>NC_137454.1:15609973-16140912 GCF_964235325.1 Thermobia domestica | reverse complement strand
GGTTTAATTTTCTCCGAAAATACCCGAAGTTGAACTTAGAAAATGCTTGCCTCAAAACAGCGATAAAGAGTAACCGCACTTTTTATTGCTGTTTTGAGGCAAAAAATTTTGTAACTCCAACTTTAGGAATCTTCGGAAGAAAGTAAAAAAGACAAACCTTTTAATCGAAAAAAATGTGCAGATGTGTTTTTCTTTCTTTAAATATAATAAAACTTGTTTCCAAGTGTAGAAAAAATAACACTGATTAAGATACTTAATGATACAATAATTCAAGACCTTATATTAATGCCAGCACATTTTTGTTTGTCATATAGCTTTCCACACGTAAAAGAACATTTAGATACATAAGGAAAACTTTCTGTATGTAAAAGAAGACTGAAAGAAAAGGCATCGAACATAATTCTCGCGTGCGTAGCAAAATAAAGGACAAAGTAGAACAAAAACATCGTTTGCAATGGATATGAATGTATTGCCTTCAAAAGCAAGTAATATTTCATCAGAGCGACATAATTTAGAGTTGTCGTGTTAGCTCAGTGATAAGCCCTTATACTTCAAATCGTAAGGTCCTGGGTTCGATTCCCATTTGGGTCAATTCCATTTTTGTATGCAATTCTATTTTCCGCTATGCATGAAAAATTGTATAGAATAATTATATTAAATTACGTCAGTTGCATACGTATATTCATATAATAATTGCAGAACATAAGTAATTATGATGTTTAAAATATAACAGCTGCGATAGGTGTTCACATCACGTTGGTATTATATATGTGAATGTTAAATACGAACTAAGAAAATCGTATAATATCCACAAATAATTATGAAGCGTATTTATTTGCAGCTATTTGTCACATAGAGTTTACTTCTCAATATTCTCATTACAGCATGTCATTTACGTTGTTGAAATATTATCCGAAGCATAAAGAGGAAGTATAAACAAACAATATCCAAAGTCGGACTGTGCTTTCAGACAAACAACTCTTACATTTGGTTAGGCCATGCATATTACTGCAACAGTTCACGAATCCGAGTTCCGTACAGCTCGTCTGCAGGAAACATTAACAGTCGTTCTGGAATAGACCGCGCTGTAAGTACGACAGTTCACGAGACCTATTAGCCAGTATTTGGATCGAACTATTATGGCTTATGAATAAATCAAAATTTACCTCTCCCACAGTTAGTTCATACGCAGATCTTCTTCAGATTGATAATCCTATGTGGGACGCTATTGAACTTCAAATGTGTGCAAGATTGGCAGCACATACACTAACGGGTAATCACTGAATGTGAAACTATTCGAACAGAGACTAGAAACTTAAATGTCTGAATAAAATGACCATTCCTTTCTGCCTCTGCTTCCTTTTACTCTGGTCATGGATATTCTTCTAATCACGTCTGTTGAAGGATCTTGTTCGTTAATTGTCGATATTGGTGAAACTCATTACCCTTTGTAAGGCCCTTCCTCTGCATTTTTGTCTCTGATACCTATTTCTCGTTGCGAATTTCACATCTGTTATTGGGATTTACGTCACGCCATGACCGCATCACTCTGTTTCTGTCAGTGCGTTTCTCAGGTGCAACCCTACGTTTAATCTTTTGACCTGATAGCGATATCTTTCCAGGTTAGTGAGATATTCGACATCATATCAGCTTCTTTAGCGCGGGGCTGGGGGCCCTAGATCCCCCTAGTTTTTTGAGTGGCAAAAATAATTTAAGATATTATTTATATATATTTGGAAGTTTATAGTGAACTCATGATATGCATATCATAGTCTCGATTCTGGCTGCCCCCAGGTTTCACATTCTGAATCCGCCACTGCTTCTTTCCTACTTTTTAAAAACCTATCACATTTAACCGGAGCTGCTTCCGACCCACTTTACATTAGTCACCTTTTCCTTGATTTAATGGCTGTCATCAAGTTATTCAATTTTTTACTGTATTTTCTTAACAGTCCGCATATACAGTATACTACCCAGATATGTACCCTAATGACCGAAAGCGGAAGCGAGCAAAAAGAAAACAGTTCAGTGTAGAACTTTGATATGACTTGAGCGCGTGCATACGGTTAAGAGATGCCTCATTGTCTAATGTCTTACTTCTTCCAGCCAATCCAGGTCGCTTGAGAGAAACGCTGTCAATCGCCAGTGTGGTTTATCCTTTCTACAAAATTGGTATCCACATTAGATGGAATATTGCTACAGACCAGCTCATATGGAACCGATAGCTCCACGACGGCAATACGTAGCGACAGGCCATATCCCAATGACAGCAGCATACCTTCGGCCGCGAAAACAGACAGCTTGAAATATAAGTCTAGTGGGACATGGAATAAGAAGGTAATTTTTTTTATATAGAATATAATCTACATAGGAAAACAGTAATTTGTCAACAAAGTTAAGAATTTTCAACAACTTGCACGAAAAGTGCCTGTTTTGTTACTCTTAATGACTTATTTCTGAACTAAATATTTTGCCAAATTGAATCATACAAGACATTGTTTCACTTTTTTCTAATGTAATGTGGAATGACCTTTACCTTAGAAGAAACTCACACCATTTAAATAAATAATACGAATGGAAAATTAAATGAAACTGGTAATGAATCACAAACGAGGATTTAAAAAAATACTTAAAAGTAATACGAAATAAAGGAAACGTTGTAAAATATGAAACTGATTGTTGTGATTAAATTAATACAAAGGCAAAGCACCACGTCTTTGCACAGTTGTTACAAATCTGTACAAAAATACTTTATGATTGCATGACAAGTTTCTATGAAATGCTCCCACGAAAGAATATCGTCATTAATATGTTCAAAGAATCTGGAGAAAAGATATCAGATAAAATTTAAGCAATGAATGACAACAACTAGCCTGAAGTGACAACAATCGTGTAACTGCAAGATGAATATATATTTTGAGTCACTAGTTGAAAAACCAGAAAACTTGAAAACTCACTATTATGTGTAAAAAGACTCAAGGTAATTGTTTTCAAATTAGAAAAATAAAATATTTCTAATATGGAAACAATTTAAGATTATCACTCGATCAATTGCCAATCATCATTAGAGCTATTTGTTTTTGTTTTTTTTTTATTTTAAATAGAAAAACCAAAGTCAATTCATTCTAAATTAAGTGACTATTCAGAATATTCTTCATGAGATGTTTAAACATTTCGAACTCATGTAATTTATTATCTAAAAGAAAATTTTCGTAAAGTTCCAAGGTGTATTTACTTTTTGGATAGAAGTGGCAACCAGAATAAAAATAGAAAAATATTCAAACTTTTGAAACCACAACAGATTTTTTCTCTTGTTGTGCAAGAAAGTCTGAAAGAAACCATATGTGCAAAAGAAACCATAAGAAAGTCCTAAGTATGTAAAGTTATGTTACAAAGGGCAACAGAAGACAGAATCCTTAGTATGGAGAAAATGTACAACTTCTGCAAAGAAAACATGAAAGGCTTTCTCGTCACACAAGAAGAAATTTTTCCTCACATCGCAACATTTAAGACCAGATTTAAAAATTGTTTGCAGATAAAACTAACAAGAAAAGATAGATCTCATATCGTTTCAAAAAGTGTGCTATTTGATATAAAAAAAACAGACACTTACAAAAACAATTTCTTTGCAAAATTATGTTCCTGACTTTACAAACAAATTACACACTGGCATGTATCTATGATAGAACAGTGATGTTTTTGTATGATTTTACTATCTATCAGGACCTAGAACATCATTTAAGAAGTCTTCTAGTGATCTTGTGTTGATCCCTACTAAAAATATTGTTGTCTTGTTTTTAAAATGAGGTGTCTTCAAAGAAGTTCATCTAGTTTATATTTTGTGTTGAATTGTTTCTTTCATATGTATGTGCGTGTTTCTTCTTGTCTTAATTCATATAACTGTCGTGTTTTCAGCATGAGCGGATTAAGGGTTTAGATGCTTTGTGGAGTTGGGAATACCCCTCAGTCCAGGAGCTTTCCCGCAGGAAATTGTTAATATAAAAACTCGCTTTTTGAGCATTTCATGCATAATTCTCTATAATACAACATAAGGGGATATTTTAAAATTCTTTTAGAAAGCTGTTGGCGAAGGATCAAACGGCGAGGATCTAACGAGAAATTCTGCAGGGATTTTCAGTCATTGTTTAAATATAAATGCAATCTTTTAGGAAACATGCCCTCACTGTATTTCAACATGTAGATAGCCGGTATGTCGGGTCAAAATCGTAATAAAGCATACCGCCTCTGCTTTTTTTTCACTTCGAACACTGGGGAAAACGGAGAGAATGTCGGGAAAATTCCCTCCAGAAATCCCTCTCATGAACTGTGGCCCCTCTGGACTGGCCCCGGGTAAAAGCTCACAATCCAAATGTATCTCGAAAAATACTATAGGGGATAAGAAATGTGTGTACCAAGTTTCGTATTGATAGACTGAATAGATATGAGGTAAGCTTGTATACCAATACACGATTTCCTCTCATAGCTATTCTGTCTATCAATACAAAATATAATAATTATACACGATGACCTATGTAATATAACACTCATATATAATTAAAAATTGCGGTCTCAATTCGTTTGTAATTACTTTACTATCCACCAAAACTTACCAAGATAATTATTTCAATAAATTGAACTCTTATTATCCCATTTAAACTTTGAATTTCCTTAATACTTATTCATTTCACAGAAATTAAAAAGGCACTTCCATCAACAATGGCTTCCTCACTTATTATATCTTTAACAACATAAATAAAACGTTTTAACAAGTCTTGTCACAAGCTTTGTTATCATAAAGCACCGGACTATTGCCATTGTTGCGTTATAACTAAATATACATAAACGTTATCGTTGCAGTATTACATAATATTTTCAATTTTATTTATTTATAACGAATTAAAATATCACATATTTCCCGCTTAGTAAAGAAAGAATTCACGTCTTTCAGTCAAGAAACGTTTAAAATGTAAACGTCAGTTCATTAGAGAATCGAACAAGGCACTTTGTTTTCAGTTATTTGAAATTCCAGTGTTATCTAACCATCAAAATTATATTCATTGTTTGATTCCGTATTAAAATGAAGTTGTTGCATGAATATAGTATATATATTTTCTCAAATTCCAAACTTGTCATGATTGCCATTCCAAAATCATTTCATGAACTCCGATTACCAAATACCAGACAAATATTCAATTAAATTTATGAATATACTACAGAGTATGTTACATATTTCACTGATAGAGATTGATATAATAATTGTTTCAATATATCTTTGTGTTATTATGACAGTTAATATTTATTCTTTATAAATGTTTACATATATTCAACACTTTCGTATAAGGTGTGTTGACAGAGGTAAAAGAAACATCAATATTTAAGTTTATCAAATTCCTGGCGAAAACATCTGGGAGGGAGTCAGTTGAGTTGAGCTGATTTTGAGTTTAACGTCCCTTTCAGCAATGAGGTTATATGAGAAGGGACCTACTGATTAACGTGAATTCGAACCGCATGAAGTCCTGTCGGGAATCGAACCCGGGTCTCCCACGCCAAATGTGCGTACGCTAACCGCTTAGCCACGAAGGAGCTCTTGAAGGGAGTCAGTTTTGATCGCCAAAAAAGTTAGGTATAGTGAATAGTAATATTGATTTGCTATCTAAGCTCCCAATTCAGTTAATTAAGGAAATTTGTAATAGATAAATTCAACAACGATCACAAAGACACTTAAAAGAATTCCTGCAAAGAGAATATAAAAATAGGATTGCAAATCTTCTAACGAGATCACCTTCCTTGATGAACATAAAGCATTACACTCGTTTGTTACGGTTAATTGGTGTAACTCATCTTCATACCACTTCATAACCAATCCGGCTTCTTTCATTCTTCTTATTAGATCATTAGCACGAGGAATGAATGGTGATCCTTTAGGGAATCCAATTCCTTCTATAAGAGTATTCAAAGATTCTCTTAAGAAGTGGAATACTTTGCGACATCCAGAACATGGCCACAGTTTCCTTGTATAATATTGGAGAACAGGTGCGCTGGACGTTAGAGCATGTTTCTCACCTTGCATAATTTCTCTTAGAACTTTTTCATAATCTCCTTCAATTTTATATCTTTCATGTAAAGACCAGAGCAAGGAATGGGATCTATCTTGTAGAAAAAATTTAAAATGAGGACCTCCTTTCAGAACAAGATTTGATTTTTGCAATTCTTCCAGATCGTTCAAGTCAGGGTAATATCGAGGAATAGTTAGAATGCTGATAATACATCCTGTGTACACAGAAGAGGTAACAAGAGTTAGATAAATCCAGGAGAAAAAAGTTATTCTCATTGAATTGCTCGTTGGATAAGGAACTGATATCTGTAAGAGACTAGCAAATATTGTAAGTGTTGTAAAATATGATTGCTCCTTCTCAAAAACAATCAAGTATTTCTTGACAATTTGCGCAAAAAGAAATACAAATATAAAAGCAGTTGAGATTAACATCAACACGCTAGGCGAGTAAATCAAAGTTAAGGATTTCCACGAAGGTATTTCTTGAGCTTTAGGTGTCACAATAGAAGCAGGATAAATGTTATCGTATTCAGTGACTTCAATCACTTTAAGAATTTCTTGGTTTACCAACAAAGGGACGTAGACAATATCTGCCTCATAATTAATAAGATCTCCCAATACACCTGTCCAACTGCCGTTCGGAAGTTTTGTACCATACATTTTCCAAGGATGTATTTTTACATACTTTGCAGTATAATTCATGAACTTGCTCAAAGAATCGAAAATGTTTGGCAGGTATCCTTGGAACAAAAAGTCACTGCCGGATTTCTCAAATAGAAATATTGGTAAAGTTCTACCATAACATATACTTACACGAAAGGGGTATCCATTCAGATTATGAGTCATTTGGATATCATGTTTCATGTTGAAAATACTGTCATCCTCACTCAGTGCTTCCAAATACATGTTTTGTTCCTGGTATAACTTGAATATCGGATTATACCTTATCACAGATACATTTCTCGATATGTATTGCAACGAGCTGTTGTTTGTACATTTTTGGTGATTATTCAGTTGGTGTATAATGACTACACTAAGAATTTGCTGAAAAGGCGTCTGTGTTAATAAGTCACGTATGTTCTGCTCCCTTCTACAAGAGATATAATGTACATAAATCACAAGAAATTGAATTCCCTCATTCCAACTTCCCAGGATATTTTGAATGAAGTTCGAAAATGCTGACTGTTCTATAAATAATATAACAAAAGAAGTAAGTGCTTGATGTTTCTTTTCTTGTATTTGTGCTCTGCAGCAATCAATGTTAATATGTCTTACTAGAATGATCCTATTGGCGAACGACTTTAGAGTGTATGAGGCAATTTGGCATAACTCATAGTTTTGTGAATATATAATGGTGACATTTTGTGCTTTCGAAAATGAAGTCAAAAATGAACCAGAAATAGCACCAGAGATTGTTTCTAGATACTCGGAATTTTCATAGTAACGTATCAAAAAGTTTGTTAGTTTTGATGAAACTTCCATGGTTGAAATGATTGTTAGAATCAAGCATATATTTGGAAGAGTTACAACGTATTTCAATAGGTGATTAAATGTCATTTTGAATGAAAATACGTTGTTATTCGTTTCTAATCATCAAATACATAACCTGCAATTAGAAACGTACGAATTATTATAGCTCTAAAACATTTACGAAAATAATACAGAAAAACAGTCAAAATATCAAAATTTTTGTGAAATAAATTTATTAAATTGCACTAAAATACAGGATAATTATAGGATTAGCCCATAATTGATTCGAGCAAGGAGAATCTTCCCAGGAAATGACAATCGTATCAGCCGTTGGACCTAAAATTTAGTACACGGCAACAAGCAATGAAGTGCCAGGTCTGGAAGGATACTAGTGAACGTGTTAAGGGAGAAGTTAATAAATCCAGTGTATAATGTTGTGTTCCAGTATAACTATGCAATGCCTGGAGGGATTTCTCAAATTTGGTGCAAATATGACATAAAATATGGAATTACATTGGGGATCAAACCCCTAGAGATGGGAAAAGGACGCCATGGAAAAATAAATAGAAAACAACTCGTAATATTCGTTCCTGGTCACTGAAATGAATAGTGCAATGTAATATCCCCTTCAGAGAAGAATACAAGTTCGGGGTGATGAAGCGGGGAGCAGAGGGTGTAGTTGTTACCCTCTGAAAACTTCTACGATAGTTTATTATTCTCCAAAGACAAACTGTTTTTCAGAATTGCCAGGTATATGGTGAATGCCATGTTTGTGTAGAAATCCAAAGAAATGTTCCCTTCTGATTATTTGGAGGGAGGAGATACTGTAAATCAAGCTTCAGTGACACCTGACATATTGCTAGCCAGCAGAATCTTCATCCCGGCGAAATTAAAATACCGCTAATAGTAATTATGTGATATCTTCAAATAGATAAAAGATAATCGAAATGTGGAACAAGAGCGCCCTAGACAATATTATTTTACATGAGAAACCGTTATCACGACTCACTTATCTGCTTTCGATTTCGAGCCATTTTGAAAATCGACATTTATTTTCGCGTTTCTAAACCACTGAAAACGGAAAGCCACTAGGTGACTTGTGATAACGGTACCTCACGCAAAATAATATTGTCTAGGGTGCTCTTGTTCCATATTTCAATTATCTTTTATCTATTTGAAGATATCACATAATTACTGAAAAATTAGCGGTATTTTAATTTCGCCGGGATGAAGACTCTTAAAGAGCAGAGAAATTTCGTCCTACTGTTAGTCTTTAAAATGAAGAACGAAAAAAAAAACGTGTGAAAAACTTATCAATGAATATATTGTATTTGAGAGTAAATATGTTACTCATTTCGCAATAGTTTAATTTATTAGAGCACAGGAAGAATCTGGAGAGATTGTTTGAAAAAATAAATACAAATTATTTGACACTTTTTTCAGTCTTGATACTTCCATAGCCAGAAAATAAAATTATAAATCAATTTACCTCGCATCACCATTGAATTTGTACTTCTTGCAGCTAGCATTCATTATCGACTCGAACAACTTTTATTATTATTATTATTATTATTATTATTATTATTATTATTATTATTATTATTATTATTATATCATATTTTGGTTTAAAGTAGTATTAAACTTAAAAATTTGACAAGATCTGTGATTACTGTCCTTCTTGGTGATTACCCGTTTGTTGATTTCGTAGCTTTCTTCCTGAAGAAGAATATCATCATGGCTTATTACCTAAAGGAATTAACTGTTATTCTTACAGTTACCAAAACTTTCTTATAGCACTTACGAACATTAATGATGGAAATGAAAATATCGGGATAATTTATACAAAACTGAAGTGTAGTTACTGGGATACATATAGTATGTAGTTGAAACATGAATCCAAATGTTTGCTTTTGATTGGTCAAAACAGGAAATTGTCAACAAATGTTTATCTTGTCGGTTTAATAGCTGCTTACAGTTTTTAAAGGAAGTTTTTCCGAACATTTTTTTAAAATAGTTTGGAACAAAATTTACTTAACAAAAATTACTTAAAATTTACTTAACAAAATTTCAATAACTAATTGTCAATGGTTACTCAAAATATAACCTCCTTTCTTTTTTAGTATCGTATCAAGATACTTGTAATTACAGTTATGAAAGAACTATCCAACGACTTACCAACGTGAGCGATTTGACCCAAAATTATCCATTTCAGTTGCAGTTATGCTTGGCTAACAAGGGCAAATTTAGGGGCACTTGATCAGATTTGACTCGGAATCTGAACAAATTTCACACTGATTAAAATTATATACATGTTAATAGAAATACTCATCACGCATACAAATAAGCAGTAGAATTTAGTAAGAAACTGGAATGATTCATTCTGAAAGATTAGTGAGAAACCGAAATTAAAAAACTCGAGCAGAAACAGAAAGGTAACAATCAAATGATATTTCTTTTCATACTCTAAATATATTCCCTTTAACTTACAAACTATATATTCATTAACATTCGGATATAGGAAATAAATTACAATTTAAGAGTACTTTTTAAAAATGCTCACCTTTTAAAGGATGAACAAAGAAGGATTAAGAATGGAATACAATCAAAGCAATTATATAGGGGTAGTTGAGGTAAGTGCGGACAGGCGCGTTTTCTAAAATCTGGTAAATAGTACGAAAACAGTTTCTCCAAATTTGAAGACTGTGGACATAGTGCCATTCGTCTGGTAGAGTGGTTTTAACTAATATGAAGAGTATAAAAGAATAACCCTAAGCCAAAAATGGGTCCATGTTTTACCATGCAATAAACTTTCGTAGAGCTTTCAGTGCTTGGCTATCATGAGATAATTGTCGTAGAAACACTTGGGGGAAACATTATACGGTTAAGAAGAGATGCTTAGGTACTTATAAAAATTGAATGCACTGTGTTATGCTTGTCAGTATATGCACAATTGAAGTATCCCCACTTACCCCAGAATTTTGTACAGTGGGGTAAGTGATGACACAAATTTTATACCTGTGGGGTAAGTGAGGACAAGGACACAGATGCAGGTATTTCCGATAATACATCGAAGATGATGAAGACAGTGTAATGCCTCACTTAGACCACGTGGAAGAAGATGACCACCTGATTAAGTGAAAAATTGGTATATTGGCAGTGTCATAAAGTCAGTTAGCAAAAATGTGTATGAAATGAAGTTCCTTGAACGAATTGGCATGTAATTTCGTTTTCCATTTCGAGAAATGTAGATACTGTACACAAAAGGGTTATTTTCTATGGCCCTATTAAGTTTGACAGTGTGATACCTTTCGTAATTAAGTCTTCAATTGTACCGTGTCCTGCGAAAACGAACTAAGCGCCACTTTCATACTTTTAAGAAAATTACGTATAAAGGTTGATGTCCAGCATTAATGTAGCCGTAATCAAAAGTGAAATTATGTTTCTTTTTTGGAAAGGTGTTGGTTTTCCTCTCTTTTAGATTGTGCAAAACGTTCTAATGCTTATCAGGAACCAATCGTCTCATTTACGTGGATTTTCAAAGTTTGGCGCTTAGTTCACTTTTGCATAACACGGTACAATTGTAGCTGATATTGATAAACACTGTCGTTTCTTTATGGCAAAACTGTATATTTCAAATCTAGTCCATGCAGTCAATGTTTTGTGTAGACTCTATTTGTATCCTATAAACTATAAATAGATTTGTATTAGATGCCTTACAATGCTCAGTAATGGTCATCACTTTTTAAGGCAACGCCCTATGAATCTATATTGGCTTCAGGGTGTAGCCTACTTTTATTGTTATTTGTCCATTTTTAGAACTGTTATTCAGCAGTACATTTGTTATTATTCAGTATTTGGTTGTTATAATCCAGAGACTTGCTTCATGAGGAGCTCTTTTTTTATGTACAACACTAAATCTTAAAGCTTATCTTGTTTGTCTCCACTTTCCCAGTATCGAACACCAAGCATCAGCGCAAACTGTAATAACATATGTTTCATTATTTCAATGTTTCTGGGATAAGTAAATGATGTCCAGCAAATTACAACGACTCACCAAAGGTAGTCGTCAACCCTGGTTCGGCTAATAATATAAGTAAATCTTTAGTGGCAGTAATTGTTTACACCTTAAAATATCTTCAGTAATTATATCCACTAGTATTCTCACCTTTTCTACCGAAATTACAAGTCGATGATGAGTATTAAATAATTTATTCGTTGATTCTCCTTTAACGTATATTCACACAAACTGTCTTGCTATCATACATGTTAATGAGGTATCCATAAACAACTACATAGCAACCAACTATACAATAATGTATATTTCTTACATATATTAAAACATTCTTCTTTTGTTATTTTTAATTAGCATTATATCAGGTATAGTGCTTGTGTAGAAGCACTTTCTGCCCAAGATACAGGTAATTATCAACCAATACAAAGTATCTCGTTGTATAAAATGTCGCCCGATAATGGGACTAGATATAAAAGTTACAAGGGAGCTTGACTTTTATATTTAAGAACCACTGGTCTGTTTATAATAATGATATTATATTAATTATGTCCTTTACATTTTGATCGCCCCTCGTATATAACTTCATTAAGTTTCTTTCATATAGATACATTTATAATAAGTCTTTTATTCCATTAATATTTATCTTTTATTATAAAAACGTCGTCGCTTACTAATATAATCAACGAAGGGTGCGAAGTCAAAAACGTAAGAGGTAATTACATTTTAAAACATAAATCACAATGATCAACAGTTTCAATCATCATTAAAAACGGTGATGTTAAAAAAAATGTTTGATCTTTCCAGGGCGCATTATATAATAACTACGTTAGATGATATTTTTAATGTATACATCGTATCAATAAGGCGTCAGAATACAGAAGAATCTTATTCGAGTAACATATAAGGTAGCGCATGAAGACAGTCGTCGTATAATTAGCTTAATAGAATGAACCTTATACTTAACATAATCTTTAACAAAGTTTCAACACAAATCAATATAATATAAATAACCTTTGCTTTTAATCAATTATGAATCGAATTATAATTCTTCACATTAACAAGAAAGAATTAAAATCATTTGAAAATTATCATTTGTTGAAACAAACGTGATAAAGTATCTAAAAGTCATAAGGGTTGTTTTCATTATTGACATTAACACATAAATTTGACGATAAATGTTCATAAGAATCTATAGCTGATATGGGTTTAACCCTTACTTCATCAACTGCAGTCAGTTTAAATTCGTACTTGCATATGATTCTAATAAAGTACATTGTACAGCACAATCGTGATTATGTTCCGCATTATTTTGTACATGAATTGCGTCATGACTTTGATTTTGATACGGAGTACCATCTCTTGAACTACGGTTATGTCTATTCATAGGATTTATAGCATTTCTAGAATTTCGCCATGTATTTCGACTGCTTTTGAGTCTACTTCGATTAAGTGATCTGACATAATTATTGTCACGATTGGTTGGGTTAGGTGGATTCCCAACATATCTTTGCCTATTTTGCTCGTTCTGATTGTTTAAATTTACTCGATTTAGGTTGTGTTCCGTATCGTTCACATTACGGATATTTAGATTCCGAACAGGTACAAGGTGATCTGAATTATTTTTAATTTTGCCTAATCCCGCTTGATGATTCTGAGCATGGTATTGAGTTTCATAACATTGGACAAGCATTAATAGGTGATTAAAACTCATGCACTGCGTAGAAAACAGGATCTGTTGTAGTTTAAACGGTAGTAAATTTCGAATAGATGCAATCACTCTAGATTCCGATTGCAGTGGATTTACGACTTTTAATTCGTTATACGTATTTACAACAAAATCAACAACAGATTTGTGCAAGCGAGGATTAAAAGGTTGGTTTCTAATCGTGGCATCTCTGTTTGCAAGTAAAAAGTCGTTTTCGTAATTTGCAATCAGCGCTGCTTTGAATTCCTCATATGTATTGACGTGATCTCGTACTGCTTTAAACCATAAAGAACATGGTGGGAGTAATAAATGAGGGATTAGTTTCATATATTGGGATTTATCTATACACATTATACTGCACTCATCCTGAAATTTTTCTAGGAAAGAAGTAGCATTTTCATTACATTTACCACTAAACTTACTCATAGCACGTATTTCGCTCATCTTTACACTTAACTTTACCTTTCTTTCACCATTTCGTGTTCGTGTTGAGTGACAATTTCTATTTACTGCGTGATGTGTGGTTCCACCATCTCTTTTCCGCCCATCTGTATTCCTTGGATGAATTCTTTCCAAAATAATGTCCTCATCGGATGGATTACTTGAAGAAGAGATAACGTAAGGTCCACGTTGATCTGCTGCGGGTGAATGCGAGGTCATCTCTTGTGAACAAGGGAACTCCAAACGATCATTAATCATGTTGTTGTGATATGCGTTGTCCTTAATCTGTAACGTCCTAATTTCCTCTTGTAAGGTAGATATCAATTGAGTATTTGCACGTATTTGGTTAGAATTATCTGTAACCTGAATCTTTTGCTGACGAACAGAAGATTCTATTACTTCCAAATCCTTTTTTACACAATTGACTTCTTGGATTACATGGTTGTAATTATCCTGGCAATCTTCAGATAATCTTTTTAGCTTTTCATCAAACTGTAATGTGATGTCTCTCACCGCCTGGATAACAGATTGTTTCGTCTCTTCTGATTTTTGGTCTATTTGCTCCAATCGTCTACTTAATTCCTCATACTGTCTACTGGATTCCTCGGATTTCTGCTCCAATCGTCTACTTAATTCCTCATACTGTCTACTGGATTCCTCGGATTTCTGCTCCACCGTCTGTTTTAATTCGTTGGACATCTGAGCCAAATTTTGCTTCATGGCTTCCAAATCGTCTTTTCGGCTTTGTTCCCGTCGTTGTTCTTGTCGCTGTAATGCTAGTATAATTCTGTCTTCTAATGTCAACATTTCAGGTGCAATAGGAGCTGTATTTTGTTCGTTGTTAACACTGTCAACAGTTTCTTTCTCCACTGCCTCACCAATCATGCTTGTTCTTGTGATTACTCTGCCACTTCTAAGAATAGTTGTGTTCGTATTCATGAACCTTCTTACTGAGGTAAATTCACCCTTACTTTAGACTTCGGGATATGAATTTACAAGAATCCCGGGTGAGGTAAACCAAAAATTTTACAACGACTCACCAAAGGTAGTCGTCGACCCTGGTTCGGCTAATAATATAAGTAAATCTTTAGTGGCAGTAATTGTTTACACCTTAAAATATCTTCAGTAATTATATCCACTAGTATTCTCACCTTTTCTACCGAAATTACAAGTCGATGATGAGTATTAAATAATTTATTCGTTGATTCTCCTTTAACGTATATTCACACAAACTGTCTTGCTATCATACATGTTAATGAGGTATCCATAAACAACTACATAGCAACCAACTATACAATAATGTATATTTCTTACATATATTAAAACATTCTTCTTTTGTTATTTTTAATTAGCATTATATCAGGTATAGTGCTTGTGTAGAAGCACTTTCTGCCCAAGATACAGGTAATTATCAACCAATACAAAGTATCTCGTTGTAAAATATTGCTAATATCAGAGTTTTCTGAACAAAATAAAACATATTTTTGAAATATTGACATTACTTGTTTTTTTCTACATTTCCACAGTACCATTTTCAAAATGTATCTCTGGCTAGAACTACAACAGAAATATGAAACTTGGACCTATCAGCAGTAGACAACAGGTACTCTGTCCCCACTTTCCATTCTTTATTGCCTGTGTTAACATATGGGATGAAATAGGGTTGTCCCCACTTACCCCAAAAAGCGGAGTAAGTGGGGACAGTAACTGATTTTTAATAAACATTTTATTGCGGAACAAGTATCTACATTGCTTCAAAATGGACCCTATGCTTATCAAGTGTACAAACCAAAGTTAATATGACCATACTTTCAGTTTCATAATCCGAAAACTATTACTGGTACAGTAGTTGGAAGTTGAACGTTGCAAAAACTGTCCCCCACTTACCCCAACTGCCCCTACATTATAAGCACCCGAAGCAATAAAAATATTCTTTCTTTAATTTCAGTCACCACATCTTAAATTTATGCCTCTTTATCTTAAATATAATATACATTATTTTTTCCATTATTGAGTTGTGCTTTGTTGATGATTAACGAAAAGTAATTAGGAAACTTTTTCGAGTTCATCTTTTTTAGGTTATGTTGTTTGAATTTGCGGCTCACGCAAAACGAAAGAGTTTTTCGACTATAGACTAAATCATAACTAAAGGGAAAGGCCAGGCTGGTAGCCAGCCCAAAAATGTAGGGGGAGTGCGGTAGAAGTTAGGGAGCCCCGATCCAACCATATTATAGTTCATTTGCAAGCCTACCATGAAAATTTTAGGGGGGACGGTCCCCCTAGACCCCCTTGGATACGGGCCTGGGAAATGCCATGAGTATATAATAACAGAGGAACTTACGGTAGAGCAAAATCCGTGCAATGATCTGATGGACAGCTATGTCTAATAAGTGCAATGGAAGAGTTCTCTGAAGAACTTTCTTACCACACGACCGGGATCAAGAAATACTTATTTTTTGTAGGTTTCTTAGAAAAAGTTTTGCATTTATCTATTTCAATTGCGTCATTATGCTTTTATGGATAATAGATTTAGCTGAGGCCATTATTATTAATTAATATTCTTATGTATAAGTTCATATGTAGAAAGACGAGAAAACTTGCGATTGTTGGACATGTCATAACATCAAAATGCCACTAGATTAGACTTCACATTGTTTCCTTTGTTAGCATCTTGGATGTATACTTTTATCTCAAGTCCAAATACCTGTTTACATTTTATGACATAAAATGAGGAAGAAAGTGGCTCGAGCTTTTCTAAGTGCCGATCCCAGCATTTGTCTGATATGAAAAAGTAAAACAGGAAGAGTTTGGGTATTTGGCATCCAATATAAAAGCGAGATCTCGGTCAAATGAAGCGAACAAGTTGCAGTTAGTACTCTTAGTTTTCCTCTATCGTAGGATACCTTTTATGGGTGATTTGTCAATAAGTGAATAAAGATAATCCTTTATCTTGAAGCACGAATGGATACACACTTTTAAAATAAATCACTGGGAGGACTTAAAACAAGTTCTAAATTATCGTGAAATGAGAGTAGTCTTCACAAATATGAACCAGTAGCCATATAAAAAAAAATGTGAAGGAGATGTGAAGCAGAATGGACAATGCACACAACTAACACTATATCGGTTGCTTCGTTTTCTCCAAGACCCTTCCATACGTAATAAGGATTAATTGCATCAACGAACTTTACTTAAGAAAGTTAATTCAGCTAACGACAAAGATAACTTCGAAAAGGGTTACCTCCAGCTTTAGACAAAAAGGACTTTACATATGGCTTTCCTCTATTTTAACAAAATTAGCTTAGCGAGGTTAAACATGTAAATAGAAACTTAAGAGTGAAAACCATATGCTATTAAGGATTAGCTAGTTCATATAATGGATTCAGTTTATTGTGTTAATTGAAAGTAGGCCTACTTTTTACCTTTATTAAATTATGTAACTACCTCATTCGTATATTCTAACCATTTAATATTTATTCCATCACTTGCCTCTTTTTGTTCCCTTGAATTGTGATTTCTAGAAGGAAATTTAGATATTAAGATTGGCCACCCTGTAAAAATTCTTCACAGCCGGAAGTGGGTGGAGGAACTCAGCTGGAAGGGTCGCTAAGACGGAATTCCGTAGCCTTGCAACCTCCTGAGATGCGGATTATACCCTCCACATGCAAGTCGTTAACACTGTCATAATGTAGACATCAACAAAGGCCGACGATGCTTTATCCAGAATGTGACGCGAAGAGGAGCACCAGTGATGCCACCTAAAAAAATAGATGAGGGTAACCGAACAAAAAGTTTGAAAGAAGTTACAAAACACTTCTCTGTATCAGTCTCCGTTGGGACTAGTCAACCTTACCTACCTTCTCCGGTTGCTGTAAGCTAGAGAAACTTTCCAAACCTCTCCGGCTGCGGTGAGTCAGGAAAACACTTCACCCTCTTCGGTTATATTGGGGTACAGAGGACTTTATTTTTTCTCGGCTACTGTGAGCTGAGAATCCTTGTCCCGGCTCCTGTAGGCTAAAGAATCCCAATTCCATACAGTGAGAGCAAGACAACCCTAGCACTCCGGAGGAGGTTGGAGGGTGGCATGTGGAAACAGCCAAAAACTATTGCTATTAGTGTCGTCCTGAGTTTCGGGCCACCGAAATTTATACTAATACTCTAGACATCATTTAAGCCTAAGTTCAGGCCCTATCGGCATGGGGTGAAGAGGGGTAAAAGATGGAATGTCCGACATTATTGTTTTCCCTCTAGTTCGAAAACTTTAATATCTTTTACTCCAACCAATGTTTCTTTCTGGAAAGACCTCAGTCAGACATACTAAAGTGTTCAAGCGACGCGAGAAGTACTACGAAAGATTTATAAATCAGTTGGTGACTTGAGTAGTATCGTCTTCAAACGCGAGATATCGGAAATGAATCTTTCGATTCTGAACATAACAGCAAGAACGGTACCAGTTTCATCAATTGACGACGGAGGCAGTATTTGTAATTTTGACTCTACAGTTTAATTTCAACCAAAATAAACTGTACGTATAACTACAATTACATTATCAAACTTGACCGTCAGTTTATATTCGTGAATTAAATGATGAAGACAATGATGATTGACTGTATTTAGAACAACAGTCTAGTTCGAAAACAAAGAAGGCCTATCGAGTACTAACGTAATTGTCGCCATGGATTTTTGTAACTATTTGGAAAGTACAATTTGGTCACACATACACAGAACAGCTTCTGTATTTATTCCTGTATTGTCTGATGACTCTCTACAAGCAATATGCTTTTCAAGTCATGACTCTTGAGACACAGAGTAATTAAAAAGTCAGGTAGCCCATGATGAATTGCAAAAAATCTTCTGGTCCAAGTTATAGCTTGAGATAATAAAGGCAACTAACTTCCAGTACAGTTCTGCAACTACGTGGTGTATACAGTACAGGAGAGAATTCTCATGCTGAAAGAGTAAATAAGCTGTTACCAAACTTCTGCGGCATGTTATGCAGATGCACAGCCCAGAAAAGCATATCTGAAATATCAACCATTATACGGATTTCTGTACGACAAATTCGGGAAAACACTGAGTGTTAGATGCGAAGTGACAGATAGGCGATTCGCACCGTTGTCATTGACGTACACTATATCAGTGAAACAAGAGAGAATACCTTAGTTCACAGAAGTCTTTGGGCAGGTTGTCTAATCAGAGTGGTGTCATATTACAGTAAATATTTCTGAAATAACCATTACAAACGTTTTCGTGCAAAATCAGAATTGTGCAAGAGTTATTCTTAATTTTTTTCCCATACGCATTGGAAATTGGCAGTGCTTCGTGGATCATGTAAGAGTAGATGAGGAGTTGGAAGACTGCTTTTGTCAGATGAGGGTTGGGTTCATTTTGACGAGTACGCGAAATCACAAAATTTATATTTGTGGTCATATGCTATCAAAACATATAAGTGTGGTGAGCAATGTCTCAACAAAGAATTGTTATTCTCATTATTCTGCATGACAATCAACAGTAAACGTTTTCAGCAGAGCAGACCATTTTTTGCAACTCTGACTGATGAAACAAAGAAACGTTTATTGTCTGAACATTACAGTGCAACCTCTGTGACCACATACCGCTTATGTGACCATGAATTACTTGGAATTGTTGTTTCCTGAGCGCATAATTTCCAAACAACTCTGGCCACCCCCTCTCTAGAAGTCGCACTCTTTTAGCTTTCTTTTTATAGTGATATGTAAGATCATCAGACTACATACTTTGGAAGATCTGCATATTAACATTCAATGAATGGTGGGCAAAGTTGCACAGATTACACTACAGAACGTATTCAGAAATGAGACCAGAAGAACTCAAATGTGTGAGGCAATACAAAGAGGCCATTTACAACATATTCTGTAGTACACCCACGGATAGTAAAATTTTTTTAATCAGCCCTATAATATATTCGAGTTTTCCTCTGTTTGGAATAAGCCAGAACAGCTCACAAACGATGTGAAGATAAAACAAACACTTGCACAAATTCAGTATTTAGAACTGGTGTAGTCAACGGCACACTACGAACGTCTTTATCTTATCAGGATTTCCCCACTGCCTACTCGACAATTACGTAGTGAAAGATTGAGCCATATTTCTAGGAGGATAGAAATCGAGAATAAAAGTCGCTACCATCGGAAATGTAACCCCGTCCTCTTTATTGATATGTAAATAAATGGGCACCTTAACATGAAAATGGAAATACAATATGGATGGAAAGTTTCTGCCCAGGCCTGCTTACTATAGAGGAAGCTATGTACAGTACAGATAGTGGACATTGAAACTGAAACATCTGGTAGGAAGCCATAATTTAATATGGTATTAGGGCGCATTTCGCAGCCAATATAACAGCAACTTAGAAAGAATCGATAGAGGTCCTGTACGATTTGTAGAGAGATTTTCATTCATTCCTCTTAAAACGTATGGTGGCAAGTTCAGTGCGTGCACGTGGTGGAGGGAAACGTTTTCTTTTTCGATTATCTAACAAGCACTATACAGGGTCAATAATGTCACGATCCGACGATTGAGCAGGCCATGGCAGATGTTTAACCTCACTATCATACTTATCGAACCACTCATGAAATGTTTCAGTAGTGAGAATGGGACATTTATCATCCTAGAACATTGCACCACCGTCTGGGTAGAATGTTTGAACCATAGAGTATAAATGATCCTCCAGAATGATCCTATAATCCTTGGTACTGACACGACCTTTCAGAACAATTAGCTTGTTCGGAATCTGCCACGACATTGCATCTCATGCCATCCCGGATCCATCTCCATGTTTGATTGTAGGTATTAAGAATTCTAGCTTGTATGCATCAGAGGGGCTTCTCCAGATGAACACTCTTCCTGTTGCTTGGAAAACTGCGGATATGGACTTATCCGAGAATATGACACGTTTTAGATCATTCATCGTTCAAGTTTTATGCTTTTGGCATGATTGAACCCGCTTTGCGGCATTTGTGCTACTGCTGAAAGGATTCGATATAGAATCCTGCCATGGATTTTGGCATTAGACAGGTATAATACAATAATTGCCGGTGCAGTGGTTTTCCGTTTTCGTGCAACAATCCTAGTTAACCCCCTGTCGTCCCTTTCAGATAACCTCCGTTTTCTCTTGCAGTTGTTTCTGCTGGATGTGATTCGTCATCCCTGTTCATATTCACACATCACCCTAGATACTGTAGCTCGTGATACGTCACGAAGTGTTGCAGATCTGGACACAGATGCACTTCCTAAACTCACACCTATGTCCTCTTTTGAAGTCGGATATGTACCCCATTATACCGCTCTACGCAAACGATTCAACGTTCACTGACAAATTTATTCTGCAGGAGTGACTACCAAGGACCCGAACACGTTCCCAAAAGTGATGGGCCCCGCGAACATCCTATGCTATTTGTGCAAGTATTTCAGTTTCAATGTCTATTACCTGTATGTCATACAGAGGAAATTATGTGTGATATATAGTATTAGAATGAATCAGCGCTGTAACTTGGATTTTTTCTTGGGGGGAAAGCATTAATACGCTAATTTGGGCCTCCATTTGGGCTTTCCATTTCTCTCTTACTCTTTATTGACCCCCGGAGCCTGTGGGCCCTCCTGCATAGCAAGGTCTACGGGGCCGTTACTTGCGTCCCTTTGCCTGTTCCATACATAACAAATTAATTAAGGAGACACTATTGATAAATCTCAAAACCATATGAATAAATATTATTTCTTGGGCCCCTAATAGTAGACTTCTTTTTACTGAAATGGGGCCACTAGTCATTTTTGTTTTATTGACCTTTGCTGTGCTGTTTTGTTGATGTGATGTAGTGAACCTGTTTGATGCTTCATTTATAATTTCACATTCATATCGTATATGGAGTAAGAAAATTTTGTCTTAAAATGGGCCCGCCTCGAACGGCGGTGAGCTCACCTGGAGGGGCAGTTGTCCCCTGCTCCACCCACAAGTTACGGCCCTGGAATGATTTGTTTCATTATGGTTGTCAGACATAATAAATGACGTCTCAAAGATACATAAAGAAAATAAAAATTGCATGTAATTTGGTAGGAAAACGTAAAGAATGAGAAATGTTTAGAAAGCTTAAGAACCATACTTACACACAAAGGATAACAGTACCTAATGTATTATCCCAAAAATCTTATTAGAATGTAGATTACTTTAACACTTAGTTTACGTTGTGTATACTTTATATTCTGCAAATCAAGAGTATACACTTTGTATTTTACGTTGTTTCAGTTGCAGTTTCCCATTCGAGATAATTGACTAAGCTCTGAACAAATCAGGGCAACTCCATTCAATATTTTTCTTTCTTTCGTAAAAAGTATACCTATTAAGTCCACATATTCTATTTCCATCAATTAAGTGAACACTATTGTAAGAGCCATTATAAGAGAAAGAGGCTATTATATCAAGTATCAAAGTTTCACATTAGTGTGATTGCTATTGTCATGTGATAAATTCCCAATCCATCGATTTATGCATTAAATCTTTTCATAGACACTTTGATGGATTCAGTAATGCTTTTACAATAATAGGTATAATGGAGAAAGTTTATGTACAATCGACAAGGAGTTAATATTTTCTCTTTGTAATTGAGTTTCATGACAGATGTTCTGACCCATTTTCAGCGTAGAAAATGCAATGGACATGTCAACTGATTTTTTTGTTTCATTGCACTATAAAATACTTTAGAGCTAGCTGATTGTTGGAAGCACTTTCTTTCGCTCATGCGTTGATGCTAACTACACAGAGAAAAATCAATTCTCCGGACAGCGGTACATTGTACAAATATACGGTATCCTCTTGCTTACTATAGAAATCAGTACGGAGCATATGTTATCCGTATGCTACATAGGCACTGCTCTTAGATGTTACATCATACCATTGCAGGATGTCTGACATCTAACAGTTTTCCGTATGTCACATGCATATACTTATGTTACCTTCGTCAGCTATATGTTATATACGTCCATTTGTATTTGAGATCCTGACCGCCTACATTGTTTTATACAGAAAGTACGTATAGATGGAACACTCAGGACTTTGCTGTACGTTAAGTCCAAAAGCTACAGGAATTACGCATGTAACTTATCTTTTTAAGTACGCCACCTACAATTTTTTTCTCAGTGTAGTCGAAATTTGCTATTAAATTTCGATGTGCTACACGTGTGCTTAAAACAATGACCGCCATGTTTAAACGTCATATATCGGTTCAGAAGAAAATGCTTATGCCGCTCAGTAGGTGAACAACTTAGGAAAAAATACGATGTGTTTTTTTTTGTTTTGTTTTTTTTTTTTTTTTTTTTCAAATGTGTACGACGTTGCTAACAAAACGAAGAATAAACAAGAATTTTAGGAAAGCTAAACCTGGATCAGAAGATTGCGATCTTGGCCAATAATTAGTTTTTGAATCAGGGTCTACAAATTTTTTGAACTGCCCCTAAATCGAATTTTCGTATTTTCTACGGAATAAGCACATCATACTGAGTTAAGTGATAGTTTGGGTTTGGCTACACTGCATGTAGTTCTCCAGATATAAGACCTACAAGAAAACTTTTGTTTGAAATATGTTGGAGTTTTTTTTTTTTTTTTTTGATCAGGGCTCACAAATGTTTGAACGGCCCCTAAATCGAATTTTCGTATTTTCTACGGAATAAGCACATCATATTGAGTTAAGTGATAGTTTAGGTTTGGCTACACTATGTGTAGTTCTCCAGACATAAGGCCTATAAGCAGTGGCGTATTTAGAGGGGTGGCTTCCGGGCTTAAGCCCCCCCCCCGAAATCTTACTTAGTATAGGAAAGTAAATGAAATATCTTGCAGAATTTTCACATTTACAGGCAAAGCCATCCCCCGAAAGTTAGCAAAGCCCCTCCCGAAACAAAATCGTAAATACGCCACTGGAAGAAAATTTTTGATTGAAATATATTGGATCCTTTGATCCAAAAAATAAGAAAATATAACATTTCTTTGAAATATAAATTATTTGTCTATTTTTGTAATTAATTAACTTAATATAGTCGAATAGGTAAGGATAATGGTATAGTGTACTAATTTCCAAAATTATGCAACAAAGTTTCTGACAGTATATTTCTGAACTATTATTCAATATAGTAAATGCATTGAATTTACCAAACCACTTATATATTTAACTAGTGTTACCTTCCTTAACACTACAAGACAATCAGTGTCTACGAGCATACGTACACACCCACGTTTTCCAGTTCTTTTAAAAGCTATAATCTATACTACAGATACAAACACAAGAAGGCAGTTGTTATAGTAGTTTTATTTTAGTGCCTTTACGTGAATAGGCATTGTTTGCAGTCTGAGTTACTACACTAATTAATGTCCTCATGTTTGGGTCATCAACCAACCTTCCGATGCGAATTTTATTCATTGTTAAGAAAAAAAACAATACAAAAGTAGAGTGATTTGATAGTTGAGTGCAACTTTCTGATATGTCAGTTCACATATTTGCGGATCCCAAACGTTTCAGGTACCCTCTGACCTTATTGACAGATGCAGATAGGACATCAAAAGCCATGACATACGTATAACAGAAAGCAAATGCCATATGCCCAGCCCTCCCCGCTGGTCTAGTGGGTAGCACGTTCACCGTTCTTCAAACCACACAAATACTATGTTCAGAACTAGTTACAAACAGCCATCTCAGATGTCATCTTCGAGAATCACTATTGCCAACAGATATTTGTGTCCAGATTGGTCAATTTTATGATTATTACTATCCACAAATTTTATAGACGCTGACAATGCATTTTCGTAGAAATAAAATTCTTTTAAAATGTATTCAGTAATGTAAATTTTATTCATAAAATTAGTAATAAATGCTATCCCAGTCTTTGTAGGGAATTTCCTTTATCAGTGTTACGACTCGCAATCATAATTAATAATTGGAAAAAATGAAACAAATGTAATGTCTGAAATATATTTCTTTAAATTTGAGAACTGCGCAGTGCGCAATAGCGACGTCCTGAACACTAAGTTTTGACTTTTTGTAGATGTTCGGAAAGTCCTGAAATAGATTCTGTATTTCCTAGATTTCTTAATGTGTTATTGTATTCTGGTGTTAATAATTCCTTCTATCATGTTCATGTACGATTCTTTACATGCATAGAATATTTAGTAAGTGCTACTTAATGAGTTTTTTAATCAACGAAAAAAACTCTTATACTGACTTAAGCTCCTTTCCAAATTAAAAGGTTTATTATTATTATTATTATTAATAACAACAACAATAATAATAATAATAATATTAATAATAATAATCTTATTGTTAAAAGTTAACAAGGAAATAGCGAAAACTTAACCCGTTTGAAACTGTCTCCATTTTACCCGGAAATATGGCCGAACATGTTATTATAATCGACTTCGATACAGTTATTCCTGGAAGAATGAACAAGATCAAATTCAAATAAAAAGGATCATCCTTCCCCTCCTCCCTCCCAAACAAATAGTACTAATATGGCTTGTTACTTCACGCACTTATTCACCTAAAGAATTCTGCCAACAAACTTTGAAATTCAAACTATGAGTGTCACTGTTTATCTTTATAATAATAATAATTAAATACGCATGTATGTCTGTCTGTCATCGATTTTTTTTTTTTTTTATGGAAAGAAGCCACCAGATCTAATCGATTTTCGGCAGAGAGGGGGAGATGAAGTTATGCACTTTTCTTCTTTGGTTATTTTTTTTAAGAACGCCTTGCCTGTATGTAACCATGTTGTGCGGGCTTATACAATACCAACGGATACATACCCAGGTAATGACATTCTTTAAGGACACTTCTTCCTTCTGAACTATTAGACACTTTTATCCAAGTTCTGAATTGAGGTGGGGAACGACATTTACTTACTGCTAGTATTTAATAAATATGTGTAAAAATTTATTTAAAAATACTGTAACTATTTTTGAAGATACCTAATTCGTTGCTGTTATTGCTTGTTCATCGGAGTTCTTTTTGCTGTACCCAGGGCAGTGTTGTTTACACATGAGCCGTGGTCTCGGGCGTCCTTTTTTTTTCGGACCAGTTCTTTATACTCGTTCTAGAAATTACAGAAATTTGAGGGTCACTGAGGGAGTGGTATTTTCTAATAACCCAAAGCGACAAAAAATTTTAATATCGGAGTAGCCATAGCCCCTAATAATAGTCATCATTATACAAAGAATCGAACATATATTCAGAATCAGGCGCATGCACATAAATTTTTCTTGGAAGAGGTCCAAGCTTTGGGTGAGGGTCTAATACTACAAACTACTACGTCTATGTAATATTGAACAGAAGAGGCGACAAGTAATTGTAAAATATTTCCATCTATGTTTTCAGAAAAAAAAAATCTACAACTAGATTGTCTTTATAAGAGAAAGAGCACAAATGACGTATAAGATCAAATTTTCTCGCTACATCAATCAATTCCCTGTTAAACAAATATAGTTTAATTCAGAAAGTGTACAAATGTATGTTGAGTTAGGAAGTTTGGAGGCTTCCGGACCCGGTGGATCCCCACATGGGTGCGCCTCTGTTCCAGGGGCGGATCCAGGGGGGACACAATCGCCCCCACCCCTCATAAGAGGAAACTTTCCTATTTTATATATAAATAAAACCCATCCCAAAGTTTGGCGCTCTTAAAGTAGCTCTAAGTAGCAGTATTACAACCCATCGTTCCCCCCGAAGTCCGTCCTGGATCCGTCCCTGCTCTGTTCAGAATATGTTCTAGCAACGCACACTCAATGAATTATTGCCTCTACGGGGCGACAACAAGAATATGTACTAGAGACGCACATTCAATGAATTCTTGCCTCTACGGGGTGACAAATGAAAATTTTAAGTATGTAACATACTTATAATTGTAGAACTGCACTATGACGTAATTTTAGTGGATAAATTTTAGTCCGCTACTTGCTGCAAACCCTTACTTGTCACTTCTTTAGATGTTATTACTGCTTTTATTATTACCATTATTATTCCATTATGTTATTATACCTAGTGATGGGTAAATTCCCGGGAAAGATATTTTTCTGAAATGTTCTCTGGGAAAATTCCCGAGAAATTCCCAAAAATGGGAATGTTCCGGGAATTTATGTACAAATTACTATTACTATATTATTACTACTATATTAATTCCATGCTATTACTATATTATGATTTCAAAATTCGTTTTTATCACAATATATTTGTTACTGTTGTCTCCAGAGGATTCTTTAAAATTAAATTCTTAACATTATTTTGTTATTTTGTTATTTTATACCATTTAGAGACTACACATTAATGCATGTTTACTTACAATGTTTTATGCGAGTAAATAAGTAGGAAAAACATTTGGTATATAAGTCCACATAATTACACCGCTAAACAGTTCAAATTTATAACTATGTAAGTGGATTTTCTAAAGTTAACCCTACTACTAATATATTATAGTGATATTAAATTTTTAAATGTTATAAACAAATTAGATTGGTATCGAAACACCATTAGCAAGCACAATCTTACATTCAGCACCTCTTCAAGACACCGCTGCCATATCTGCTTCAAGACCTGAGCCTACAATATCATGTACTATCGAAGCTTCAACACCGAAGACGTCTCCTGATGATAACTTGTCCTGTAAAGACATCATCCAAAATATTATAGAACTTCTTCAGCTTCTGAAGGATTTAAACCTGACCAACACAGTACACATGCTACGCACCTACATGCCAAAGCTGAAAGCCGCTCCAGATCTGCTCAGCAAATTCCCCATCCTCGCGGATTTCTTCTCTGAACTACTATAACTACTACTCTGAATTGAATCAAGAAATATTTTCAGCACTCTAAACTATCTCCGTAAAGTCAAGAAGACTTTCCAGCACTCAAGCGCTTCATTTCTTGTTGCAGAAAGCTTTTTATTTATTTGTACTGTTTTGTATTTTGTAATGTTGTGTTGCAAACAGCCAAAATCGATCAATGAATGAATCCCGTAACCCAACTCTCAATGCAAACTACATATAAATAAATAAATAAATAAATACTCATGATTCACAAGAAGCGCCCAACTTCAGATGGGAATGAAATTGCATTAAAAACGAAAGTTTCCAGTTCATGTCAAAGATGGTTATTATTTATTTACTTGTTTCTTCTATGGTCACAAAGGGTATGCTTGCTACGGTCACTGTTCTAGAACTGTATCATTTATGTCACTAAAACTGTTTGGTGCAGAAATTGCTTTTATACGACAAATTGTGCTCACAATTTACAGTTTATACTCCAAAACAAAATGCCACAGCGCATCCAAGTCGAGCATATAATTCTTGTTGGCATCAGTTTATTACACTGGCTATTATTACCGTTAATAATGCATATTACACACCTCCCAACTTTTATTAAAAATATATAAGAACCATTATTGATCATCCGCACTGCTACTTACGTCATAATAAATTAATAATAAACTCGCTATTTCAATCACAGGACCTTAACAAACATTGAAGTTACTTTCATGTTTTTCAAAGTGCAATTGGAAACAGTAACAGTTTATAACATAAAGGATAAAACGAATATACGTATGAATAATTCAATATAGCTATTTACAATGTTCAACATGATGTACTAAGACCTAACGCATAGGGTCGCCAACCGTCCGGTATTTTACAGGACAGTTCGGTTTTTGACCTCCTTGTCCAGAACGATCTCAAAATCGGACTTAAATGTCCGGTAATTTTTCTTCTTATTAGCCTTATTCTCTGTTTTATTCAGATTATTTTGGAGTGACGAAAAAAATCGTTTGTCTATGAACATGGTTAAAGCAGAACTTATAATTCGCTTTGATATTGACCTGTCGTGCGCGGGATTTGCTGAAGAGTTGAAGGCAGGAAAATTTGCTGAGCTTATCAAAACTGCTAAATATAAATAAAAGTACATTCTCAAGAACGCAGATTCTCACTGTCCATCAGCTACATCTTCCAATGAAATAATGCATCCAGATCTAGTAAAACTATGCAGGCATTACAAAACATTACCAATCCCAGCGAAATTGGTAAGACTTATTTTTCAAATAAATTATATTGCCAATTATTTTTGCTTTTTTGTTTTAAATACAATGCGTTATTGATGTAGACTACGAAAATTACATGTGCCAATTAACCGTAACTGGAATAAGCAAGTTTAATACATGCTTCAAAAGTAACTAAAATTATTAAATTCGAACTTCGAGTCGCTTAATTGGATCTGAAGTAACCATTTTCGGGTTGTTCACATTTTTGACAAACGATGATGTCATAATCTTAAGAGTATACGTATTCGACGAGGGTGTCCCGTATTTTCATTTTCAAAAGTTGGCAACCCTGCTAACGCATGTAAGTCATCTATAGTTACTACAATCACCTTGTCCGTTCGACAAATTCAAACCTGAATAAGTTAAAGTTTACATATTTTGTGTAATATACAATTATATAATAATTGTATCTAATAATATATAATATTTTGTATATAATAAAAATTATGAAGTAGCCCTACCTATGCGTATTTTTATACCGGGTGTTCAGCAAGTAACTATGCAGTGCCATGTTGTTGTGTGCTACGTGATGACTGATATGACTGTCAATTAGTCATACAACATTTTTCATTGTTTAACATATTTGAACCATATTTGACCAGGTACTTGTATTTGTTCACAGGTTCGGTTTGATTGAAGACCAACGTCTTGTGTGACATCATTGGGATCCAGGTCATCATGCTGACGATTGAACAAAGAGTGTTTCTTGTGGAGCATGTGTTCTGCAATGGAGCAAAGTTGTTTACCTCAGCAGTAGAAGCTGCATTTGCAGCAAAATTCTCAGTAGTGAAGACGCCTAACCGCAATGCTGTACGGAACCTCATCACCAAGTTTCGAAAGATGGGAAGCGTTCATAATGCTCCAAAATCAGGTAGGCCATCCACAGCTGTATCCGCAAAGAAGGTAGCGGAGGTGCAAGACGTGATGCTGCACAGTCCAAACAAATCGGTTAGACGACTAGCTTAGCAGGCCGACGTGTCCGTGGATTCCGCTCACAAGATTCTCCGGAAGTCACTGTCCATGTATCCGTACAAAATTTCGGTCGTGCATGAACTGAGAGACACCGATCGCCCGACGCGTGTCAACTTTTGCAACTGGTTCCTGTCCCTCCTGCAGGACAATGGTACGGGGATTCTTGACAAGAGGCATGGTTTCACCTCTCCGGTTAAGTGAATAGCCAGAATAGTCGTGTGTGGAGTACGGAGAATCCGCATGAATTTCCTGTGTCTCCACTGCATGATCAAAACTTGGTGTTTGGTGCGCCGTGACTTGTAAACGCATCATTGGGCCCATCTTCTTTCAGGACACTATAAATACAGAACGGTACTGCACCTGCATTCTGGAGCTCTCCCTAGGTGAACTGAATGAGGACGAAATTGAGAATGCCTGGTTCCAACAGAATGCGGCGACTGCACATACTGCCCACAAGGCGAGAGCTTTTTACAGGACATCTTCGGTGACCTCATCATCTCTCAACGACTCGGGCCTCCGCGTTCACTCGACTTGACTCCACCGGATTACTTTCTATAGGGTAAGTTGAAGGGAAAGGCCTATGAAGGCAATCCGCACAACATACAAGAACTCCGAGCTGCACTGATACGTCACATGCGAAACATCACTATCGATGTTCTGCACAACGTCTTCAAGAACATGCAGAAACGTGTTCAACTATGTCTTCAAGTGCAAGGGGATCACGTCCACCATCTCTTATAACTTCCATTAAATTAAAAAGTTTAGCTTCGAGTTAATTTCAGTTGTTTAAAGTTGTTTATGGAAAATTAAACACGGCAAGTTATGCACTGCATAATTACTTTCTGAACACTAGACTAGAAAAAATAACTCAATGGTAATTGATGATTTATCATGTTGTCTTGGCTCCTTGTTAACTACTTTTTAAATAATATTTGTATTTATTTTGTAATAAACAGAGAAAGTTATTAAAATTCACTTACAGGAGGTTATTGAAATTTAAAAAGTAGTTAACAAGGATCCAATACAAGATCATAAGTCATCAATTACCGTTGAGTTCATTTCTCTAGTCGCTGCCTTAACCCAGATTTTTGGGTAAATCATATTCTGGTCACACTAGATTTCCATGAATGACAACACTGAAAATTCTTTCCACTCATATTTTCGTGTGTAGAATCACATTATCTGCTATGGTATGTTATATTTCATTATCTCTTTTCACTTACAAAAGTTAACCATTTTTCTTTCGCCCGTTTTTCGTATCATTTTTAGTATTCTGCCCATTAAATAACAACAATTCATCAATTAACTCATCATGGTTTGGTTATTTCGCAATGTGTGGCTAACATAGTTTGTGGCAAACTGCCATCTTTTGGCTCAGAAGCACTTTCACCATTTTCTTCAGAAACACTTTTAACACTACTAAAATATTGCATGAAAATTTGTCTAACTAATTTCGCGTATCTACTAACCCCACAATTTGTCTGTCTGTTAACACATTCAGGAGTTTGGGTAGGAGGCAACGTCAGATATTGGGGGTCGAATCCCTCATGCGTCAGAATAAAATTGTGAAGAATACAAATAGCTTTCACAATATTCACAGCATGTTCCACTCCAGTTTCTATTGGTCTAGACAAAATCTTCCATTTTCTGCAGATCATACTGAAAGTACACTCTACACTCTTTCTTGCTTCTGACAGTCGTGAATTAAAGTCGCGTTTCATATCGTCCAGGCACTTGCCAGTAAATGGCTTCATTAAATAAGGACAAAGAGGGTGCGTTTTGTCGCCCACCAGAACGAAAGGGACTTTTTCACATGAGTCAAGCAATACCTTTGGTGGAGGAAAGTTAAGTTTGTTTTCTTGTAATAACTCATAAAGAGATGTTGTCTTAAATGTCAATATATCACTTCCTGCTGCACTAGCATCTACAGCCAGAAGTTTGCACTCAGCATCAGCAACCATTTCTAACACAACACAAGAATACGCAGAACGAACTTTGACGGGGCGCTTCAGCGCAATTTGTTTCTCAACTATACACCCAACGCAATTGGGAAATTGCCATTTCGACTCAAATTGTTCGGCAATTTTGTACCACGTTTCTGTAGATGGAACCGGTAAGTACTCTTGAACTAAAACTTCCCATAGTTTCTGGCACGTGTTTCGTACTATTTCAGAAATAGTCGATACACCCATTCGAAAATTAGAAGCTAATATACTCAAAGAGTGTCCTGTACCAAGAAATCTGAAACAAAAGAGAAACAGAAACAATGAGTAACAAAAACCATGCAATAAAATTTTATATGATGAAAGAAACGTATTAATTTTAGAATATATAAATTGGTGGCTTTTCAAGATAAAAAGGAGTTAATGTATTTGATATCGTAAAGAATACATTAATGAAATTATTTATATTTTTCACTTGAAAATATTCCAATGCACTGTTTGCAGAAATTACTATTATCCACTAGATCTGAATTAAAGATTCAAAACCTTACATTGATCGCAATCCTAGCGTAATTAATGGGCCGCCACACGGAGGCCCATGGCAGAGGGACGCTCATTTGAGTATCGAAGATAACCTTTATGCCGTTTCGATCTTAAAATCCACTTTTCAGGTTTCATATTATTTCATACTTTTTTCAATATTTCTTTGTAGTCTTCTAATACTTTCACGTCAGTGCCTTAATGGCTACTTAATTTACCGCGAGCACTGTAAATACTGGAATAATACACAGAAAGGATTTGACAATATTTAAAATTTTCAGGCGAAAGTGAACTAATTTTTACCTTCTTGTTGGTCACAATTTGGAAATAATAATAACGTTATTTTTTTATGAATATGAGCAAGTAGTGACTACGTGATGTCCACAATGTCGATTCAAAAGACTCCTGTTGAATCCGCCATCAGCTTCTAATAGTAAACGTGCAAACACAGGGTGATAAAAGCACTAGAGTCAAATAAGTAATAGTGGGACATTAATCTTATTTTGCCGGGCTACACAGTAAAGGTAAAGACAAGCCCAATTTACTTGTAGTATGAAAGAAAAGAGGTCAAATACCAGTCGCGATTGCCAATTGAACTGGAAATGAAAACTGGGTTGATTGACAAAAGACAAGGAAGAAGTAAGAAATGAGTTCAGCATAAACACTTGGAAAATCACAATCCACGTAGGGCAAGCAAGTGACGAAAGCACATAAAAGCTTAACAGATCGTTCAGTGTTTGTCTCAAAGTAGCGTTATAAGTCTGCTTGTAGAGCAAAGTCAGCTCGAAGCTAAGCATGAAGAGAACAATCCACAAGCATACGCTGAATATTTTGTCTAACTCCACAGGCCGCACACAATGGTGGGTCTTCGCCATGAAGTAGAAATTCATGTGTTAATGCGAGTCGAGAGAATTATTTCCTCTTCGAGAAGATCTTGAGCTGGTGGTGCAGACACCAAGTGCAGGCTGGAGTACATGTAATTTATTGTTGATAGCCTCTCGCATTCAAGATGCCAGCGCTGATGCAACTGAGCAGTAAATAGCGATGAAGTCTATGGGGAGCTTCGTGCAGTCCGTGCCGTCTATGGGCAGTCCGTGCTTGGTATGGGGAGATGAAGCTCATTTCCTCCATGGGCAGCAACTTTCGATGCGCGGTCTGACTCTTCATTGCGAGCTATGCCAACATGGCTTAGGACGCACTAGAGTTGTACCTCACATCCCTGTGCTAATAATCTATGACATGACAGAAAGATACAAAGGGTCATCATCATCACACTTTGCACATCAAGGAGGCTACTCAGAGCATTTTGACAGTCGCAACAGATTACGATCCTGCGTATATGATATGCAGAGACAACTCACAAGGGAACCTTCCGAAAATGATAGTTGCAGTAAAAGATGTGATCTATGCCAATTGAAAGAGCTGTAACAGAGATGAGCATTCCCAAAAAATTAGCTGCCCATAGCAATAGGTTCAAGAAATATAAGGAGTGGAAGTTCGGGAAACAGCAAGGTTGGACAAGGGGGAAAAAGTGCAAATTCCGCAAAAAAAAAAAAAAAAAAAAAAAAGGGGCACGGCAAAATACAATGCTGACAAGTGATGCATAGAAAGAGACTTGCCACAATAGGAAACATATGAAGGCCACAGTGGGGTTAACAGTGTTGCCAATTGCAATGAAAAGTACATGTTTTGCAAAGAGCACTATATGAAGTGAGTACAATATTCAGTGTCAACCTGTCATATAGAACATAAGATATGGCGTGTATAATCAGTGGTACAATCTAACAAAAGAGAACACAATAAACAGAAGTACGAAAAATACGGAAAAGGCGAAGTTGGCCATAATGCGCCACATTTGATCACGAGCTGTGCATATTAGAATGAACAAAACAAGAAAGCACTGAACCGACCGCAGGAAACCGACGTACCTAGAGTCGAAAAGAAAAACGAGTTCCAAAGTTGGCAACACTGGCCATGAACAGCCAGACAAGTCTAATATAGTTAGGCCACTCGCTTCACAAAAAGAAAATTCCGGCAACAGGCCTCACTCGGAATGCATCAATGCTAGAGTGATTGAGCCGGGGAATGCATCAATGTCAAGCCGGGGAACATGAAATGGTTGGGTTGAGCCAACAACCGATAATAGAAGTAGTGAACATTATGTTATGGTTGGGTCGTATGTGGGAATATACAGGGTGTCCCACCAAACTTTGTGATCTGAAAGATTTGCGAAACGAACAAAAATGTGACGGATCCAGTTGTGCAGGAATGTACCAATGTCAGGGGGTGATAAAAGTCTGTGAGAAGCAAGTGCATCCAGGATCCCCATCATAGGGCCCCAGGAGCCAACTTCAAAATTTCAAATGGCAACAGGGACCGAGTGGTACCTCTCTCGATAGATCATGGAATGTGCAACTACACCTATAGGAAACATTTGCTATATGAAGCGTGTTTTTCAAAATGGCCGCCACAAATATGTGTTGTGTCTTAACATGGCATCGAACATTGTGATCTCAAATTGCTGCGAAGCGAAAAGAGATGTTGCAAATAAAATTGCACAGGAATGTACTCATGTCGAGGGCCAAGAAAACTTTGTAAGAAGCAAGTCCCCCAGGGCCCTCATCATAAGGCTCGAGGGGTCAACCGCAACATTTCAAATGGGAACAAGGGGCGGATGATATTTCTCTGGATAGATACAACACCGCCTATAAAAAACATTTGCTATATGAAGCACGTGTTTCAAAATGGCCGCCAAAAATGCACGTTGTTCTTGTCACCGAGCAGATATTTTTGGCGGCCATTTTGAAATCCCATATAGTAAATATTTCTGATATGCGTTGTTGCATATTCCAAGATTTATCGAAAGAAATATAACTCGACCGATCGTGCTATTTGAATTTTTGAAGTTGGCCCCTGGGACCCTATGATGCGGGACTTGGAGGCACTTGCGTCTCACAGAAGTTTGTCGCCCGCTGACATGAGTACATTCCTGCACAACTGGATGTGTCACATTTTTTTTTTTTTTCGCTTTGAAACTATTTCAGTCGCAGAGTTAGGTGGGACACTCTGGATATATCATATAGGCGGTGATAGTACTGCAGACAGCAACACACAGCAGATCAAGCCTTTGATTATGTTTGCTTTCTACATGTGTGGATATGTGATAGAAAGACCACCAAAGGTTCCGACACCTCTAGAGTACTGTTTCGAGACATTCACAGGCGATCATTGTACCATGTGTGACGGATTGGCAGTATTCCGCTGTGCTCACTGCAAATGTATCTTCTGTTGGACCATTGTCTCATCGAACAATTGTACGTACAATGTAGACGAGCATGTACAAATGATGCAAAGGCTAATGCCTGTTGCCGGAATTTTCTTTTTGTGAAGCGAGTGGCCTAACTATATTAGACTTGTCTGGCTGTTCATGGCCAGTGTTGCCAACTTTGGAACTCGTTTTTCTTTTCGACTCTAGGTACGTCGGTTTCCTGCGGTCGGTTCAGTGCCTTCTTGTTTTGTTCATTCTAATATGCACAGCTCGTGATCAAATGTGGCGCATTATGACCAACTTCGCCTTTTCCGTATTTTTCGTACTTCTGTTTATTGTGTTCTCTTTTGTTAGATTGTACCACTGATTATACACGCCATATCTTATGTTCTATATGACAGGTTGACACTGAATATTGTACTCACTTCATATAGTGCTCTTTGCAAAACATGTACTTTTCATTGCAATTGGCAACACTGTTAACCCCACTGTGGCCTTCATATGTTTCCTATTGTGGCAAGTCTCTTTCTATACATCACTTGTCAGCATTGTATTTTGCCGTGCCCCCTTTTTTGCGGAATTTGCACTTTTTCCCCCTTGTCCAACCTTGCTGTTTCCCGAACTTTCACCCCTTATATTTCTTGAACCTATTGCTATGGGCAGCTGATTTTTTGGGAATGAACATCTCTGTTACAGCTCTCTCAATTAGCATAGGTCAAATCTTTTACTGCAACTATCATTTTCGGAAGGTTCCCTTGTCAGCTTTGTAAAACTGTAATTAGTTTACCAATTAGTTGTAAAAAAAAATACAGTAAAGTCTTGAAACCACTGTAAAAGAGAGCGAAACTTGTTGAAACTTGTTGAGGGCTGGTGCTTGGCTTCTTGTACTGGGCCAGATGAAAAGGAATAGCTGGACGAAGTATCTTCCATGGGGGAATAGGTAGAAACTCAATTCACATAAAGGAGAAATTTCGACGACAATATCATCCAAAATTTCCAGAACACAAATTTCAAAAAGAGCTGATAGTGCTGGGTCGTGGTTGATAACATTGGTAGCGATCTCCTGATTTCACTGCGAAAGATGGAAGATGGTATATCTGTAATATAGTGCCAATACAGGATGTTGCGGGAGAAAATCCAATATGGGTAATTCTTAAAAAAAAAAAAAAAATCAACATGGGTCTCATTTTGAACGATGACTGAGATATGAACAGAAATTTAAAAAAATAGAGCCACCAAAACCAATACACTTCATGTTTTGGAAGTAAATAATTTATTGAAGTAGGTAGGAGCTAGTGTAGCTGGAGGTAAACCATCACGTTCTGTGACAATTACTAATTAGTAGTCTCGAGGCTCATACCTGTTAAAATGACTGTCAATTAGGAATATTTTATACCGAGTTTGCAAGTTTGCCAACAAATGGCAGTACACGTGATACGGAGCGTCACCCCTACGGTGTAGTCAATAGTACATACCTCGAACACGAGCACATTTATGAGCTGAGCTACTGTTATCTGGGTTGTTCCAGAACCATTTCATACACAGTAACGGTAAAACGAATGAGGAGTATGTGTATGGGTGTTTTAATGGAAGTGCTCACACGGTTGTTAAGAATACAGAAGGTGCTTTTCATTACGTAGGATACTAAGTAAGGCAGTGAGAGTATGGAATAGTTCCCAGTGCTAAAGTAACTTCCGAATGAAATCAGACAACCTGTGTAAGAACAGGAGAAAATAATTGCCCTCGTGCAACTAAGTCCTACCATGAGCACCAGATGAATGTCAACACGTCTGGGTATTCCACGTACCCGTTTTGTGGTAGATATTACATGCGAAAAATTTGTATCCATTTCACCACCAACTGGTGCAGCACTTACATCCTGCTGATTGCTTTTTACCGACTTCAATTTTGTCATTGCTTACTTCACAATGCAGTATAAGTACAATACATTTTATTCACGGATGAATCAATTTTCACTTCTTCCGGTGTGAATAATAGCTGTATTAGACACATTTAGGCTGAGAAAAACCATAACGCAACCATTGTCACAGGACACAAAGCAAGACATTTTCTATAAACGTGTGGTGTTGCATAGTTGACGACTTTGTTGTTGGCTTCTTCCTTGGAATAGTGGAGAAACAAACTGCCCAAGATACTCTTAAAATTTATTCCCTTTGGAGAGGATTTTCTGAAACATAGACGATGCGTGTACGAAAGTTATTTTTTTTTTTTAAAAAAAAAAAAAAGACCAAATAGTAATCCTACAATATGGTGATAAGAAGGAAAAATCCCCTTGAAACAAATCAAGGTGCTAAAAATCAGAAATTCAGACCTATTGGCAAAGTCTCAATTATACTGTGCTTGACTACTGTATTGCAAGAGTTATATTTGCATCATTTGCTATCGTATCTCGCTAAGAAGTAAGAACAAGTATTAGCAGATGCGTTTTATTTTGATTTATTGTGTAAGAAGAAGAGAGACATACAGAACATTTTAAACATTCTTACTCTTCTTAGAGTTAATATTGATTTATGTACGTTATGTAATTTGAGATTAATTTTAATTTTGTATTTTTTTAACGCTCAACGCGGAAGGCTCGCATTTGCCATTTGGAAGCTAATAATAACTTTCATGAAGATGCCGAAAGTGGGATCTGGTAGGAAAATTAGCAAGAGTGGAATGAAGTGTTGAGGGGAGCTCAAAGTGCAAGTGTAAACACTACAACAGTGCAATCAATTACAAAATTGAAAGAATAAAAGCCCATTTGGTTAAGTGTAAAGCTCGTAAAAGAAAAGAGGGAGTATCGAATACTGAATCCCAACTGATGGAAAAGTTCTTTAAAAAATATCTTCTGTTCACAGAAGAATCTACTTCAGGTGTTTCTCCCTCTCTAGATCCAAGTTATTCCATTTCTAGTGTATGCTCAATCCCTCCCGAGGCCGAGCTGTCTCAGTGGCAGAGCGTTCACCTCTGGTGCTTGGTGTGTCTGCTTCGATCCCAGCTCGCGCCAAGTGAACTTTGTAGTGGACAAACACCGTATGTGTGGGTTTTCTCGGGGTTCTCCCGTATCCTCACACTTGCTTCATTTCACCATTTTCATTCATTTCTCATCATCACCGTCTCCTTTAGCCTAGCCGGCATAAGCGTGGGACGTAAAACGTAAAGATCTCATTTCATTTTTTTCTCAATCCCTTCCAGGAAAGTGCAATGTTCAATGAGTGAATATGTAGTAAAAACCACTAAAAGACAAAAGGACATATGAAATACGCCAATAGCATTTTTTGTAAGCCTCAAACATTTCTTTCAATGTTGCAGAATTAAACCAGTTTAGAACAATGATTGATCTATTAAGACCTCGTTGTAATCCTCCTCCTGTAAAAGCAATTGATTGAGAACTGTTAGATCGTGCTGCAGAAGAAATCGAAGTACAGTTGAGAGTATCACGAAGTTCAGTAACGTTGCTATAAGATTAGATGGTTGGCCCCGTGTTCGAAGTGATCCAAGATAAGCAGTCAGCATCCATACAGGAACTCAACGTTTCTATTAACTTCATGTGAGTCCGATTCCGACAAAATGACTCAGCAACTACATAATTTGAAGGGAAATTCGGGATATCAGTTTTGGCAGTGGAGACAGACAATGAGAACAATTTTTTAAAAAATGGGAAATTCTAAAAGAAAAATACTCGCACCTTACTATGTACGGGTGCTCAGTCTATCTTTTAAATTCAGTTCAAAAGGACCTTCTTTTAAATTTTTCAAAAGGACGTTCTCTTAAATTCAGTTCAAGAGGACATTCCTTTAAATTGTTCAAAAGGACATCTCATCTCAGTCAGTCCTCACACATATTGTTGAAGTACAAAAATAATTTTAAAATACATATCAGGCTCATGAGTGACTGAAAGAAAAATGGACTGATGCCGCAGATTCCTAATACACTCAATGGAATTCTCATCATAATTCTATGGAAAACGCTTATTGGTAACTATCAATGAGTATCAAGTATAGAGAAATAACTCTTGAACATAATTGATAGATCGATATCAAAAATTTTAGACCATGTTGGTATTTACACCGAGGCTTTGCATTTGGAGAAACAGCTGAATGAATCAACAACCTTATCCAAGGGTGTAACAGCTGGTTTATCAAGGAGGGGCCTGTCGTTTTTGAGAAGGGGCAGCTACAATGTACAAAGCCAAAAAAAAAAAAAAAAAGTGTTATACCTAGTGATTTTGAGGCCTGAAAAACCGAAAAAATTAGGTTTCTGTCCGGAAAACTAAAAACATTGTTTTTAACTTTTTTTTCTGCTTTTAATTCATAAATATGCAACAGGAATTTCTTATTATGCTTAAACAAGAACTACTACGGACGAAACATTATACCTTTGTGCAGAACTATTTCAATTTAAGCCCTTGTACACAGAACCTATCTACCTAAGACTGATTTTCTTTGAAATTTCATTTAATTTCTTTAAGATTTCCTAAAATATATATATTTATTATTCGTGACTAAAAGACTCCATAATTATTTTATTAACAGCTATATCTCACTTCCCGTTTTACATCACGTAACAAAATAACGAATGAAATCTAAACTGAAAAACTGAATAAAAACGTCATTTTTCAGCAAATGTTCCAGTTGATATTGGACATGATCCGCACAGGAGCATCAATGGATTGTAGCAGATGCGGTAGCAAACTGTGCATTTGGTCATTTCTGACACGGAAGAGATATCATACTATTTTTCTATAGGTAAATAATTTACCGTAAATTATTAGTTATATGTAAACTTTGCTATTTTTAAATGACTGAAGCGTGGTAATGTTATGATAATGTTTTAAAAGGTGTTCATTTGGGGAGCCTGGCCCCAATGCCCCCCTCCCTCCACGGCTACACCCCTGACCTTATCACATAATGTTGAAGTGTGGTTGGACTTACTAAAAGAAGAAATGCTACAACCATGTCATAGTCATTTTGAAAAGAGATTTAATCAAACACTCCAACTCTTTCATTTTCTTGCCAATATAATGGAACATCGTTTGAACAATGAGCAAGAACGTATAGCAGAAGAATGGATTTTAGAAAGAAATCCGAAATACCTTGCAGGAGTTATGGCTTTTAAAATTAAAGCTATCGAGTATTCCATCCCATCTATGTTGCAAGAGAGTGAGATAAAGGAATTTCTCCTCACAAAGTGGTGGATAATCATGGAAGCAAAAACCGATAAGTGTTCAAAATTGTCAAGTGGTTCTGTGATTTCTTCGCTTCCCTTCATTCAACCCCGGCACCATTAGAAAAAAAAATATACTTTCGGATTAATTTGGAATGAAATGTGGAATAGACTTGGGGTAGGAAAGGCTGTCAAATTAATGAAACTTTACAGATTTTTGCGCTCAAAAGATAATGAAAAACCTACCGTTAACTGGTAGGGTTAAGTGGCTTTCGAAGAATGCTATTTTGGTTTGGATGTTAAATATTTAGTGAGTAGGTTATCTGTGTTCTTGAAGTTGATTTCCGATTATTAAAAAACAAGAAACTGAACGTTCAGGTCATTTCAGAGAAATTAGTTTTCAGGTAAGAATTCCTATCTATGCATGAAAATAATAAATCATCCAATCTTAGATAGTCCGTGGTTCATTTGTGTTTTGATAAGTGATGCTGTATTTGTTTGAATATAATAATTTATGTATGAAATGTCGTTGGTTGTCATAGTAACAGGCAAAAACAAGTCTCCTATCATTCAAAATTCCAACTCAATAAGTGCTTTCACATAGAATTTGCTCTTTAAGAACGTTAAGATTTACGTTTGAGAGAATACTAGATAATTACGCAGACTAGCTAATTAAATGGTCTGTGTTGATGCAGCCTCGCGTCAAAATATTCTTTTTATATATAATAAATTCTGTGTGACAGTTGCATCATTACCATTTTTATTTAATTTTTAAATAAATCTTTTAAATTCAATTTTGCGTATAATTATGGACATTAGTGAATATAATTTTCATTTTCATTTTTGTTTGTTTAAAGAGCCAAAGAACATTCTCTTTATTTTCCCTTACTATCCGAGAAGTAAGATGTTTTATTTTTTTTCTGTATACCTGTCCGTGCGGCGAGGACAGTTGAAAGACCCTTCCATTGTCTCTCAATACCACTGCCTAAGCCACATACGTAGACCACACACAGCAGAGTTCCCGGCGTGAACGCAAGAAAGAAGAACAAAACAGCTTTTAGCATCTTTTTGTGAAATTGAAAAAAATAATAAAGTCCTAACACGTTGAATAGAATCCAAGTAGAAATATAATCTCTGCGAATTTGTCAAAATCACAGCATAGACCATATGTCGCCACTCAGAACCAAGATAAAATTTTAACATAGAACTGTGAAATGGTCCAAAACCATGCACGAGACGACTAGGAGCCAAATCAACTCTCATAAAAATTTTCGATATAACATGTGAAATTTGAAGGAAGCACGTACGTTAGAGAAACGACGCCCGAAAACCGTAAATAGGCGGAGACCAAGAGAATCAAAATTTAGGACACCAAAATAAGTTAACGAATAAGAGAGCAGAGACGAAATCGAAGACACCGTTAGAGGCGTATCCAAAAAGATCGGCCGGCTAAAAAATTCAAAACTCCAAGTCAGTCGTAAAATAATTCTTCACCGGGAAACAGCGTACCACCGCAACACAAAAACATACCCGGAACTTACACACACACTACATTCATAATCAAAAGTTAAGTTCACAATAACAATGTGCGGCTAAACTTACCGAAGCCGAGTGTACGAAATTACAATCTTTCCTTAGCATAGTAACCTACACATTGATCTTCTTCAAAATATATTTATATATATAAACATATATATATAAACTTTGTAACGCTGCTAATATATATATATATATATATATATATATAGATCGCGAAACGCCTACAAACATTGTTTTTGAGTGACAGAGTTTCGTACTTATAAACATAATCACGGGCTATTACAGACAATTAGAATAACCTACATACGCACCGAAAGCACTTGAACTAGTCTTAATCTTACATAATCAGTTTTGAAGTATTATACACAATGCTTAAAAACAATAAACACTGTTTATCCGTGTAACACTACACTTTTAACACCGAGAGTGATGTTGGTGCAGTGTGACGTCTGAAAGTGCTTTTAGTGAGAGTGCATCCTATCAGAAATGGACCAACAGAAGCCCCACCTTGATGGATCAGGAGACGCCCAAGAGCGACGCCCCTTCCAGTTTGAGAGGAGGACGCAGCGGGAATCGAAGAGAGGAACTCCGAATCCAGGACACTTCTCACGAAAGAAGGAAGCCAGTAAACGCAGGGACATCTGTATGTGTGTGGTGAGCTTGGTGGTGAGAGCAGTGTGTACGGCGAAAGGTAGGACCCATCCAAATTATTTTTTGTTGATTCCAAAAGGGAAATTTTCGTCATTGAATAAAATGCAAGACGTTCGCGATATAAAGTCGGAACTATTTGAAAACTGTTAATGTATTTACACCGCGTGGAGAAAAGATTTTCCAACTCGAACTGTAATTGCTAAACAATTAGAACTCTTTTTTTTTTCTTTCTTTTTGAGCAAGGCTTATTAAAAATAGAGATACTTTTTAAAATGATACTTCTATATATATATATTCTGTGACTTTAGTGAATATGTCGTTGTTTTTATTAAGGAGATAGTAGTTTAGGTCATTTCTCTATTTGTCGCTTAGATTTTTTTTGATAACATATAAAGAAAGTTAATTTAAAAGTAGATCGAATGGCAGGTTGTAGACCTTTAACGATGAAAGAAGTATTTCCTTTAACATATGGAAATTTGTATGAAGTAAAAATGCATCATCTGCGCTATGAACATGTAATATGAGAACTTTAAGATAATTTTGAACAAGACATAATAGATATTCCTAGAAAATATATTCAAGACATTGCTTCAATTGTCCAAAGATTATAGTGTTTGTAAAGTAATTTTGCATAGAAGTGAACGTACTAAATGAGTCTATTTCGATCTATATACTAGTAAAACTCTAATAAATAATATTGTAATGAGTCATCAAAAATATGTTACGTAAGAGAGCTAAAGGATTAATTAGTAACTATGATGTATATGCGACTAGTCTCGCAATTAATCATTTTCTTGGTTGGAGATACGTAATCCATAAATAAAGCGGAACCGACATTAGTACAGTCAAGTAGAATACGGATGAAAAATACGAAGTAGGCTAAGTAAAGCCGCAATTATTACGTCAGTCTGATCCTCTAACAATCGAGCGATCAGACGTTTATGCGCATAAACTAGACGAACAAACATAGAGGAATACATGAAAATGTCCGGCCGTATACCAATCCTATTAATGATAAAGAGAAAATCACGAAAAACTCAATATATTCAGATTAAAAATCTCGAGAGACGTCTTGACATTCATTATTAATATTCATATGTTACTTGATTTTTATGTATGTATGCATGTATTTACTTATGATTTTATATATATATATATATATATATATATGTTTGTGTCTATTAATTTTCTACTTGTGTTAATATGAGTATATATATGTAGCCTTTATGCATAACGAAATGGTAATGCTACGCTCATTGATTTTATGTATTTGATAGTGTATGCTTGTTAGGTAAATGTCAAAGTGCATATTTAGTGCACTTATTCTCATTCTCAGTTATTAATTTAAATAATTAGAAATGGTTAGCAGTCAGGCAGTAGGTTTATTTAACTCCTTTGGATCATTCTATGTTTCTTTCATACTTCCCACAAATCTCAAATCAAAGTCATGACTTGTTTCTCAATTTATTTTATTTTAGTTCAAGTTACTTCAACTCGTTTCCACTTACTTCAACTAGTTTAACTCATTTTAAATCATTTCAATACTTAGTTTTCACCCGAATAAAATATAGGTTACTATATTCAAAATTCCGTCTAGCTATGTAATATCTTAATCTCGTAAATATTAAAAAGGTTATAGTCAAAACAAATCAGCTAATCAACGTAAACTATATACTTAGCATGCGATGTCAAATAATTAGGTATTTTTCAAATGCAAAATTGTAATTTAACCAGTTTGGTATGATATCTATGTAAATCAGGAAAGCCATATATATAAAATGTAAACAATGTAAGATTGCATCTAGCACTGGTTATAAACATCAATTCCACAGATTGTTTATTATTATCAGGTTAATGATAACAATTCATTCACTACATGGTTCAATGTAATTTACTTAAATTGATTTTTTTTTTGTGTTAAGGCCTTATGCCTTATTCTGAACATTTGTTGTCAGAAAACCCAAAATTCAATATTAACCTTCAGCTTGCTTAATTTTTTTTTAGAAAACATTTTTTTGTTATTGTTTTCATTTGCTCATTAAAACTTTTATTACATTGTTAATCAAATTCGTAAGCTTTTTCTTTCATAAACAAGTTGTATCCCTAACCTTAAGCATAACATTGGTTTCCAAAGGATCTGTTAGGCAAATTAGGCAATATAAGCATTTCTCGACTATAGTGGGGATTAGACTGATTTTCAGAATTTTCAACTAAATTCTAAATTCTAGATATTCGTTTATTTTCTGGTTTTATTCTTATTACTACTATTATTGTTCAGTCCACTTGGAAAGTGAGAGTCAGTCTAGTTCGTTCACACAAACCAAACATTAGAGCAAAATTCTCTTTCAGCGTTGCAGCATGTGAATTCAGGATACGTATGCGAGTAATATCAAGTTTCATTTGCTTACACGGTTTTAGAGGGATCTTATTTCCCTAAAGCCCTGGGACACCGCGGGGAGATAGGATTTCCTAACCGTGAGATCAATCCTTATCGAGTCACAAACCATTTTAGTGCGGGGAACGAAGACTTTAACGGTGGTGCAAGGGAATAAATAGGGACAGACGGAATGTGAACCCAAAACCCGCTGTCTATTTTTTTTATTTTTATCACTACAAAATCTGGCGCTACAAGCGATCACCACCGGGATCTTTCTCTTTTCATTTTTCAAATTTTACAAATATGGCGCATCCGAACAGGAACTCGATAGTTAATTTTTTGACTCGATAGTTAATTTTTAGACTCGATAGTTAATTTTTTTTAAACTCGATAGTTAATTTTTTCAGACTCGATAATTAATTTTCGAACTCGACAATTTATCTTCAGACACGACAATAAATTTTCGAACTCGATAATTTACGCTCAGACCCGATAATTAATTTTTAAACCCGATAATTAACTTTCAGATTCGATAATTTATTTTTAGATGCGATAATTAATCGTCAGACACGATAATTACTTTACAGTCTCGACGAATACGCTTCAAAGAACTCCATTATTTTAAGAACTCGATTACATTGTTAACCTCAAAAAAAAAAAAAAAAAGTAACTACTTGCTAAGATTATTATCAGCTACATAATGAGCCTTGGAATCGAACTAAATTCAACGCAAGTTGAACAGTACTTCTAGGAACGATCAACGTTCTTTTCCCCTCCAATTTCATTTCTTTTTCAGCCAGAAGAATGTAAGTTATGTTTACGTTGAGCTAGCAATAGAGAATATTCAGTTTGCAGAATTTATTTGTATTGAAAATAAAGCAGTGATTGAACAAGGAAAAGAAGAAAAAGAAGAAAAATAAGGTAACCAGGTGAGGAAAATAGAAATAGGATAATAACTACAAGTTGCTAAAATCAACTCGAACCTGCTACCATTCATGTATTTGTAAGATATCCATTCATATATTTACATAGAAATAACTTTTCTTTTATTAGTTTATATTTAAGGAGTGCATATATTCGTTTACTTTTTGAATTTTCAGTATGTATAGGGTTAAGCTAGAAACGTATTAATACTAATGTAGGTTAAGTATAGCATTTAGTAAATTTTAAGAGAAGATGATTTAAGGTGTGAATTACTGTGCTTTGGAATTATTGCAAAAGATCGTACACTCAGGCTTATTTCATGAATAATAAATAAATAACGTAAACGTGTTGTGTGTGTATAACAATAAGCGACGAAACTTCAGATTTTAATATTGGAGTACAAGAATATTATTTGCAAAATTAATTTAGTAATTAAGAAATATATTTTTGTGTATGAGCAAAAATAATTCGGCGCAAAAGCCGTATATTTTTAGTTTCAGATGCCAAGACTGCGGGCACAGACAGAAGAAATAAGGACCAAGATGCTGACGGGAGAGCAACAGATTTGCCCAGGTTGCGGCAGAGATGTCTGGGAGCAAGAAATAACCCCATCATCTTCCAATCTGGAATGTGTTACATGCGGCGTACTAAACACAACAGTGGCGTCCATCGAGGAAAGGCGATCTCAGGTCACTGGAGAAACAGCAAGCAGTGGGGAGCATACAAAAACTTCAAACTTAAGTTCCTTAAGTCCGGAAATGTCCATCTTCCTGCGGGCAATCCTAGAAAACATGGACAAGATGTTCGACCAACACTTTGGAGAAATAAACAGGAAGATTGACGAGAACACCAGAAAGATTGACGAGAACATACAAGAAATGAGAAGAGAACGCGAAGAGCGAGAAAGGCTCCAAGAGAAACAGTATGAGACAGATGAGATTCGAGAAGAACCACTTCACGAGGAAGAGTTGCAAGACGCTGAGGTCATTCCGGAACGAGAACAGCCCAACCAAATTGTGGAAAGGAAGAAATTAGAAGCTATACTGGAGGAACTTCCATCAGAAGAAATTGTGCAGGATACACATCAGGAGACCAAGCAGACTGACCCACCTGTAGAGATAAGCACAAGCGTTTCCAACACTTTGAACACTCCGAAATTCAAGATTAAACGCAAACTGCGTGGAAGAATGGTCCCTGGGAAGACAAGAATACAGACAATACGGCACAAGGATGCAAGAATGAAATGTTTCCACGACAAACGTCCAGGATGGCAACGAAGCCATAACTTCTGCCGGAGGAATAATCACCAGAAGCCATGGAGAAAATGGGCAGAAGACTCCAGAAATATAGAAGGAAAAGGAATACTTGAGTTCGAAGACCAAGATTCATGGATAAATTACAACGGCCAGAGAAGCCCATGTGACCGACAAGATATTCACGGTCAGGTGAGACCAAATGAAACACGAGAGATGAGCGATGATAACTGGGAGAACGAAGCAAATCCGCAATGTATCACCGTTCAGGATGAAGGTACCCGGAGAGATGAACACAAGTCAAACGCAGAATATAAAGATGGCCAAGACGATACATTGATTGCACCTATCAAAGTGGTGAGAACTCAAGAAATGAGTAATGACAATTGGAGGTACCGAGATGATGGAGAGGAAAACCTTGTAAATGAGAAGAATGGTATCTGCATCGTTACCATTCACCCGGCTATACTTGCATACTAAAAATTGACTCCAACGGTCCAGGTACGAGTCAAGGTTACGCAACAGCTTGCTGGAAAACAACCTCAAATACACAATGGCATGAAAAGAAATGGCAGCCCAGTAATAAAATGATTGCATGCAAAAAGTAAAGAAGAAGAATTGCAAGAAGATAATGAAAGAAAAGAAGAATGGAAAACTGAAATATAAGCGCGGAGAAGAAAATTTAGCAGAAAGCTGATGAAGGAGATATAAGAGAGTTTTGTCTATGGCACAGCGCATTTGAATGTAACTGCATCTCTTATCCAAGTGGCTAACCCTAGAAGATAAACATAAAGAATAAGAAGATGAATTATATGGACGCATAATGCCCAGAAGTGAAATTGTTTACCAGCGTATTTACTTTAACTTTATTTCAGATACCGGATGTGAGGCAATAAAAATTACAGAGGAAGATTGGAAAAAGACGTTCACCAATGTGCGCAACCCAGCATTAAAACCGGCCCAGGAGATATAATTTTTGTTATGCACGAGGAAGTGCCTATATACAGAGCAATCGGTAGAGAAGGATTCCCGATTTGAGCTCTCTGAAGTGGAGTTTTGCGTTTAGAGCAGAGACTCAACGCACCCCTTCCCCTTGGTGATGATACCTGCGAAAACGCGCCGAGTCAAAGAATAGTGAGCTACGAGCTGCGAGCAGATGACAATTCCACCAAGATGTTTGCAAGTTCCCACAATTGAATGATTGCGACATGGAACTTTGCCTTAATCATTTTACTCTCCTTATATTTTAAAGTTGTGTTACTGAAGAAGAATCATGGCCGAAGAATAAAAGCAGAAGTGCGAGCAGTGGCTTTGCCCTCGCACATGGAGGAATTGAAGCTCCATGCCACCCTCTGTAACCAATGCTCTCTTTCCCGATGATATAAGACGCTGAAGATGATAATATTATTCTTTTGTTGTTTTGTTACCTAGGGCAGCCAGCACTTTGGAAGAAAAGTAAGAAGTCGTATCCCGCGCAGATAAAATAACGAAGAGTTCCAATTATTACACCTGCGATGACGCAGACCAGAAGGAAGAAAATTAAAGAAGAACTCCAAGAGACAATTAAGATAAAAGTCATATTACTTAAAACATGCCTCATAAGCTTGTGTCCAGCAGCTTGAACTGACCACAAACTCGATACCTGAGACCTATAATCCAGATTGAAGATCAGAGCACACGAGGTAAAAACCATTAGGGTTCGGATTTTTATGTACTTCAACTTTTCTATGAACTTCAAAATTAGGGATAGAATTTTCATGTACTTCAGAATATTTTTGTGAACTTTGAAATTTCTGACTAGGGTTCGGATTTTTATGCAATGCTCAATTTGTACTTAGAATTCATGATGCAATGTCAATCACAAAGTTTCTCTTAGGATGGAGATCTGCTTCAACTAAGTTGCATCATCTGCTCCATCTTAGGAGGGGGATAACTGTGACAGTTGCATCATTACCATTTTTATTTAATTTTTAAATAAATCTTTTAAATTCAATTTTGCGTATAATTATGGACATTAGTGAATATAATTTTCATTTTCATTTTTGTTTGTTTAAAGAGCCAAAGAACATTCTCTTTATTTTCCCTTACTATCCGAGAAGTAAGATGTTTTATTTTTTTTCTGTATACCTGTCCGTGCGGCGAGGACAGTTGAAAGACCCTTCCATTGTCTCTCAATACCACTGCCTAAGCCACATACGTAGACCACACACAGCAGAGTTCCCGGCGTGAACGCAAGAAAGAAGAACAAAACAGCTTTTAGCATCTTTTTGTGAAATTGAAAAAAATAATAAAGTCCTAACACGTTGAATAGAATCCAAGTAGAAATATAATCTCTGCGAATTTGTCAAAATCACAGCATAGACCATATGTCGCCACTCAGAACCAAGATAAAATTTTAACATAGAACTGTGAAATGGTCCAAAACCATGCACGAGACGACTAGGAGCCAAATCAACTCTCATAAAAATTTTCGATATAACATGTGAAATTTGAAGGAAGCACGTACGTTAGAGAAACGACGCCCGAAAACCGTAAATAGGCGGAGACCAAGAGAATCAAAATTTAGGACACCAAAATAAGTTAACGAATAAGAGAGCAGAGACGAAATCGAAGACACCGTTAGAGGCGTATCCAAAAAGATCGGCCGGCTAAAAAATTCAAAACTCCAAGTCAGTCGTAAAATAATTCTTCACCGGGAAACAGCGTACCACCGCAACACAAAAACATACCCGGAACTTACACACACACTACATTCATAATCAAAAGTTAAGTTCACAATAACAATGTGCGGCTAAACTTACCGAAGCCGAGTGTACGAAATTACAATCTTTCCTTAGCATAGTAACCTACACATTGATCTTCTTCAAAATATATTTATATATATAAACATATATATATAAACTTTGTAACGCTGCTAATATATATATATATATATATATATATATATAGATCGCGAAACGCCTACAAACATTGTTTTTGAGTGACAGAGTTTCGTACTTATAAACATAATCACGGGCTATTACAGACAATTAGAATAACCTACATACGCACCGAAAGCACTTGAACTAGTCTTAATCTTACATAATCAGTTTTGAAGTATTATACACAATGCTTAAAAACAATAAACACTGTTTATCCGTGTAACACTACACTTTTAACACCGAGAGTGATGTTGGTGCAGTGTGACGTCTGAAAGTGCTTTTAGTGAGAGTGCATCCTATCAGAAATGGACCAACAGAAGCCCCACCTTGATGGATCAGGAGACGCCCAAGAGCGACGCCCCTTCCAGTTTGAGAGGAGGACGCAGCGGGAATCGAAGAGAGGAACTCCGAATCCAGGACACTTCTCACGAAAGAAGGAAGCCAGTAAACGCAGGGACATCTGTATGTGTGTGGTGAGCTTGGTGGTGAGAGCAGTGTGTACGGCGAAAGGTAGGACCCATCCAAATTATTTTTTGTTGATTCCAAAAGGGAAATTTTCGTCATTGAATAAAATGCAAGACGTTCGCGATATAAAGTCGGAACTATTTGAAAACTGTTAATGTATTTACACCGCGTGGAGAAAAGATTTTCCAACTCGAACTGTAATTGCTAAACAATTAGAACTCTTTTTTTTTTCTTTCTTTTTGAGCAAGGCTTATTAAAAATAGAGATACTTTTTAAAATGATACTTCTATATATATATATTCTGTGACTTTAGTGAATATGTCGTTGTTTTTATTAAGGAGATAGTAGTTTAGGTCATTTCTCTATTTGTCGCTTAGATTTTTTTTGATAACATATAAAGAAAGTTAATTTAAAAGTAGATCGAATGGCAGGTTGTAGACCTTTAACGATGAAAGAAGTATTTCCTTTAACATATGGAAATTTGTATGAAGTAAAAATGCATCATCTGCGCTATGAACATGTAATATGAGAACTTTAAGATAATTTTGAACAAGACATAATAGATATTCCTAGAAAATATATTCAAGACATTGCTTCAATTGTCCAAAGATTATAGTGTTTGTAAAGTAATTTTGCATAGAAGTGAACGTACTAAATGAGTCTATTTCGATCTATATACTAGTAAAACTCTAATAAATAATATTGTAATGAGTCATCAAAAATATGTTACGTAAGAGAGCTAAAGGATTAATTAGTAACTATGATGTATATGCGACTAGTCTCGCAATTAATCATTTTCTTGGTTGGAGATACGTAATCCATAAATAAAGCGGAACCGACATTAGTACAGTCAAGTAGAATACGGATGAAAAATACGAAGTAGGCTAAGTAAAGCCGCAATTATTACGTCAGTCTGATCCTCTAACAATCGAGCGATCAGACGTTTATGCGCATAAACTAGACGAACAAACATAGAGGAATACATGAAAATGTCCGGCCGTATACCAATCCTATTAATGATAAAGAGAAAATCACGAAAAACTCAATATATTCAGATTAAAAATCTCGAGAGACGTCTTGACATTCATTATTAATATTCATATGTTACTTGATTTTTATGTATGTATGCATGTATTTACTTATGATTTTATATATATATATATATCTATATATGTTTGTGTCTATTAATTTTCTACTTGTGTTAATATGAGTATATATATGTAGCCTTTATGCATAACGAAATGGTAATGCTACGCTCATTGATTTTATGTATTTGATAGTGTATGCTTGTTAGGTAAATGTCAAAGTGCATATTTAGTGCACTTATTCTCATTCTCAGTTATTAATTTAAATAATTAGAAATGGTTAGCAGTCAGGCAGTAGGTTTATTTAACTCCTTTGGATCATTCTATGTTTCTTTCATACTTCCCACAAATCTCAAATCAAAGTCATGACTTGTTTCTCAATTTATTTTATTTTAGTTCAAGTTACTTCAACTCGTTTCCACTTAATTCAACTAGTTTAACTCATTTTAAATCATTTCAATACTTAGTTTTCACCCGAATAAAATATAGGTTACTATATTCAAAATTCCGTCTAGCTATGTAATATCTTAATCTCGTAAATATTAAAAAGGTTATAGTCAAAACAAATCAGCTAATCAACGTAAACTATATACTTAGCATGCGATGTCAAATAATTAGGTATTTTTCAAATGCAAAATTGTAATTTAACCAGTTTGGTATGATATCTATGTAAATCAGGAAAGCCATATATATAAAATGTAAACAATGTAAGATTGCATCTAGCACTGGTTATAAACATCAATTCCACAGATTGTTTATTATTATCAGGTTAATGATAACAATTCATTCACTACATGGTTCAATGTAATTTACTTAAATTGATTTTTTTTTTGTGTTAAGGCCTTATGCCTTATTCTGAACATTTGTTGTCAGAAAACCCAAAATTCAATATTAACCTTCAGCTTGCTTAATTTTTTTTTAGAAAACATTTTTTTGTTATTGTTTTCATTTGCTCATTAAAACTTTTATTACATTGTTAATCAAATTCGTAAGCTTTTTCTTTCATAAACAAGTTGTATCCCTAACCTTAAGCATAACATTGGTTTCCAAAGGATCTGTTAGGCAAATTAGGCAATATAAGCATTTCTCGACTATAGTGGGGATTAGACTGATTTTCAGAATTTTCAACTAAATTCTAAATTCTAGATATTCGTTTATTTTCTGGTTTTATTCTTATTACTACTATTATTGTTCAGTCCACTTGGAAAGTGAGAGTCAGTCTAGTTCGTTCACACAAACCAAACATTAGAGCAAAATTCTCTTTCAGCGTTGCAGCATGTGAATTCAGGATACGTATGCGAGTAATATCAAGTTTCATTTGCTTACACGGTTTTAGAGGGATCTTATTTCCCTAAAGCCCTGGAACACCGCGGGGAGATAGGATTTCCTAACCGTGAGATCAATCCTTATCGAGTCACAAACCATTTTAGTGCGGGGAACGAAGACTTTAACGGTGGTGCAAGGGAATAAATAGGGACAGACGGAATGTGAACCCAAAACCCGCTGTCTATTTTTTTTATTTTTATCACTACAAAATCTGGCGCTACAAGCGATCACCACCGGGATCTTTCTCTTTTCATTTTTCAAATTTTACATCTGTAATCCATATATTTAATCAGGAAAGTTTCCTTTTCTTTCTTTTTTTTTTCATTAACTAATTGGTTCATACTAGCTTCGCTATCTTAAATAACTTAACTAAAACTACAAATCGATGTGTGATCGATTCTATCCTCATCTTAAACTAAAAATACAGGGCTTTATGCAGAGTCGTTTTAACGCGTGATTAGTGCCATACTAAAGAGTTCGACTAACATATGTTTCCTGCAGTAGTCAGGCTTTTAGTATGACGCTACTCATACTTCAAAACGACTCTGTATAAGGCGAACAGTGTCTGATGAAGTCAATATGTTCAGTTAGTTGGCGAAACTGATACTTTTATTAATTTTATATAGACGTTGATTTGCTCAGCGATCTGTATTTTTTTTTTTTTTCAGTATACGTTAAAAATAATATTCTGTGGTATAGTGATACAAACTGTGTTCAAAGGAATGTACAGAAAATTAACCCTTTATTCTTCAGAGGGAAATTATTTCCCAGTACAGTTTTTACGTCGTACCTTCTCGAGAAATAAACTTCTTTATTTTTCTATTGTGTTGTTTTCTTTAGTGTTCCTTACTGGTATTATTTAAGTATTTTGAGGGACACCAGCTGGCAACAGTGACTGATAGTGCGCTGTTTATTCATTGTTGGTGACGGATAGTGCTGTTTTTCGTGATGTAAAAACGATATTTTTTCCGAGTAAACATTTTGATATAAAGGTAAGAAAAATATTTTTTTTTATTACTCTAGACCTTTGTTGTAGAGAAGATACTGTTTACCCATTCGGCTGAGACCTCTAGTTGGCAGAGTGCCAAGGAAAGTCTATCTTAATGAAAGGAGTGGACTGTAAAAGAAAAAGAAAAGGAAGGAAAGCGTTGGTTATTCGGATCGGCGGTAAAGGTATTGTTTGCAGTGTTTCCAACCCGACGCAGTAAATCTATACCTGATAAGATTTTATAAATAATATGAGAATAAAATCAAAGTGGACCTACGGCAACGAAAGCACCATTACCGATTATTATTATCCGTAGGGCATGACTGGAGATCTACGGTGCAAGATGATCAAAAAAAAAAAAAAAAAAGAATCCAAAATTTGGAGGAGGGGATAAGCACAATACTTTGCCTTCACTGGTTGACGGTATTGGTTCTATCATAATAAAATAACGAAACGACGCGCGTACACATACACGCTCACGCAAGCGTAACCACGAAACAAATAAAAAAAAGAACTAGAAAAATACACTGCACACGCACAAGCGTATGTGTACTGTAGAGAAAGACAATAACTGAAGTTCTCCCGCTGGTTGTTGGCGCGATCAACCGAATGTCGAAGGCCTTAAAAACACAATGCTAGGCTGCATTTAAAATGCGCGCGCTCTCTTCACTGCGTGACATCATTACCTGACCAGAATGTATTGCTGACCTGGGACCAATTTACATAGGCTGGCAACTATGTTTAAACTTCCAACCTTCTTTCTCTCGCTCCCAGAGGAAAAAACGAACACATGTTGTCCGTACATACACATACCTATTTTTCGTAATGGACTCTTCTACTTCTGTCATGCACAGAAGTGTCGAGGGACCTAATGTCCGAGGGTAGACAGTATTTCTGTTTTCTCCATATATTGTTTTGCGAAGGTGTGAAACAAATAACTGTACCATGCGGTTGGTAGGAAAATACTTCCCTCTGAGACATATAGTTATAATGATATGTATAAGCGAAAATATTATTCGCTCTAATACTAAGGAGTGCCTTTGACTTTATTTCAGACACACAATGTCAAATAGGACTTTGAAAGAAGAAGAGGCTTTGGAATTTCTATCTGCTCTTCCGGATGAACCGGTTGAAAGAAGAAGAGGATTTGGAATTTCTATCTGCTCTTCCGGATGAACCGGTTGAAAGAAGAAGAGGCTTTGGAATTTCTATCTGCTCTTTCAGATGAACCGGTTTAAAGAAGAAGAGGCTTTGGAATTTCTATCTGCTTTTCCGGATGAACCAGTTGAAAGAAGAAGAGGCTTTGGAATTTCTATCTGCTCTTCCGGATGAACCGGTTGAAAGAAGAAGAGGCTTTGGAATTTCTATCTGCTCTTCCGGATGAACCAGTTGAAAGAAGAAGAGGCTTTGGAATTTCTATCTGCTTTTCCGGATGAACCGGTTGAAAGAAGAAGAGGCTTTGGAATTTCTATCTGCTCTTCCAGATGAACCGGTTTAAAGAAGAAGAGGCTTTGGAATTTCTATCTGCTTTTCCGGATGAACCAGTTGAAAGAAGAAGAGGCTTTGGAATTTCTATCTGCTCTTCCAGATGAACCGGTTGAAAGAAGAAGAGGCTTTGGAATTTCTATCTGCTTTTCCGGATGAACCAGTTGAAAGAAGAAGAGGCTTTGGAATTTCTATCTGCTCTTCCAGATGAACCAGTTGAAAGAAGAAGAGGCTTTGGAATTTCTATCTGCTCTTCCGGATGAACCGGTTGAAAGAAGAGGCTTTGGAATTTCTATCTGCTCTTCCAGATGAACCGGTTGAAAGAAGAAGAGGCTTTGGAATTTCTATCTGCTTTTCCGGATGAACCAGTTGAAAGAAGAAGAGGCTTTGGAATTTCTATCTGCTCTTCCGGATGAACCGGTTGAAAGAAGAAGAGGCTTTGGAATTTCTATCTGCTCTTCCAGATGAACCGGTTTAAAGAAGAAGAGGCTTTGGAATTTCTATCTGCTTTTCCGGATGAACCAGTTGAAAGAAGAAGAGGCTTTGGAATTTCTATCTGCTCTTCCGGATGAACCGGTTGAAAGAAGAAGAGGCTTTGGAATTTCTATCTGCTCTTCCGGATGAACCAGTTGAAAGAAGAAGAGGCTTTGGAATTTCTATCTGCTCTTCCAGATGAACCGGTTTAAAGAAGAAGAGGCTTTGGAATTTCTATCTGCTTTTCCGGATGAACCAGTTGAAAGAAGAAGAGGCTTTGGAATTTCTATCTGCTCTTCCGGATGAACCGGTTGAAAGAAGAAGAGGCTTTGGAATTTCTATCTGCTCTTCCGGATGAACCAGTTGAAAGAAGAAGAGGCTTTGGAATTTCTATCTGCTTTTCCGGATGAACCGGTTGAAAGAAGAAGAGGCTTTGGAATTTCTATCTGCTCTTCCGGATGAACCAGTTGAAAGAAGAAGAGGCTTTGGAATTTCTATCTGCTCTTCCGGATGAACCGGAGAATTCAGGTACAGAATGCGACAGCTCAGACAAGAATTTGAATGATGATATAACTGAGGAAATGAGGGAAATACGCACACAGTCCAAAGCTAGCTCGGATTCTGACATGAGTGTTCTCTCATCACTTTATATGTTGGAAGCAGTGACTACTTATGAATCTCCTACAAGTGTTTGCAGCTTCGTCAGTCAATGACAAATTGCCGTCAGACATGAGTTTAAATATGTTGTCCCCGCTTCCGTTGTCAAGTTCGAACTTCGATACTGTAAACGATAACTCAATGAACGCGAAACACCAAACTACCCTTCCTAAGAATATTCCTGAATTATTTGATATAGATGATGACCAGCTTTCAGATTTGAGTGATGTTCCTGAAGCTGATGTTGTTCAAGCACCGTAGACTGAAGATCTGTAGTTATCATGAGAAGATACTCTTGTTTTCAGCAAAATGATTTTCCACTATCGTTCTCTAAATCGCCGGAAGTTACGTTTTCATTCAAAGATGATGCAAAACCGGTAGATTTTTTCGCAAGATTCTTTTCATTCGATGTCTTCGACATTATAGTTGAACAAACAAACTTGTATGCGAGACAAGTGCAAATACATCATTGGAAAGAAACATCAGTGACAGAAATGAGAGCTTTCTTTGGTGTTATGATCAGGATGGGCATCAAAAAGCTGCCTCGTCGTTGTGATTATTGGTCAAATGATCCTGAACTTGGAGATGCATCGATGTCGTCTGTCATGACGAAAACACGATCTTGGCAACTAATGTCAGCTCTACATTTGAACAACAACGATGCAGCTAAGAAACGAGGGAGAAGATGGCTATGATATTTTAAATAAAGTTCGACCATTGATTGATGCTTTATCAGAAAAATTTCTCATGGGGTATAAGTCAAGCTCAGTTCATTCTATTGATAAAAGTACGATTCAGTTCAAAGGTCGAAGTTCATTACGACAATATATACCTCTCAAACCTATAAGGTAACGAAGTCTGGTGTCGTGCTGATCCAGTTACTGGATACGCAGAAAAATTGTAAATATACACTGGCAAAGAAACAAGTTCATCTGGAAAAGAAGGACTAGGATATAGAGTTGTGATGTAATTGTCTCAGAATCTGCAGAACACAAAATCTCTTGTAGCATTTGATATATATATATATATATATTTTTTTTTACCTCAACGTAGCTAATGGAAGATTTATATAACAACGGAATATACTCAGTCGGTACTGTGAGATTTGACAAAGTTGATCTTCCCGATTTTATGAAGAAAGAGGGGAAAACTGCAAAGCAGTTGCCAAAATTAAAACAAGGAGAATTCCGAGTAGCTACAAAGAGTCATACATTAGCTATTCAGTGAATGGACAAACGATTTGTAAATGTACTTACTGCAGCGCATGACACCGCAAATGTGATTACTGCTCGGAGAAAACTGAAGGATGGGAGGAGAGTTAATGTTTTTTTGTAAAGCTGCTATTAGAGATTATATTGAGTTCATGAGAGGTATAGATCGTTTTGATCAAATTTTAAATTGTTATTTCACATCCCAACGAGCTAAGAAGTAGTGGCTCAGAATATTTTTCTATCTATTGGATACGAGCTTGACAAATGCACACATTCTCCACAAATTATTCTTCAGTCAACCTACGGACCATGTATCCTTTCTCTTGTCAGTTGCATGGGGATTACAAAAGAACTTTAGTAGCAGGAAAAGAATGCGTCACACCCCGTATCAATTTCAGAAGCGTTTTCAAACATCAAAATCTTACGGAGTTCCTGACAGTGTAAGGCTGGAAAACGTCAGAGTTATCTGCCAAACTATTTCTTACCATCGCTGTCGATTATGCTTCACGAAGGCTCACGAAAAACGTTCTAATCCGGAATGCACAACATGCAAGGTACCACTCTAATTTCATTTATCCAAGAATTTATGCCATGCATACTAATAACTTATACTACCGAGCAAGATTCCTTACGGCATACAGTGAGTGGTAGTGAGACGTAGCCGAGAGAAGACGTGTTGGTTTAACACCCCAGTGTACAGTGAAGTATGACATGGAAGTATTGGTGTATGGAGTGCCAGAATTGGCTTGTTCAGAAATACTGGGAAGGAAATACTGTGTAGTAACCCAGGTGTGGGTAGTATCTCAAAATCGAACAAAGCGTACTATGTGTATGGGTTCTTGCTATATTATTGATTTCAGAAATAGAGGAGAACCCAGGACCTCCTAATTCACATAAATCTGATATAGCAGAGATTAAAGATATGCTCGGTGCTTTGCGTAATTCGAATGATAGTGTTGTGTCAGAAGTGAAACGATTAAACGATACTGCGGCTAGACTATTGGACACACTTGAAAATATTGAGGGCAAGTTCGAAAGAATGTCAAAGGAAATTGGTGAATTACAAGATTACACGAGTTATCTTGTAGGTAAAGTAGAAGGCTTAGAAAATAGGAGCAGGAAACATTTTTTTTCCCCCATGGAATAAGTGAAAGTGCTAATGAAACATGGGGAAAAAGTGAACGCAAAGTTTCTGAAGTGATACGGAAATAAATGAACTTTATCTCGCTAGAGTCCATAGATTGGAGAGAAAGACCGAAACAAGGAATCGTCCTACAATATGTAAATTTTTAAGCGACAAGATAAAAAGAGTGTGTGCTACGAAATAGAAGCAAACTGAAAGGCTCAAAACATTTATATTGAACAGGATTACTCCTACAAAGTAAGACAGGAACGTAGGAAACTGCAGTTTTATTTAAACAATGCTAGGAGAGCGGGTTCGTATGCATATCTGCAGTTCAGGTACTTAAACATAGACGGGAGGAAATTCGCATTATGGGATCTGGAGAATGGAAAACACCAAAGAGACCTGGAGCACGAAGACAATAGGACAATTGTGTCGCCAGCAGAAAAGCCGGCGGTCACAGTCGTTCAACGTTCAATTGTCAGTAAGGAAACCCAAAATAACCCCATCCCTAACTCGTTTCCCTCCCCCTCAAGACAACGACGCAGAGTGCAAATTTGGTCAACCAAAAATCAGACTACACTAGATTAGAAAAATGCCTGAAGGGACAGTTCCATGTGAGTACAAACAGCAATGTCCATCTACTTAATCTTTCTTGTGACCATATTGAAGATAAAAATAATAAAAGTGGTGAAAACAAAATCAAAGCGAGAAATAAACATTTTTCATTTTATTTTCAAAATGTGAATGGATTTAGGAGCAAACAATCTGAATATTTTGCAAATGTACTATCAAATAATTATGATATAATTGCAATTGTTGAAAGTGAGCTGTGTGTTAGTTTTCATAATTCGGAATTTTTTCATTGTAGATACACTGTATTTAAGCAAAATAGAAATCTTGAAATGCTTGGGAAGTCAAAAGGTGGAGGGGTATTACTGGCGGTACTTAAAATCATAGAATATTTCATGTTAATTTAGATGGCAATGGATTTGGATGTATTCTCACAAAACTTGTGACAATAGTGTAACTACGAGGGCGGGGTGAAAAGTTCTCGACCTGACAATTAAAGACTGCGGATTTCAGTTCAAAAATAATTTTATTTTTCGACATAATCTTCCTTAACTTCAATACACTTGGTCCAGCGTTTCCTCAACATCAGCATTCCTTCCTGGAAGTGAGAGTCTGGAAGGTTGTGAAAACAGTTATCCACGACCCTCTCAACTTTTTCATTCGATGTGAAGCCCTTCCCATAAAGAAATTTCTTCGAGTTTAAAAACAGATAGAAGTCCGATGATGCCAAATCAGAAGAATATGAGGGATGACCGTACAAATCGTACCCCAAATCCCACAGTTTTCCCATTGCCAACACACCCTTGTGCACAGGTGCGTTGTCCTGGTGAAAGATGATTTTCTTCTTCTTCAAGCCAGGCCTCTTCTCGCGAATTTGGGCATCCAGCTGGTCAAGAAGGTTGGAGTAATATTCGCCTGTAATTGTTTTTCCTTTTGCAAGGTAATCAATTAACAGGATCCTTTTCGCGTCCCAAAACACACTGGCCATGACCCTTCCGGCCGATACGATACTCTTCGCTTTCTTCGGCGCTGCATCACCGGCTTCCACCCACTGCTTGGACTGCTGTTTCATTTCTGTCGTGTAGTGGGAACCCATGTCTCATCCATTGTTACATATCGCCGCACAAAATCGGTTGGATCCCTTTTGAATCGGTAAAAAAAGTTGCAAGTTGCTGCGAAAATCGTTTTCGCATTTGCTTTCGATCGGCAGTCAGCAAATGCGGCACCCATCTTGCGCAGAGCTTTCGCATCCATAGTTCTTTGTGCAAGATGTTTTACACCCGTTCCTCCGATATCTTCACACTCTCAGCTATCTCACTCACCTTCACTCGCCTGTCGTCCAACACATATCATGCACTTTTTCGATTGTTTCCGGTGTGGTTGCGGTTTTCGGCCTTCTTTTACCGTGGGTCATCTTCGAGAGATGTGCGACCACGTTTAAATTCAGCTGCCCACTTTTTAACGGTTGACATGGAAGGAGCAGTCCCCGTAAACTTTTGTCAACTTCGGATGAATTTCCGTAGGGGTTAGTCCATCCAAAACGAAAAATTTGATTACCGCAAGATATTCAAGTATATTCATTTTCACAACACGCAAGACGTCTAACTGCAACAATGCCTGCACACAAACTATGTGAGAGAACCAGTTGACACTTATACGAACAACTGAATAGCGCCCTCAGGCGAAAACAATAAAATTTTACTAATTGGAGTGCCATCTCTGGGTCAGGCCGAGAACTTTTCATCCCGCCCTCATTTGTAAGTTTGTGCTGTTTATATACCACCCGACTCCAATTTAATAGTTTATGAAATTTTTTTATCAATTCACTGAATCCAATTGCCTACTAGGGAGCACTATTCTTTGTATGAGAGACTTTAATCTTCCAGAGATAAATTCAAGTTTCTCCTTTTTGAATTCATCAGGCGCCTGGAAAAGTATTTTCAATTTTATTAATTTATTTAGTCTAAATTCGATTAACAATGTACCGAATAAGAATGACTACACATTGGACTTAGTAATTACTAATATTGATGACGTTTCTATTGAAAGAGTAGAGCATCCTTTGGTTTCTGAAGATAGGCATCATCCTGCTACCTGAAGGCTTATTGTACCTAAATCAACCATCAATAAGAGATAAACTGCAAAAAACAATTTGCAAGGTTTTAACTTTAGAAAGGCAAATTTTACTAAAATATACAATCAGGGTGGATTGATTTAAATCAGTCTGGTTTAAATCACGATTTAAACCAATATTTAAATCACTTGATTTTTTGAATAAAAATTGTTGATTTAAATCAAATTCCGAAATAAATTAATTTAAAGTGAAATAAGTAAAATCCCGTTTCTGTTCTGTTACTTCGATTATGGAACATAATAATCATATTACAATGAGACTCAAATGTATGTACAGCACAGTATGAAAACGAATGTTTCGTGCAGACGATGGTTAGAGAAAATCCCGTTTTGAACGGGTAACGGGGCAATCTTGCTTTCTTCTCTTCGTAACATAGGGTTTTTAAATCGTTAACTATTCCAACAGGGAAATCACCATAGACATTTAAGACGAGAATTCTTTTGTGTGCGAATCTGTTTGTTCCCAGATAATAGGGGCGTATTTAGAGGGGTCCGATCCCCTCTCCGAAACTTTTTAATTTTGTAACTTTAGGCGAAATTTATGTTTTTTACATGTATTTCGTGCCGCAAGCTAGTTCCAATTTTTTAAAAATTAGCCCCTACTAAATATTAGTAACAGTGTCATGTTGATAAACGTTGCTCTATTTTTATCTTAATGCTTAAGAAACACTGGGACTGAAATAGGTTAACGATTGGGGATTAATTCAAACTTCAACCCCAATACTTTCATTTAAATGGCATAATTAACATTTAATACTAATTCCTAATGTTTTTTCTTCAGTTCGCGACTTGTATTATATGAGGAGAAAGATTTGATTTAAAGCCACAAAATCGATTTAAATTTTAAAAAAATAAACAAAAATGCTTTTTTTAATAAAAATCATGATTTTTTTCCACCCTGTGTGCAATGAATTACTAAACGCTATCTGGAACGGCGTCAAAGATCTGAATGATATTAACGTGATTGTTGATCAGTTTTATGAAATTATTTATAATGCGATACGTGTAAGTGTTCCTTCTAAAAAATTCCTGAACAAAAATTATCCCTGTTGATATACGTCCAATATTATTAAAAAAATTAAATGTAAGTCCTATCACCATAAAAAAAAATGAAGAAACGGTATGGGTGATTTTTCGTTTCACAAATGGGAATTTTGTAAACTCCGGAAAGAACTGAAAACAGAAATAGCGTTAGCGTCTAAATCTTTCGTTTTTGAATCGGAACCCATGGCCCTAGTCAATTCTGGAATTTTATAAAAAGTAAAAATAGGTATCTTTCTACAGGCTTCCTTACGTGTAATGGTAAGGAACTGAGAAACAATAATGATGTTGTAGAGGAATTTGTTCGCTATTTTAATTCGGTTTATAGTAATGGCATAGCGCATTATAGATTCATGCCTGATGAGACAGCTTTCGCAACATTAGATATGTTTCTTTTAAATGAAATAGCTCTAGAAGAAGTCGAGGAAGCCATAAGAATGTTGAAACCCAAAAAAATCTTGCGGATCAAATGATATACCACAATACATTCTTAAGGGTTGTATACACATTTTTTAAACATCCGCTATATGCAATTATAAATATATCATTAAAAACAAGCGTGTTTCCAAACACGTGGAAAGAAGCCATAGTTTGTCCTATCCCTAAATCTATTGATGCGAAAGATATACAGAATTTTAGGCCTATTTGTATTTTATCAGCATTGCCAAGGTGTTTGAAAAAGTAATATTCAAGAGGATAATGTGTCATGTAAAACTCGTCATATTAGTACCAGCATAGCTACTTAAAGAATAGATTAACATCCACTAATTTAGCCATTATTACAGATTTTATTGCAAATGAATTGGATAGAGGGGGTCAAGTGGATGTGATATATACTGACTTTCCAAAAGCCTTTGATTTGGTAGACCATGATGTACTGTTACAAAAACTAACGACTTTTAATTTCTCTATGCGAGCAAAAAGTTTTTTCGCATCCTATTTGCAAAATCGTCAACAGGCCGTTATGTACAAAGGATATGTATCTAAAAAATTCACAGCCTTATTTGGAGTGTCTCAAGGTTCAAATCTTGGTCCACTCTTATTTCTATTAGCGTTAAATGACCCACCGCCTTACATTCATTATTCTAACACTCTTCTATTCGCTGATGACCTTAAAATATTTTCCAAAATCAATTCGCTTAAAGAATGTGCAAAACTGCAAATAGACTTATGCAATATTAAGAACTGGCGTGACAATAACAAGGTTAAGTTAAACGTGAATAAATGCGAAACTCTTTCCTTTACCCACAAAGAAAACAGCATTGAATATGGCTATTCTATTGAAGGAACTATTTTAGAGAAACCTACTTTAATTAAAGATCTAGGAGTGCTATTTGAGCCTAAATTAGATTTTACTTACCATATTGAAATAATTGTTAATAATTCATACAGAAATCTTGGCTTTGTTATGAGAATAGGTAAACAGTTTTAAAAGGATGCCAACGTTAATGAAACTCTACTTGTTTTGTAAGATCGCAATTAGAATATGCGACTCTGTCTTGGTCATCAAAAACCCTAAAACACATAGATATGACTGAACGGATACAATCAAAGTCCTTGAGATTACTTGCTTATAGAAAAACGGGCATGTATCCAAAATACGCCTTATTCAGAAATAGCACAAAACTTCAATATGAACACGTTGAAACAACGGGGAGAACATACAGATCTTTTACTTTTACTACATGATAAAATTGAGTGTCCGAATCTTACTTCGAAGGTTTAATTGCATGTCCCGTCAGGTAAAACCCGCGTAGGAAACAGCAGTACATTTTGCTGCAAAAAGGCAATAACAAATATTCTCGGTAAGTCTCCTATGTGGAGGATGAGTGCTTCCTACAATGCACTTGAAAGAATATATGTTATAGATGTTTTTGGAATGTCGGAGACAATATACAATAGCCTTAAAAATATATAAATGTATAACCTTGTTAAATACGTATATATATATATATATATATATATATAACTATGGGTAGATATGTTTTTAAGGAAGAACACTGTAACTGGGCCTAGAACCTGCTGTGTTGAATAAATAAATAAATACACTCGGGGGGGGGGGGTTAAATATGATGTCAATTTGTTTTCCTCTTCGTAAGTATAAACAACATCTTTACAATCTTTAGGTGTAAAAGTGAAACAAGAAGAAAGAAAATATGTATCACATTTGTCCGTTAGAAAGAGAGCTTTAGCAAAACTCATTAATGGCATTCTTTTTCTTTATTTATTACCAACTATAAAATTTTATTCGTTAACTAAATGGGATTTCTTAGTTCGTACTTTTCTTTTGTTAAACGGAATGAAAGTATGGAGTTGCGAAGTCTCAATATAGAAAAGAAACGTAAAGAATAAACGTAATGGCCCTGTTGATTACGTTTATAATTTAGAAAAGATATATTAAACTACTTGCACTTCCTCTTTGTACATACTTCCTTCAATCCAAATATTTTAATAACGAATCGTCATATCGCTTCTAAAGTCTAACATGAAAATCCAATTTTTATTATTAGTCTGTTATATAAGGTCTTTCTAATTCCAGAAATTGTTCAGAAAGTAAGATACAAAAAAAAAAAAAAAAGTCTTAAAAAGGATTTTTTACGTGGGCTCAACCTGAAGAAACCCCCACTGTAGCGAACCCTGACTAGTACCAAACAATGTATTTCATATCTGGCCATTCTGAATACACTCAACATATATAAACAAGTAAATATACAAGGTGATTGATAATTATGTACATAATGATTGACTGAATATATAGTATTTGTATTTCTGTACAAGATGTTTCGATATGGTAACACTGTAGCCTGAGAATGGAGATAACTGTCACTGGACTTGGAACCATTAGTGTATGACAAACAGGATGGTGGGGCTGAACGAAACATTCCCGAACAGCTGGATCGGTCGACGTGAGTCTGTGGAGTGTCCAGCTCGATCTCCCGACTTGCCACCACATGACTTTTTTTTCTTTTCTGGGGTGTTTTAAAACACAAAGTGTATCAACATCACATACGCAATTTGGCCCAACTACGAGAAGCTATCACGTAAGAGTTTTACAGGATACCAGTATGGGTACGTTAAGCTGATAACGTTGTGATAACGTTGCTTTTCGCCTCCAGGCATGTATCGATTTCCATGGCACTGGTGGACCGTACCATGGACAACAGAGATTAAAATATTTGTGAGAAAAAGTATGAGAGTAAGTGTTTATGTTCAAGTACGTTGCTAGTTTCTTTACCGGAGTCTTTGAAACACCATACACATAATACGGGTCACCCTGCACATCACAGGTATCATAATATGACTTATCTCCTTGATTGTCTGAAAAAAAAAAAAAACTTTTTTTTTTCTTCTAACACCTGACGCTTCCCAAGCTTCTTTATTTCTGAAGATGGTTTCCTTTCTTCAGCCTTTTTCTACCATCATTTTTAAATCTGCCTTGATTCTCTGAAAAAATCCCTGACTTTTTATGACTGATTTTATTTCCCTGATGTTCCCTCCCTTTTAAGATAAGTGTGAATCCTGTCAGTCCTCGAAAAACAAAATTACGTAAAATATCTATTAAGCTAAATAATACGTACCTTAAAGTAACTACCAGACGCTCTTCTGCTGATATTGATTTTCGGAATATCGTGTTTGCTTTCGTAAGTTTGTCTTCCAACTTCTTCAGCAAAATATCAAATGTGTTTCTCGTCATTCCCAGATAATCAAAAAATCTGTCATCACAATTTCTAATATCTTTATAAAGACGATAGAATTCGCCATCAGTCTCTCTGGTAGCATTTACTTCATTAACCCATATTTTTTTCACCTTTCCTCCTTGCTGCAATTTCTTTAACTTTCGTGGACGATTGTTAGAGATGACGGTCGAAGGATCTTGCTGATTTGTTACCAACAACGGGTCACAATTCATAGTAGAGCTATGTCCTTCAGTATGTACGAAAGCTGAATTCAACGTACACCTAGAATTGGAAGCATTAATAACACATGCATCTGATTGGATCTCATTATGGCACTTATCAGAAATATCGCTATGAGCTACTGTAGGACTTCTAGGCGCACTCATTTGCACAGAACTGGAATTTGATCCCTGAGAAAGAGAATTCTCTGAATGAGAGTGTTGTGCATGAATAGAAAGATGACTCTCTACTGCTTTTCTGGTCGTAAACCGTTTTTTACACTTTTTACACTGATACGTCCTGACAGTATAGTGCGTTCTTACGTGTTCTTTAAATAAAATTTTACTTACAAATGATCTATTACAATGTTTACACAGATACGAGATGCCATTCGTGTGACTGCGCATATGAATTTTAAGCATGCCTGGTTGTTTAAACTTTTTATTACAGACTCTGCATTCTAATCCTTGGCATTCATTATGGATGTTCATATGTGCAATGAAACTCGACTTCAATTGAAATTGCCAGTTACATATCTGACATTTATATGATTTCACGTCAGGATGCGTCAACAGATGTTCGTTAAGATTCTGAACTGATGTAAATCCCTTCTGACACTTTAAACAAATGTATCTCTCAATCTCTTCACTACGATTAGATAAAGTTGGATTATTTCTATTTAGCTTTTTGTCCGTATGTCACCGAAACTGTTTACAAACTTGCAGTTTTACTTGAGAGCCGTCGTTAAGGTACAAAATTTCCTGCTTTATCATTGTGTCGTAAGATGCTCCATCATATAGCTGCATATCATCATGATCACCAACGTCTTCTGAGGGCACTCTCTGTGTGTCGTCAACTGTCCTTTAAGAAAAGAAAGAAAAAAACTAAATTGAATTCTTGCAACTTAACCCCAAAGTAGTGTTGCCAACACTCAACGAGAAAAAGTAGCTAAAATCAATACCTAAAAATGGCCAGAAATGGCTAGAAAAAAAAATACAAGCTTCCGCGCTGAAACAATAATATATAAATCCAAATCCTATAATAACATAAAATTAAAGCAAAGAGATAAATATAATTATCTTCTTCTTCAGGTTGAGGTGAAGCTTCTTTTGTCTCGGTTTTTTGTACTGGACAGCTTTTGTTTCAACTAGTTGCAAAAATGTGGATGAAATTTCGTATAGAGAATAACACTTTCGCATACGGTTCAACACAATTCTCGCCATTAAAATTAAAGAAAGTGTTTTCGTTCTCAATCTGTTCCTGAGTCTGTTTTTGACTTTATTCACCTGTTTGAATACACGTTTCATTTCCGCGTTCGAATGTGGAAGTATTAAAAAAAAAAAAGTCAACGAAACTAATTCTGAAAATAAATTCTCTCCTCCAGCATCTGTGTAGCGATTTACTTCTTTCAAAAATTCTTCAGTTGAAACCTTATTTACTCATTTCATGAAATATATGTTCGCCACTGATTTTTAATTTTGTCGATATTATCTTCGAATTTCAGAGTAAAAGCTGAAGCTAAATCAGTAGACCTTTTCGCACGTTACAAATCCTTATTGGCATTGAAAAGAGAATTTTCTGAAGGATGTCCATATTATCAGGAAATCTATTTTGAATTTCTTTACTGAGATTGTTACTGAGACACGTCTTCCCCGAAAATTTTACTTAACGTCTACTGGTAACTTCCACGATTTGAGCTCATTCTCTGCTGTCTAACCAAGGTATGAGAAGGGATCAATATAACCATTACTGCTGTATTTTGGGGGGACAATTTTAGAAGTGGGATTTAGAATGTTACCACTTAGAGAACGAATGAAAATTTAGAAACTAGCAAAATGACACACAGAATATATCAAAAAAATGGTTCGAGTCAGAAAAATGGCTAAAAGCAAGAAGCATACGGCTAGAAAAGCCACTAATGGCTTTTTGGAAAATTTGTGCCTAGCCAGGTTCTCAAAGTGGCCAGATCTAGCCACCAGCTGGCTAAATTGGCAACCCTACCTCAAAGTTAGACTAAACCAAAGCCACTCTTACACAGTTTTGGAGAGGAAACCTATAATCTGCAACTGTACCACAAATTACTCTTTAACTACTATTCAAAACGGAGTAATTCCACATTCATAAGAGTATGTTCCTAAGTTCTGCGTTAGGCTTAAGCATCTGTACAGAACTAACTTCAACACACTATTTACTTAAAGAGAAATTTATTACTCTGTACTTCCACATTCCATAGATGAGTATCTGATTCTAATCTACTTCAACTAATGCTCATATAATCATATTAACAAAATGGAAGAAAGAGATTCCACTATGTGAGAGAACATACGAGATTCCATGAATCCTAATCCATCTTGATCTGATTAAAATTCTCCATGAATTGTTTCCATAGTATCTATGCTAGCAACCAGTATTCTAAGGCTAGTTTTAGACGAAAGCATTTATCGTAGCATTTCTCGTAGCAGATGTGCTGCCAAAAATTTCATATAATATTCTATGGCATCAAAAGTATATGGTGCTTTTAAACGGTAGCATTTTGATAAGCATCTGTCGTGACGTAGCAAACAAATCACTGGAGAAGAGCGCAATTATGGCTCTGAAATTAAGCGTGAGGTAGCTAAAGCTATAGTAATTGTAACAACAGTTCTCGCCGGTCATATTAAAAAACGAAAAGCACAAAGAAGTCTGTGGACAAAGAGGATCCCTACTCCAACTCATTTTTCTTTATTACAATTCAATTTCCCACACAAAACAAAGAGCACGGATATTTGGCACAAAATCTTTCGCTTCTTTTTAACACACCACGGCGCTGCAATCGGACTAGAAATGCTGGGGAAAATGCTTCGAAATAGAGCAGGTTCTATCGACAAGAAATGCCATAGGATATGCCATGGCATGGAAAATGCTATAGCATTTGCTACTTTACACGGTAGGATATCGATGATACGATTTTTGCTATGAGAAATGCTTCCGTCTAAAACTAGCCTACATCGAGGCATGTGCCAGTATTCCGTAACGTTGTGTCCCCGAAGCCTTGTAGCCTCATTCCAAACAGGGATTTACTTACATCATTTTATGAGTCAATTAACTGTACGGAAATACATGTATAGTATGCATACAAACAAAACAAACGTTTTTATCGTTCAAGATCTCAGGGAAATATTAATTCACAGAAAGGAGCACGTTGATCTCCCTTATGTCTCCTGATGGCAACAGCAAAAGGCTAATTTTCTTAACAGTGGCAACATTCCATTCGTTGAGAGTCCCAACTCGCGTGATTGCTAACACAATTTTGACAATTTTACTGCTGAAAAGAAAAGTTTGTTTAGATTGTAATTTTACCATATAGGCAACAAACATTCCCTTGAATTCATGAACATATTAACTTTACATATAAGAAAAGATTTAGTCTTTTAAAATTATTTTATAAAGAGCAAGAGCCAATGTTGTATTTAAGATAAGAATATAGCACTATAAATCAGTGACGGATCCAGCGGGGAACGATCGAATCGATCCCCCCCTCCCAATAGAGGAAACTTTCTTATTTTATGTATATAAATAAAACCCATCCCAGAGTTTGAAGCTCTTAAAAGTAGCTCTAAGTAGCCATGTGACAACCCACCGCCCCCCCCCCCTCCAGAAGTTGGTCCTCGATCCCCCCCTGCTATAAATAATCACTGAGTAGCGACCGTGTATTTAAATGACGATCCTCTCCTAAAATGTTACAATAGAACACTTTATATTAGTTGCGATATACCGGTAACTGCTATGGTAAATGAAAATGAAGAATTTTGAACCGATTAACACTGAAATATAATTTTTTTAATTAATCTTACTTATTTATGTTTGGCAACAGTGTTTGGTTTGGTAACACTACACATCTAGAAATTTCAAGTGCCCATCGGCTGATGGACATTATGAAGATACGTACAAGAAGATAGAATTAAGTGATTCCTAGCAAAAAAAAAAAAAAAAAAAAAAAGTTTAGTTCATTCATATATTGATAAGTGGATACCTCATATAAGAATTTATAACGTATCACTGTTAGTTTAACAACTATGTTACGATTTTCATACTGGTCTTTATAATACTCAACCATCTTCATAGAAACGGTTACAGAATTACACATTGTCCTCTACCCGCAGTACCTCTTGCATTTTGATTTCAGTATACCAAAGCTACATACATGGCAAAGATGACACAGATGGTGGTAAGTCACGTGAGGTATTTTACCTCTGAACAATTTCTAGGCCGCTAGATTGGGCGTTATTCTCCTACATCTCCGTCTGCATTGAAATAGTCCTCGCGAAGCCTGAATCTTACAACACCTCATCGTGGAAATAATCAAGTCGCATATCTCTCATTGTCGTAGGCACATGTTGATGCTAGTGGTCTACTAATCCACGCTTAATTGCATGCATGGAGAACATGCCCGCGACCGTTTAATGGATGGGTTCCGCGAGAATGTAACGCACCCCGCCCGTGGTTGCTCGTGCTTGGACGTAAGTCCTCGTGCACAAGTGCACCGCCAAGATTTGTCCCTTAATCTTGACACCTAAGTGTGTGACCCCCATTCATTGAGGGAGTGGGATACGCCCACTACGCGGCCAGACCGAAGTCCTGAGTGCCTACCAGTTAACCTACTGGTGGAGGCGGTCCTGCTAGCGAGTCAGGCCCTACCATACTTTGCAGGCATGGTGCCCGAGCGTTATAAGGCGAGCTCACCTCCCGCGCATGTTCACCGTTACCCAGGTTCTTGGGATTAGTTCCCATGCGCTACCGAATCCCACGGCATGACCAAACCCGGCAGAGTCCAACCCAATCCGGGAACCCCAGGCAATGCCCGAGGGGGCTCGTGTCCCGGCCCTGCCTGCCTCGTTCAACTGGCAACCGCCGTGTGTAGAGGTACCACACACACGTCGAGATGCTGTGCATCTCATCTCGGATGCAATGGTACGTGTTAATTCACCATTTGATTTTGGAACCGGCCCATATCCTGCAGGGTTACCTCCCCTCCGCGGAATTAGTACCGTTACCCAGATATCTGGGATTGGATTGGACCTTTCCCGTTTCCGTTTGGTCTTCCTGCAGGCAGGAGTCCGACTCTCCCCTCCCGGTAGGATCGTCCAAGCAATTCGGGACTACCTCTCTTTTACGTGACAGACGAAGAATTGCGAGAAAGGGAGGAAAAAAGCCTTTCGATTAGGATTAGGATTAGATTTCTAGACTTTCAACATCTATGGCCATGACAGTCCGTCATACATATGAGGAATGACATCCCTCGGCGAGCACATTGCCCGGGAAATTGGAGAGGAAGAAACGAATGAGGAAAGAAGGAAGCAGCCTGGGATTCTTAGTTAGGTACCATCCCGGCATTTGCCAGATGTGAATGAGGAAAACCCAGGAAAAACCTCACTCAGGATGGCTGACCTGAAAAAAAAAAGTGTTACACCATTTCGACCTGTCCCCACCGTGAATCGAACCCAGGACCGCTCGCACTAAAGGCGAGGGCGTTAGTGACTACGCTAACGCGAAGCCACGGGAATCCTTTCCTGGGACCTCAGATGCTCTGGAACATATCAGGGAGATTTTGATTTGATTTGTAGTTTAACGTCACTTCGAACAGCGAGGCTATATGAGACGGGACCTACTGATTAACGTGGAACCCGAACCACATGAGCTCCCGCCGGGAATCGAACCCGGGTCTCCCGCGAATGATGAAACACACACACAAACCCAGTGGATACGCAATTCCTATACGTCAGTACTCAAACTATAATATGTAGTAAGTAAATAAATATTCTAAAATCACAATGATATTGGTCTCTGTGGTACTCAAACTCCGAAACATCATGTATGGCTTAAAATGTTGCTTTATTAAGAACTTTATTACTTTTATAGATTGCACACGAACTAACTTGCGATTACATAATAATTAATCTTCAAACCTAAATACGATTACCATCCTTAACCATAATAAATACAGAGGAAAACACATTCATGTTGAGCACTTCCTTCCCAAAGGCAAATCTAAGCACTTTATTTTTCACTTCGTATTTCTTCTCTACTCGCCGTTGACGATCCTTTAGAGGCTAACAAGCTTAATATTTTCACTTAGTACATACAGAATGACCATGTAAGTACCTTTTATTTTATTATATCGCTCAATTACATAATGTTGATACACAGATAGGTTCAGATACCTATAGATACCGGGTTATTTATAAGTAAGGGTCAGTGAGGGTAATTATGAGACAGATTTCACAACTTTTCCACGTTACTCAACTTACATTAGTTTTGAAAGCAGTTAACCTAGGCAGCAGTTTAGGGTGCCAATAGAGTAACAATTTGCTGTCAAGAAATTTCCTGTCATTTCATAAGTTGATGAGTAAATATCAAATTTGTGCTATCTTATAATTTCCCTCCAAAAGGATAATTATGAGACACCGGATGGGTAACGTTTTACGTCCCACGATTATGCCGGCTAGGCTAAAGGAGACGGTGATAATGAGAAATGAATGAAATGGTGGAATGAAGAAAGTGGGAGGAAACGGGAGAACTCCGAGGAAACCCACGCACACTGTGTTTGTCCCCAGCTTTCTGTATGTGATACTGAGGTATGAAGGAGCCCAATTGTGAGAGAAAGAAGTCTTCGTTATTTTATGTTAATTACATAAAGATATACAAATATTTGGCAGAGTTATTAGAAAATAACTAAAGAAAGTGGAAATAGCTACTGATGTTATTCTAACATTTTTGTGGGTTGACTAAAAATAGGCCTGGTAGGCTAATAGGCCATATAAGATAGTTTCAGGTTACAAAACAGGCTTATGAAACAAATTTAGACCAAGTTCTAGGCTGTTTACTAAGAAACAACTTAGGCTGCTTCTATTTCTTTATGTTTAAGTACAGTATATTAATATGCAGCCTAAGTTATTTTCAACAAAATAATGTAGGTCTACAACTTCGAAAGTTACTAAGAAACAAAGATTATAGGACTACCTAAACTACAGAATACAGCTTTTTCGATACTTAACATAATAGGATACAGAGACAGATTCCAGAATGCGTCTCATAATTACCCGCCATATAAGCAAAATGAAATATAACAGCAACAAAAATTTGTAACTCTGAAACAAAAGAACAAAATACAAATTCAACTTAGCCTGTAACTGCTGACCTACCAGGCTTCCACCAAAACCCATTGGTTTCACAATATTGATATTACTGGACGAGTAGATATAAAAGTTAATGATTAGTGAATGATTAGTTAATTGATTTCAAAACAATTTTTTTAACGAGTTTGTTAAAAACAATTGGTACACCCAAAGTTTTGTAAACTGAAACTTAAAAATGTAGACAGAGCATTTTGAAGGATGTTACTCTATGCCTGTACTCTTAATTTGTATTTATCCTACACGGTTGAAGAGCAGTGAGGTGTGTCTCATAATTACCCTCCATAGGCAGTGTCTCATAATTACCCTCACTAACCCTATCTGAAACATTTTGAAAAAAATACAACAAATAAACTATCAAGCGCATACTTGATTTTAAAATGCTGACATACAGATACACTCAATCAAGCTTTTGTTACACATTTTAGAGATACTTGACAGTGATGACGCCAGCTTTAATTTCTTGGAGGGCAAGCAAAGTGACAGAGTTTTGGGAAGACTTTTTTTCTTTCTTTTAATACCGAAGAGGAATTATATCTCATTAAAACAAATATCTAGGGAGGCAGGCGTAGCCACCGAGGAGCACTTGCCCCTTCTTAATGATACTCAATGTGTTATTTTAGGTAATACTGCATAAATCTATACAATAATCCATTTCATTGCACGTCTGTGTTAGCATATCAGCGTCAAGTGGCCCTACGTAGTGTAGTCGCTAATGCTCTCGCCTTTGGTGCGGACGGTCCCGGGTCTGATTTCCAGTGGGAACACTCGGTCAAAAATGCTTTTTCAGGTCAGCGACCCTAAGTAAGGTTTTCCTCATTCACACCAGACAAATGCCGGGGTAGTACAGGTTCCAGGCCGCTTCCTTCCTTCCCTTTCGTCGCATAATATGATCGCCGAGACACATTATTCCTCATACGTTACGGGCTAACATGGCCACAAATGTTGAAAGCCCAGAAATCTAATTTCTAATACTAATTCTATTTCCCATATCACCGTCAAGCAGAGCCATATTAGCAGTGATACGGTAGCGAACATCCTGGATATTAGTCTGTAATAAAACCATGTAGAAGTAACAGTTTACAAACTCCCACAACATAATGTCATAAGACTGTTTAAGACCGAGGACCTGGTTGGCAACCGTATTACAGTTACAGTTATTGGTTATTAGCTCTGTCTCTACGTTTGCAATTTCTTTCAGATATTGCAGAAACCAAACAATGATACTAACATAATTTGTATACGTTACTTTCGAGACCTTCGTTCTTGCCCATTCGCCGCCGAAGTTTGAAACGTCGTAACTAATTCAAAGACCTATTCTTTCACAATGCGGAACAAAAATGAAATGAAATCTTTGAGTTTTACGTCCCACGATTATGCCGGTTAAGCTAAAGGAGTTGAGTTGATTTTAGTTTAGCGTCCCGTTCAGCAGCGAGGCTATGAGACGTGGACCTACTGATTAACGTAGAATCCGAACCACATGAGCTCCCGCCGGGTTAAGCTAAAGGAAACGGTGATAATGAGTAATGAATGAAATGGTAGAATGAGGAAAGTGAGAGGAAACGGGAAAACCCCGAGAATTCCCACACACACGGTGTTTGTCCACCACAAAGTTCACTTGGCGGGGGCTGGGATCGAACCCGGGATCCCAAGCATCAGAGGTGAACGCTCTACTACTGGGCCACCGCGGCCCCACAATGGGGAACATATCGACATTTATATTTTATTTATTTTTAATTTTATTTAGTTATATATTACATAGTGGTCCAAGATGACAGCACCGACCTCGAGAGTGAAAGAGTGACTGTGCTGGGACGTGGACTGTGTGGCGTAGTGGTCAACGCATCGGCACGGTACGCGTTGATCATTGGGCCATAATTTCCGTCCAGTCCTGGTCTAGTCAGTCACTTTCTCTCTCTTTGTGTTTTATTTATTTAGTTAGTTGTTCTCAGCACTCTCTCACTCTTTTGTGTTTTATTTATTTAGTTAGTTGTTCTCAGCACTCTCTCACTCTTTGTGTTTATTTATTTAGTTAGTTGTTCTCAGCACTCTCTCACTCTTTGTGTTTTATTTATTTAGTTAGTTGTTCTCAGCACCCTCTCACTCTTTGTGTTTTATTTATTTAGTTAGTTGTTCTCAGCACTCTCTCACTCTTTGTGTTTTATTTATTTAGTTAGTTGTTCTCAGCACCCTCTCACTCTTTGTGTTTTATTTATTTAGTTATTTGTTCTCAGCACTCTCTCACTCTTTGTGTTTTATTTATTTAGTTAGTGGTTCTCAGTACTCTCTCACTCTTTGTGTTTTATTTATTTAGTTAGTGGTTCTCAGCACTCTAACTGTGTAATTCAAAATTTAACTTTAAGTTAATGCCCAAGTTGAAAGTTCTGACTTTATCACGCACATCAATGTTTAGTTCCGTTTGAAAATTTCTGTACTAGGTAATTACGCCAAGAAAGTTTAGGTTTATTCTTTAAACTGCCCAATAATTCAAAGAAAGACGTGGAGAAATGGGGTAGAACTTTTAAGTAACCGTAACGCATCACCACTCTAGTTCTAACAAATGTTTCTGCCAAAGTTTGATTGAGATATCTTTCACGTCCTTACGTTAACAAGTCGGAAAACTGTCTTCATTCCATTCTGTCATCAGCCTATTTCACATGTTTGTAAATAACTTATTCTAGCCATTGTGGAGATTTCAAACAAACAAAAACACAGAAGTCTTTCGTTTTCGCTTTTGAAATTGAGCAGGAGACATTAACTTTTGATAAGTCCCGCTAATTGAGCAGGATACATTAACTTTTGATAAGTCCCGCAAATTGAGCAGAATACATTACCTTTTGATAAGTCCCACAAATTGAGCAGGAGACATTAACTTTTGATAAGTCCCACAAATTGAGCAGGAGACATTAACTTTTGATAAGTCCCACAAATTGAGCAGGAGACATTAACTTTTGATAAGTTCCGCAAATTGAGCAGGATACATTAACTTTTGATAAGTCCCACAAATTGAGCAAATAGATAAGTCCCGCACACACTCAAGTGACTTCGTAAGAATTCTCAAGTCCCTAAGTTGTTCATATTGTGTAAACTCGCCATTTCAAATGCATGAATTCCGAAAGGTGAAGTGTTCCTTTGTCACTTGTGATGAGCAAGTCTGCGATACCGTCAACTTCACATCTCTTTTGCTTTTTAATGCAGAAATTACGATGCACGTCTTTATCATTTTTGCTAAGATCCTGATACAGCTCAATCCTGAAAGGCTTACATTATTACTCTGTTACGAAAACCCGCCCCAGTTAATTGCGAGAATCCCTAGACTTGTGAGTGGCCAGCTGCTAAGCTTCTCCAGCACAATTCAATTCCTTACCTTGATCTTGGGTTCCGATCAAGGAGTAATAGACAGATAACTCTGATCTCTGAATTTAGCATGAAACGTCTTGATTGATTTTATTGAATCAGGCATCCTCTTCTGGAATTCTCACTGAAAAGGTCATTGCACAGTCACACCGGACGTTTTCTACATATTCCAAACCAATCATCCACTGCCAAACCACTGACTTAAAAATTTTACATACAAAAAATAACCCAAAATACATAACGGTTCAACATGCATAAGGGTATGTATACTATACATGGGAATATTAAAAAAATATACATGAGAATATTAAAAATATATATACACATATGCACTTACAAATATTTAAGACCCCGAATGTTACGTTTAGTGATTTATTATATAAAACTGAAAGTCACGATGTTTGTGACTTCACAACTCTTGAACCACCCAACCGATCTCGGTCAAATTTCCAACATAGATTAGGTTTGGCCCTGGGATTTTTTTTTATCATTTCATTTCGACGGTACAACGTAGGGGAGGGGGAGAGGAGCGAGAGGATATATAAAAATAAATAAAACTTAATAACTCTTGAACCATACGACCCATCTCGATCAAATTTAAAAAAAAAAAAAAAATATACGAGGTTCGGGATGGTTTTTATCTTTTCACTTTGATGATGCAACTTAGGGGAGGTGGGAGACATTTAAAAATGACTGAAACTGGCCGATATTAGTATCGAATATATACTTTTCTGGATCGCTGAGATGAACAATGACATTTCCGATGTCGTTTAAATCTAAATTCAACCCTGCAACTTGGGGGAGGGAGAGATAAATAAAAATTATCGAAAATGACCGATATTAGTGTCGAATCCATAGTTTTCGGTGTCGCTGAGATTAACAATGACACTTTCGATGCTGTTTAAATCAAATTGAGCTCCGCAACTTGGAAGAGCGGGAAATATATAAAAATGATCGAAAATAACCGACATTAGTATCGAATTCGAAGTTTTCGGGGTCGCTGAAGTAAAGAGTGACACTTCCGATGCCGTTTAAATCCAAATTTAGCCCACAATAATAATATTTAATTTTTACTATCATTTATGCCAAACACATGACATAAGGAAATGTGCTTTTAAAGTTTTTATTTCAACCCAGCGAAATGGGTAATGGACGCAAGTACCTTATTAAGACTCAAAAATAGTTAAAAAATATATTTACCTTATATTTTGTAATCCACCACCATCTAAATAAATATTTTCTAGGGATTCTGAAGATGATTTTGTTTCTTTCATTATTAAATTTGTATCGTTCATTGCTCCATTTTCCTCATGGGTAAATATATTTAAGCCATCGATTTCTGATTTTATATAAGAATTATTGGTTTGTGACAACTCATTCGCCTGTGCCAAAATTTCAGACGTCATATTTTCAGATTTTATTAGCAGTTCGTCATGTACAAAATCATTCTGACATTTATAATCCAACTCAGAAAGCAATGAGTCTTCATTACGTGCAAATGGAAATGGAGCTTCCTGCTTAGCGTTACACTGCAATGTATCGGATTCTTCCTTGAAATGATGGTCAATTTCAGGTAGATCCTCCGGCAGCAACTCTTCTTCACCCATCTCATTCTTGACTGCCACGAATTCCATTGTGCAATTCATTTTGACTTTATAAAGTTTATTTATTTCTCTATTGTCCTCGCTGTCCAAGTATTCATAACTTTGTCACCTTTAAAAAAAAAAAAAAAAAAAAAGATATATAAGTGACCTTCAATAATTATAAAGTGCAGCTAAAACTAGAATTAACAATAGGAGTTACTCAAAATTAAAGACAAATCAGATAATAAATATTTATATATTTTATTACGTGTATCAGGTTATGACGTATGCTGATGATGTATATATAATAGAGGACGGTAGGAGAACAATAGAAAGAAATGCAGAGGTCTTATTAAACGCTCGCAGGGACATGAGTTTAGAAGTAAATGCAAAATACACTAAATACATGGAAGTGCGTCGGGATCGTAATACTGCAAATTATGGATGCATTAAAATATTAAATAATACTTTTGATAAAGTGGATACTTTCAAGTATCTAGGATAAATATTAACAGACCAAAATCATATTCAGGAAGAAATTAAATTTAGACTAAAAGCAGGGAATTCGTGTTATTATTCAGTTCAAAATCTCTTGTCGCGAATTCTGTCGAGAAATTTCAAGCTTAAAATATATGAAACGATAATCATGCCTGTTGTTCTGCATGGTTGCGAAACATGGTCGCTTACTCTGTGGGAAGAACGTAGACTAAAAGTATTTGAGAACAAGATCCTGAGACGAATATCCGGACCCAAGAGGAACGGGAATGGGGAATGACGGAAACTTTATAACGAGGAAATACGTAATTTATAGCGTTTACCAAACATTGTTAGGGTCATCAAATGTAGGAGGCTCAGATGGGCAGGTCATGTAACCAGCATGGAAGAAAGTAGAAACGCTTTCAAAGTTTTAACTGGAAATACAATCGGAAAACGACCATTAGGAAGCGACCTAGACGCACATGGGAATACAACTTTAAGATGGATCTCGCAGAAATAGGATTAAAAAGTAAAAACTGGATCCAGTTGTCTAAGGATAGAAATCAATGGAGAGCTTCTGTGACGGCGGCATTGAACCTCCGGCTTCCATAGGCAGTAGAGTTAGTTGTTAGTTTTTTTTAACTTCCTATCTTTATTATTAACTTATTTTGGAGATAGTTTCAACAACCAGAATTAGCATGAAGACCTGTCTTGAAGGATTCATGTATAGTGAATAAGAATTCAAGTCTTATGTACAGTTGTCATGTTATAAAGATCAAACTACTCTTATCCGAATTTATTAGACGTACATATAATTGACGTAAAGTGACATAACAATCGTCGAAATCTGACAATGTGAAGAAAAAAAAAATATCTTGATTTTATATGAAATGATCCTGATAAAAGGAATGTCGATGTGGAAATTTGCCTCGCCAAACAAACAATGCAAAACAACGTTTGCAGTGCAAAATAATTCAATGTAACTATTAACAAATATACTCGAAAATCATCACAGGGTGAAAAAAATGACAACACCCTGAGATTAAAAAATGAAGTAAAGCCTAAAAGAGGAGTCTTTATTGTATGTTCAAGGGACGAGCAACAAAACTGAAAATACTGAAGAAAGACATCATAATAAATATTAGTAATTTATTATTATTATTATTATTATTATTATTATTATTATTATTATTATTAAAACTGCTACGCGACGCGGAGTTTATGTAAGTCGTTCGAGAAACGTGCATTTTTGTCTGATTTTCAATATAATTTCCACTTTAAGTTTCCTACATACTATTGATAACTAATTGAATGAAATTAAATGAAAATCAGTATGCCGTTATATAATAACGAAAATGTCTTTTTCTTTTTTGCGCAGAATCACAAATCACCATGACTAAAGAAAAGGAATCGAAATCTTTAAGTTTTACGTTCCACGGGTATGCCGGCTAGAGACAGTGATGATGAGAAATGAATGAAATGGTGGAATGAAGAAAGTGGGGGGAAACGGGAGAACCCCGAGAAAACCTACGCACGCGGTATTTGTACACCACAAAGTTCACTTGACGCGAGCTGCGATCAAACCGAACACCCTATGCACAAGAGGTGAACGCTCTACCACTGAGCCACCCCAGCCCCACCATGGCTAAAGAAGATTAAAAGTGATGTTATATAACAAAAATATAAGTACAAATACCTGTAAGTTATATGTTCAACTAGAGGAAATGTGTGATTTTTACCATGTGGACATTAGGCACATCACTTGTTTTTATTCTAAAATTTTAGATGTCAAGTTCGAGTGCGGACAAGATGTGAGCGTGGACTTTGCGTGAACGTATACGATACAATATAAAACCAGTCTAAAGTCCATTAACAAAATATATAAGAAACCGCGAACAGTAAAAGATCATACAATTCACGGGAAGTCCGGAGGGTACAAAATTAATTCTGTATGCGACAGTGTTTATATTGGACAAACGGACAGAACCATACAAACCATTAAATGAAGACACTCCATATCTAAAGAGACCTGAAATTGAAAGATCTGCTGTGGCTGAACAGGTCCTTGGTTAGATCCCAGCTCGTGCAAAGTGAGTTTTGTGGTGTACAAACACCGTGTGCGTGGATTTTCTCGGAATTCTAACGTTCCCTCACACTTTCTTCATTTCACCAATTCATTCATTTCTCATCATCACCGTCTCCTTTAGCCTAGCCGGCATAAACGTGGGACGTAAAACTTAAAAGATTTCATTTCATGTGGCTGAAAAGGAACACCAAATACACTTTGACAATACGGATGTACTCCATAAATGCAACATGAAAGGATAATTGAAGAAGTTATTAAAATTACAACACACACCAATAACTTCAAGAAAGGAACGGGATATCAGTTAAATTTTATTTGGAATGTCCTTTTGAGGATCAGAATGCCAAGAAGTAATCAGCAAGCAATAGCAACCACATACAAATATCACTACCCGTTTTTTTTTTTTTTTTTTTTTTTTTTTTTTTTTTTAATCTTTATCAGCATCTGAGGAAGCTGGCAATAACACTAGCTGGCATTAAAAATATGTGACGAATTACCAGAAACCATAGAGAAATATCAAACATCGTCGTGAGCGCTAATATATATATATATATATATATATATATATATATATATATATATATATATATATATCGGGTGACAGGTAATTCGATGCATTCCTTGCAAGGGGATATTCTACAAGTACTTTGGAACATTTTTACCTACATGAACCGGAATATATATATATATATATTAAAGCCATATTTTCCGAGTCCTTGTACCTCTAGTGTACATTGTTATTTTTTAAATGTTATGTTGATCAAAAGAAATCAAAGAGTGTAAAAAATTAAACATTACGGTTTAGTATAATTTATCAGGAAACAAACTTATAAAGAAATTTATGAAATAGGAATCCTATTAAGTCCGAATCAAGAAAAGGAGAGGACAAAGGTCATAGTCGTGAAAAAATTAAAATTATTCCTTAAAAAAAAAAAAAAAAAAAAAAACCTGAATAATACTTTTTCGTGTGTGTAACAAATAAAAAGATTTAGTGGAAAAGCTGAACAAACACCGTATGCGTGGGTTTTCTCAGCATTCTAACGTTCCCTTCCACTTTTCTCATTCCACCACTTTCTTCATTTCTCGTCATCTCCGTCTCCTTAAGACTAGCTGGCATAGACGTGGGACGTAAAATTTAAAGAATTTAAAGAATTCTTTTTTTTAATTTCTTACAGTGGAGAAACTCTTAAATAATAGTGAAACTAGGGTTAAACTGAGTTACCGATGTTATTTATTTATTTAAGATTTCTTCCTAATTCGAAGCGACGAATTGATTGGTACAGGTCCCGATTTCTGGAAATGAACATATCAAGATCAAAAGAAAGAAAGAAAATCTACCGTACCATTACGCTTCGGTGGATTATTGCGTGCATATCTCTGCCTCTTTCAGTGCATTTTCATCACCAATAAAATCGAAATGAAACCAAATGAAATTTACAGTTTAACGTCCCACAATTATGTCCATGGTTAAGAGAGACGGATGATTTAAGTGACATGAATGATGATGGAAGAATTGGTGGAATAAGAAAGAGGGAGGAAACGGGAGTCAGGGATCGAACCAGGGACCCCACGCACCAGAGGTAAGAGCTCTATCACTGAGCCACCAAGCCTCCCAAATAAACTCGAAGTTAAACTATTTGATTTGGGTCTCTTTCTTTTATCTTGAATCGTCTCTAGGATTTACATCACATTTAGTCAAAAATCTAGACAGTCTCATCCTCGAATTTCAATTCATAGTTACGAATTGTAAGACCATCCGAAATAGCAAACTTCATCATCTTTTCCTTCTTTCGCTGTTAAATTTGCTGTCTATCTCAACAACGCGGTCTCGAGACTTCAGTTTCTAAGCTAACTGAAGGCGAAGCAAGCTGTTCCTGTTAGTGTAGTGCCTGGCGCACGTGGTCCCGGCGTGGATTCTCGGTGCCAGAATATACTTGAATTTGACCAACTAATCAAGGTAAACCAAAGCTATAATGACTTCAGATAATATATTAACACGCTCAGAAATTGTTACAATAATTTTACTTACAAATAACTTTAATTTCTGAAAACACCTTGCACTTCCTAGCTTATCTAATGTAGCCATTAGTTTGGACAAGGTGTTTTTCGCACTGCTTGACCCTTGACACTTTCCTTATGTTCTTTTTTTTTTTTTTTTTTTTTTTTTTTTTTTTTTTTTTTTTTTTTTTTTTTTTTAACCTCCATGATCAAGGTTCCAGGGAAGACCCGAAAGCTAGGATGTACAGCGTGTTTTTAGGGATTTACACTAATCTACAAGTAAAATAATTGTGAATGAGTGTGTTGTCTTCCAATCTCCATTGCGGAATAGGTTGAAATATGTGTGAAGAACGCACGGTTAGATGGGAATCTATGAGTAAACTCAACATTCTAATTCAGAACTTATAACTAACTATTTGGCTCTCAATTTGACCACGATGTGATCACCTCCAGAAATCGGAATATACTTCAAAATTAATTTCTCGCATTAAATTACGTAGGAATCTTCGGGGGGGAAAAGAAAGAAAGAAAAAAAAAGTACCCCAGTTAAGTTCCATTTAAGCGAAATCTAAGATAATTTCAGATGTAATGGTGCGGAGGTAGAACTATATGAATATACTAGCGTTTGGCTAGCTGGGGGTTCCGCCCCCAGACTCCCAATTTTTCTCGGCCTCGCACCTCTTGTGTATCAGCCTTTGCAACAACAGTGAATTTTGTGCATTTGCTTTTCATAGTCCCTTAATTTACCCAGCTGAGAGCTTCGCCCCCACAATCCCGCCTTTACTCGACCTGTAGCCTCGTATCTCTTAAACCAACAATTCTACCGAGTTTCAAGCTTCTTTTCCTATTTCAGTTATTTAAAAGTTATGATTTTGTATCCTAAGAAAACGCCTATTTAAATAACATGGGAATTTCTTCTTTCCCCTTCATACCCTTAAAAATTAAAAATATTCACTTCTGGCAATTTTCCTGTCGGTTAGTCCTGGAAGGCTACAATCATGCCAAATTTCATCATTTTAATCCTGCCGGAAGTGCCTAAACATTTTGGGGTGTAGAAGATGTCCTATATAAATACCATGGGAAAGATTTTTCAGTTCTCCATAAAACCACTCTAAAGTAGGAAATATTTATTTTTACTGATTTACTTAGGCAACGCTAACGAAAACGTACAAACATACCGGATTTCAAGGAAAAAAATACGTAACATGAGGAAGTCAATCAAACTCGTGTTCGAGATTTCATGCTAAGGTATGCAGAACTCTCTGACACTGAAGTTGTGAAGCACTTTCAAAAAGCAGAACTGAGGTATGGAACTGTCTACAGAATTGAAAAAGATCAAAGATGGGATTTCAATGAGAAAGAGAAAAGGGGGAGAAAAGAAAAATGATTATGACGAAAAAAAAATCAAAGAAAAGATTGGTCAATGATGGACGCTAGCGATGAATTTACCATTTCAAGTGCTGTACATGCATTAAAAGTGAGTCGTGATGTTATGAAGAAGTGGCTACTGGAACTGGGGATCAAAAGGAAGACAAAAAGGATGCTCTATATGCAGGTCAGAAACAAAAGAAAGTCATTCCGAACAAAATTGAAAGGGAATGAGTTTCATATCACTAATGATGATAGGAACATAATAATGGCTGATGAAACATATATTGATATGAACGGGAACTGATTTTAGTGGAAACATATCGCGCTTTGAATCTGGTTACATTCCTCTCCCTGAATCCATAAAATTTGAGTTCAAAACTAAATTTCCACAGAAACTACACATCTGGATGGCAATAAACAGAAAAGGTTATTCTCGGCCATATTTTTATAAGTAATCAATGGCTGCAATTAATCAAAATATATATCAAAATGAATGTATTCGAAAGAGACTTATCCCATTTACCAGAGAAAACTATCCGAAAGGTGATTAAAACTTTTGGCCTGATTTAGCTTCATCTCGCTATGCAACAGAGACACAGCAGCTGCTGGACTAGGAGAGAGTGCAGTTTTTGCGCAAAAACAACAATCCACCAAATGTGCCACAAATTTGTCCCATTAAGAAATTCTGGGCTCATTTGAAAGCAAAAATATTCCAGCCACCATATACATCAAAAAATATGTTTGGAAATAATATGTCAATTCAGTGCAAACTACTTCGAAAAGTTGATGGAGAATGTGGGTCTAAAAGTCAGAGCGGCTCCTAATCAAGGCTTTCTGTCATTAACTGATTTCATATGATTGTTGAATATCTATTGTATCATATGTAAAACAAAAACTGTGACCTTTCATGTGTAAGTAAACAAAATATGGCAATTCAAAAATGTGACTCATTTGAATCCACAGCAGGTTATACACTTTATTCATACTTAAACTACTGTGGATAGAGATATGACAGCAGCATATATTCCGCAAACATTAATCTATATTTCCTAAAGGCATTAGTGCTGTATCGCCGGACCACATGAAAATCGACAAAGATAAAGAGGTATTATTCAGTTTCTATCACTAGTTTCTGACCCTGGCTTACTTGGTAGTGATTATTGTTCGAAATAAAGTGTGGATGTATCACATAAAAACTATTCATTTACCACGAACCAACTTGGGCTAGGTGGCAAATAAAAAACACGAATGCTATCTAACCGAGTCAGGGCAGGAGGCCTGAGCGGCAGCAAGGGCTGCGTCCGTAGAGAGCAGAAGTGTTAGCGGCAGTAGGTATATGCATAAACGTCGATAGTGGAAAAACATCTTATGTGACATAAAATGCATGGCTTATGTGTTGCACAGCTTTCGGAAGATACTAAATGCCATCCAAAAAGTTCCAAAATGTACTAAATTAGATCAAGTTAGATATTCCTCTTCTTTTCTGTAGTTTCAATTCGTTTCGACACTTACAACAAATTGTTCGCCTGTTATTCTAACGCTCGTTTTTTTCTTCTTCTTCTTCGATATATATCAAACACGATATGTCACAAGCTTCTAATTTACCATCATTTCTATATTGCCTGTAAATCATAACAAATATACCTCTCTGCCAAATAGTCCCTTACGTCTCTACATACAGTGTCGTTTACAACATCAAAAACAATCAACAGCAACAACCATTTTCTTAACTTCAACTATTCCACTCACCTGACTCTCACTTACTCTTCCTTAAAAAAAAAAAAAAAAAAAAAAACTAATTCTCCACTTCACCCGGCAAATTTCCTAAAATTGGTCCAGCGATACAGCACTTAACCCTTCCTAAATAATACAAGTTAGAGATTCCATTTCAAATCATCCAGGCAAACCACAATTGGTCCCCATCATAGTCTCAGATTTCATTTATTTTTTTTATATAGGATCTACATGCAATATTATTAGACCCATATTTTTTCTTTTTGCTGAAAAAAATTTTCCTTCGATATACAGCCTTCCAAAATGGCCACCTTCCTCTCGGATTGCTCGAAAAACTGAAAAACATGTCAAATTAAAAGTTTTGTTGTAGAAAAACGAGTGTACTTAGTAACGTAATCGCAATAGCAGGAAGAGTATAAAGTTGTATGTTTCGTTGGAGGGCCAAAATTCGTCTATTGGTCCAATAGGAATCGCGCAATTCACTCGCAATGTTGCCAATTTTGATGAAATTTTTGCTAACTTCAAACATTTGTTTTTCTGTCCTCACGAGCAATATCAACCATCTGCTTCTAGCATCGAAATCTACTCCATAAGGTCTCTTGAAAATGTAAAGGACTTACGTTTCTGATTATTACATCCCACATTATAGCATGATGAAAAGCTGAAAATTGCATTAAGACGCCATTTTCTCGAAAACCCCACCTTTTAAAAATCTGAATTTTTTTTCATGTATTGGAGAAGTACCTAAGTATTTAATATCCATTAACCTTTCATGCGACTGCAGCCCCTAAAATTCGCAATTAATTATTGAAATTTCGATTTTTGTACTTGCAATGTAAATATTTCCTATGGGCATTTAGGTCCTATACACAGGGCGATTTTGAAAGGGAGTATGAAAATTTTGAGAGATGAATCCTGACATCAAATCCAGTAGAAAAGTTCCTATAAACATGAGTCGAATTCCGCTTCGTTTTCGAGTTACAGGGTTTCCAACTCGGGATCCAAAATCGGTTCGGGACAATCGAAAATAAAATATATATTTCGCGTTAAATCAGAAACTATGTGTTAAAGCTTTGATAAAGTTCAGAAAGTTGATTTGTCTCAATATGACGATTTTTACGTGCGTTGCAATTCAGTTGGCAGTGTTGCCAATTTTCTAGAACTTTTATTTGTTTCCAAATGACACTACGTGGATTTTATTTGATATTTGGTATTCATTAATGATTGCCAACATCACCCGAAGCACAATTTTCCCTCACATCACCACAGTTTTCGAAAACTTACATGTATTTCATTAAAAGGTTTTATCTCGTGCGTTATTGATAGTTTGCAACATTACGTGTGAATTTCACTTGATGTTTGCCATCATTAGTAAAACGAAAATGTCGAATATAAACTACGTCTGTGTAAGTTGTAATAATAATAATAATAAGATGAAGAAGAAAAATATTTTTTATTATTGCAAAACCTCTCGTAACTCCACGCATCAAGTTCTAACTTAATCAAGAAGTTCTGCTGCAACCATGAAATAGTTTATTACGAGATTCGGTGTCGTGAACATCGTCCTAGTGTTCTCTGGAACCATAAAAATTGTTTTCACTGGTAACATGATTGTAGTGCAGTAGTTACAGTGTTTGTGTGAATAACAATGGGGAAGTCCTACACAGAGAAAAGTCCGTTCTCCGTACAGCGGTATATTGTACAAATATACGGTATCCTCTTGCTTACTTTAGAAATCAGTACGGAGCATACGTTATCCGTATGCTACATAGGCACTGCCCTTAGATGTTACATCATGCCGTTGCAGGATGTCTGACATCTAACAGTTTTCCGTATATCACATGTATACTTATGTTATCTTCGTCAGCTATATGTTATATACGTCCATTTGTATCTGAGATCCTGACCGCCTACATTGTTTCATACAGAAAGTACGTATAGATGGAACACTTATACAGAAAGTATTATAAAACATGCATTTTCAGTTATACGTCTGCTGTACGTTGTCCAATAATTACAGGAATTACGCATGTAACCTATCTTTTTAAGTGCGCCACCTACAATTTTTCTCTCAGTGTATTACAGTAAGGACCGTATTAAATGTGTTGACGATTCTAAAAGGCATAATATAATTGTGTACAGAAAGAATTCTTGACAAATATTTTATCTTGCGGTAAAATATATGTATTGCGTACAGCGCGTCTGCCAAAACGTACTATTAGTAGAGGATGATTATTCGTGTAAAGAAGCTTTGAATATTTACAGTGAACAACGTGAATGTGTGTGATATATTGGTGATCACGAAAGATGATGTAAATATGAAATTATGCACCAGCAAGATAAAGAATTTGTTCCTCTGAATGTAGATTTGGAAACCATTAACCAGACAGTTAACATGCTAAACCTGAATGTGCCCCCATTAAAACGGCCGTTATCGGTGAAACCACATCTCAAAATTTTTCATACTGCCTTTCAAATCGCCTTGTGTACAAGACACAAATAATCATCCTCCCCTAATAGTACGTTTGGGCTGACACGCTGTACGCATTCCATATATTTTACCGCAAGATAAATTTTTTGTCTAGAATTCTTTCTGTGCACAATCATCTTACGGCTTTTAGCATAATCAACACATTTAATACGGTCCTTACTGTAATAGGACTTCCCCATTCTTATTCACACAAACACTTAACTAGTGCACTACAATGTTATGGTACCAGTGTAAAAAATTTTCATGGTTTCAGAGAACACCAGGACGATGTTCGCGACACCGAATCACACAAACTATCAATAACGCACGAGATAAAACCTTTTAATGAAATACATGTAAGTTTTCGAAAACTGTGGTGATGTGAGGGAAAATTGTGCTTCGGGTGATGTTGGCAATCATTAATGAATACCAAATATCAAATAAAATCCACGTAGTGTCATTTGGAAACAAATAAAAGTTCTAGAAGTTGGCAACACTGCCAACTGAATTGCAACGCACGTAAAAATCGTCATATTGATACAAATCAACTTTCTGAACTTTATCAAAGCTTTAACACATAGTTTCTGATTTAACGCGAAATATGTATTTCATTTTCGATTGTCCCGAACCGATTTTGGATCCCGAGTTGGAAACCCTGTAACTCGAAAACGAAGCGGAATTCGACTCATGTTTATAGGAACTTTTCTACTGGATTTGATGTCAGGATTCATCTCTCAAAATTTTCATACTCCCTTTCAAATCGCCTTGTGTATAGGACCTAAATGCCCATAGGAAATATTTACATTGCAAGTACAAAAATCGAAATTTCAATAATTAATTGCGAATGTTAGGGGCTGCAGTCGCATGAAAGGTTAATGGATATTAAATACTTAGGTACTTCTCCAATACATGAAAAAAATTCAGATTTTTAAAAGGTGGGGTTTTTGAGAAAATGGCGTCTTAATGCAATTTTCAGCTTTTCATCATGCTATAACGTGGGATGTAATAATCAGAAACGTAAGTCCTTTACATTTTCAAGAGACCTTATGGAGTAGATTTCGATGCTAGAAGCAGATGGTTGATATTGCTCGTGAGGACAGAAAAACAAATGTTTGAAGTTAGCAAAAATTTCATCAAAATTGGCAACATTGCGAGTGAATTGCGCGATTCCTATTGGACCAATAGACGAATTTTGGCCCTCCAACGAAACATACAACTTTATACTCTTCCTGCTATTGCGATTACGTTACTAAGTACACTCGTTTCTCTACAATAAAATTTTAAATTTGACATGTTTTTCAGTTTTTCGAGCAATCCGAGAGGAAGGTGGCCATTTTGGAAGGCTGTATATCGAAGGAAAAATTTTTTTCAGCAAAAAGAAAATATGGGTCTAATAATTTCGTATGTAGTTTCTTATTTTAAAAAATGAACTAAATCTGAGACAGGCCTGTGGACCACCCTGGACGATTTGAAATGGAATCACTCGCAGATTTACATCGTCATAAGAATAGTAATTTTACGCGTAATATGAGTAAGTGTATATGAAATAGGACTATATTATATATTAATTTCCACCAGTGGAGTATTTCTGCATATGTAGGGAAGCTATATTTATGTTTACAAAAGTAGGGTTACCGGTCTGAAACCGTTGAGTGCTATAAGTACTGGTCTAGAACAGGTCCGAGTTGTTAAGGTTAAAGTTAGGTTAGTTTTGTTAGGTAACGTTTCATATTTCTGGACCTATTCTCCGGCACTTAACCCGAGCTCTGAGTACTTACTGTAGCGATTACAGCTGACATTGAATTTGTGTCACAAGAATTATTTCCTATATGTCATACATGTTGAAACGCTGCGAAAACCACTTTAAGGTATTCTAATTACAGCATAAAACTATGTCTGAACTACTGCTTATAGTGGCGAGCTAGCACAAGTCAGTGCGTGGTTCTCGCAGCTTCGCCCTGCCCTGTCGGAATAGATACAATACTTGCTTGTAATGGCCATCTAGCACAGTCTGGTTCTGGTTTTCACAGTATACCTATTTATACTCATAGCCATTAAGCCCTCCTAAAGTCAATCTGTACCCAGGAATGCAACTCTACCCGCCAGAAACAAATTATAATCCACTAGAAGTAAAATTTCCTCTTAAAAGCAGTACATAAATATTGAATTCGTGTATTAGCCCCTAAAATAGGATAGGAAGTACTTTCACTTCACTGTTTCTTTTACTTTTGTATTCATATATAAATGACGTGTCCACTTCATATGCATTGTAATACAGTGCTAAATGTATGAAAAAAGGACGAAATAAATACAATACATTTCATATACAGTGCTTGTTTTCTTACAAAGTAATTCGGCTTATCACCAGTAAATGTTTAGCAGAAGGAGTCCAGAAGTACGAAAAAATGCAAAATTTATGCAAGTAGCTACTTAGATCTAACATAATCTAACCTAACTTAATAATAATAGCAATAAGCGAAATTCTATCAATTTTTCGAAAATTATCCAGGACTATACACTAACATACTCTAACCTAAAGTAACGTAATGCGAACATAAACTACCGACATTGTAACAATTTTAGGAAGAAAGAAAAAAAAAAAAAAAAAACAGCTGGGCCCTTTCTGCTAAACATTGAAACAATGGTGTGGCCCTACCAGGTTAATAGTACTTATTTCTAGTATAAATATTACAAATATATAGACGTACATGTTTGGATGTAATTAAAGACACATCAGTTTGCGGGTATATTATCAATCAATACACCAATTATTTGGGGATGCACTACGGAAATAATGTAGAATGCCTTCGGGAACCATATTAACCAAGAAACTGACGGATTTTGGTAATACTTAAGAACAGCTACTTCTAATCTCCAGTGCACGAGGATATTTCTTACTGTTGCACTATCTACAGAAATGATTCTATTTCATGTACAAGTGGCAATAGCACACAGAACAAACCCAGATCATGTTGTATTCACACTCCAACATGGAGTGAGAATACACCATGATCTGCGTTTCTTATGTGTTGTATTACCACTTCTACATCAAATAGCATCATTTTTCTACGAAGCGCAACAGTAAAAAGTATCCACGTCCACGGGACATGCAATATGTCTTTTCAAATCCCCCACACATAGTCATACACGAAGTACAAAGGCACATTATTATTATTCCCATACGATATGAAAACAGATATTCCTGACCTTAAGTACAAGGACAAGTTGAATGACTCATTAACTAATTAGAAGTCAGTCTATTACCGACTTTTTAACATCCTAGATAGTCAACGAATAATCCCTAAAAGTGTGGAGTTTCTCATCCTTCCCTAAACGGGAAGTGCAGCTCCTTTCTGCAGGCGCCAGAATTAAATATAAAGTAATACAGCTGTATTTTAGGTTTACAAGTGTAGATTACCAGTGCAAAATCATTACAAGTGGTTTACAACACATAAAACAAGGGAATGATATCAAAGATCAAATGCTCTTTTCCATCGGCAACATATTTCTGCACAGTGTACACGACGTGTAATTTATGTTTAAAAATGCAGCGTTACTAGTATGAAACCATGACAAATGCTCTTGAAACTCGTATCATTGCCAAAACCCACTTTTTTTCACTACACTCGCTTATGTGTATACCCACCTTCACTGACGCGCCTGCTCCCTTTAGACGCACCCCTCGAGTGGCCCTACCAGCTTTACCCTACCCTAACTCGTTCAGATAGCATTCATTTAGACAGATAGATTGGTAGCCGTATTTATACGCAAACCGTAAAAGAATTAGGATATAGTATACGTAAGACCGTCTGAGTTCCAGAAGAAGCTGGACGCTCATACTTTTAGGGATTATTCATTGAGTATCTACGAACTTAGAAAGGGGGTAACAAACCTACTTTCATTTACCTATCCACTGATACGAAAATAAAAAAGAACGTACCTATTTGCCCTTGTACTTTATATGCTATAGCGCATTACATTATATGCAACAAGGATTTTGGTCTGCATCAAGATATAAATTTAAAAATATTTAACATTTTTCGAATCGAAATCAACAAAATTTATTCTAGAAAGTAAAAATAGAATGTTAAGCACATATAATGAAGACAACGCAGTGATTTAATTTGGTAACGTATAAATATATAATATGAAGTATCCTCGCGCACGGAAGACAGGGGGTTCTCATGTATACTATTACCAAGAATTAGAATTCTTCAACAATTCTTCTTAGTGATACGCAACCTGATATAAGTAAACCTGTACGGAATTTTCTTTTTATTATTAATAGTTGACAAAATATTGTAACTTACACGATAATACATTTTACTCAAAAAATTTCAAACCTGTGTCCCGTTAATTACCTGCATGAAATGTTAGCACTTCATTTAATTTCTAATCTACCTACCATACATACATATCTTTTTATTATTGTACGTGAGTGCATAAATTATTCTGATCTAATTTTTCTCTGCAGAAGCAAATTGTAAGTCTTACAACAGAAAATCTTAAATAATACAACACGCACTTCTGTCTTGACACATTGAATTTATTGTTTACATCCGTAGCAGGGTTGGAATCAATTCAATTTGCTAGTATCGGGTGTGATTTTGCTATTATTCCATACCGACGACGAGCGTAAATGGAATGAGAAGCAACGCAACACTGGGAAACAGTCTTGCCAGACCGATCAGTTGGAAAAGCAGAAGATTCGAACATTAAAAAAATAAAAATAAAAAAGAAAAAGAGAGAGAAAGCAGTAGACACATAATGGGGCGTTTACACTTGGTCGATTTAGTCGCACGGCTAAATCGACTCGCTGCATTTGCGATTAAATCGAAACGACTAGGCCGAATCAGATCGGTGGATGTGTTCAATTATTTCAACCGAAATTGAATACTGCTTGTCGACTCGCTCTCCTCTGGTCGATTCGAAATCGACTGAAAATTCTAAAGATTTCCAAGCATAAAGTAATTGGTATAATTTGCGGTGTTATAGCAGAAGAAATAAGGGACGAAATTAAATAGCAGTGACAAGAAAAAAGAAAAGAAAATGGTGTTGAATAAGGGAATTTATATTAAGAAAACATTATTTAGAAGCATAGTATACGTGTACTTTGATGAAATAATTTTCAGTAGAGAATCTTTGTGTAGGTTTACGACTTGTCATGGTTCCACAGTAATAACTCGAAACTTGTAAACATAAAATATACTTTACTATATTATAGAGAAAGACTCCGCTGGTGAAATTAATATATTACACAGTCGTCTTTCATATGGAGTCACTCATCATAACCGCAGTATACCACTTGTTAACATAAAATTCTGCTCACCAGTGGAAATAAATATCATATTAATCTACTTTCATCTATAGCCAACTCTTTTTTACCATAAAACTGCCATTTTTATGACGGTCTATTATAAACTTGCACTAGACAATGTATTAAAAAATCATTAAATAATGAAAAAATGATATGATTTTTTAATTAACATTATCTCGTAAAATTGAGAAGTTCTTTAGTAGCATAATCATTACTAACTAACTAACTCTATGGCCTATGGAACCCGGAGGTTCAGTGCCGCGTTCACAAAAGCTCTCCACTGACTTCTATCCTTAGCTAATTGCATCCAGTTTCTACTTTGTATTCCTATCTCTGCGAGATCCATCTTAATATTATCCTCCCATCTGCGCCTAGGTCTTCCTAGTGGTCGTTTTCCTATGAGTCTACCAGTCAAGACTTTGAAAGCGTTTCTACTCTCTTCCATTCTAGCTACATGACCTGCCCACCTAAGCCTCCTAGACTTGACGACCCTAACAATGTTGGGTAAACCGTATAAACTACGTAGTTCCTCGTTATGAAGCTTCCGCCATTCCCCATTCCCGTTCCTCTTGGGTCCGAATATTCGTCTCACGATCTCGTTCTCAAATACTTTCAGTCTATGTTCTTCCCTCAGCATAATCATTAGTAAGTGGAAACCGTGCAGTTCCAGTTTAGGTACACATACGTAGAATCATAATGTAACCATTATCTATATTATCTTTGTATCCATTATAATGAGGAAGGCTATGTTGCATAGCCGAAACTATAACACAAACACATAATTTTAAAATATATATATACTGCTTTGGTCAGTTGGAGTTTTATTAGTAATGTATCCATGTCTCTCAACAGCAGTTTTACTCTTGCAGAAGGGCGGACTTTACTGGATGCAGATTTACTTTTAAAAGGCTTACCTGTTATCGAAACAAGTACAGCGTAGTGCCATAAAAGCTAACAGTAAATAGCTACAAAAGCAGAGTATGTTTAGTACAAGGGGCCCAGAAGCACGTAAAAAACAAAATTTACAGGAGAAATGAATGATGCAAGTACTTAGACGTAACATAACGTAACCAAATCTAATCTAACCTAACATAAACTAACCTAAGCTAACCTGAACTAACCTAATATTATAGAAATAAACGAAATTCTATCATTTTTTGCATAATTATTCGGAACCCCTACACTAATTTAACATAAACTAATCTAACCTAACCTAAACTAACTTAAGCTACCCTAAACTAACATAACCCACTCTAAACTAACCGAATGTGAACAGAAATTACCAAAATTGTAACATTTTTTTAGAGAAAAGAGCTGGACCCCTTCTGCTAAACATAGGCCCTAAAAGCACTAAACAACTTGTGTTAGGTAGCTACTAAAAGCGAGAATTTGGATTTAGGATTTAATTTCTGGGCTTTCGTCATCAAAAGGCATGTTAGCCCGTCACGTTTTTCAGGGATGACGTCCCTCGGCGAGCACACTGAAAGGGTAGAAAGAAAGAATTGAGGAAGGAAGAAAGAGGCCTAGGATCTATATTACGCACCACCCCGGCGTTTACCTAGTGTGAATAAGGAAACCTCATTCAGGATGGTTCGCATGAAAAAGCTTCTAAAGTTTTTCGATCGAGTGCTCCCACCGGGAATCGAAACCGGGACCGCTCACACTGAAGGTAAAGTAAGAATGGTATTTAAAGCGCACATACTAGGAGCATCAAAACCCTTGCTTAGCATAAAATAATAGATTATTTTTCACAGCTCAAATCATAACACATACCACGTTACTAACGGGTGCAGGTTTTGTTTTGGTGCATTCTATTTTGGAAGATTTACAGACAAGATTCAATACTTAGCATGGAAAAAAAAAAACATGTTTATAAGGAGCAAATTTCTGCAGGTATCAGAATTAAATACAAAGTAATACACCAATGTTTTAGGTTTACAAGTGCTTTACGATGGATAAAATAAGTGAATGCGTATGAAAGATGGCTCTATTAGATGCTATTTTCCACCTGTGGAATATTTCTGTACAGTGTACAGGACCTCTATTTTATGTTTATAAGTGCAGCGTTACTAGTATGAAACCATAACAAGTGCTATTGAAACTCGTATCATTGCCAAAATCAACTTTTTGCCACTACCTTCGGTTGCGCGCACACCTACCACCGCTGGCGCTCCTGGTCTCTTCGGACTTTTCTCCTCCCGCGCTACCACGCGGACCCACCAGCTTCGTCCTGTCTGGCTCCGTTAAATAGTATTTTTCTTTCATTGGCCACCTAGCAAAGATTGGTTTGCGTTTCTTAACTGTAGGTTTTATTCTATGCACCCGGAGGCCGTATTTATACGCAAATCGTAAAAGAATTGTAATTTTTCAGCAATTACTTCTTGTGGCTCCTTTGGATTTTATCTATGCTAAGTGAGGTATTTTCATGGTGCCCACTGGAAACTTTTTATGTTATAATAAGAAGGATATTAGTGAAAGATTTATAATTTTTCAACAATTCTTTTTAGTGGTGCGGCAGAAGTAGACCTGTACGTTCTAATGGAGCTTATATAATCTAGCGTAAAAACGATACGCTTCATGAACTACCGTAAACTATCTTTTCTTGGGGTATATCTTGCACACCTGCACCTGACCTTTTCGAAGCATTTTAATATTTTTAATTTTATTACGTACATCAGCAGTTTTGATTTTTTAAAATTCATTTGATGAATAAATCTAGTTCTGTTGCTCTAGTAGCAATATTTCTGTAAAGAGTATTTTTTGTATTCCATAAACATTCATTTTTCTCATATAATTATAAAAGTAATTTAATGTAAAATAAGCATAACCTCATACCGGACACTTTTCCTATTCCTTGAAAATGTTTTGGAATCAGGTGTTTACACTAGGCAACCTAGTCGCATTCGCTAGGCAATCTGATCGAATCGACCACAGAAAATAGAACGTCTTTCAATTCAGTTGCCAGTCGATTAGTCGCTTTCGATCAACAAGGATTAAGTTGAATTTCTGTTTACACGGTCGATTAAGTTGAAAGTGACGTCAATTCAACTGAATCGAACGCAAATCGACTAAGTGTAAACGCCCCATTAGAATGTACAGGTATACTTCTGCCGCACCACTAGAAAGAATTGTTGAAAAATTATAAATCTTTCACTAATATCCTTCTTATTATAACATAAAAGTTTTCCAGAGTGCACCATGAAAATACCTCACTTGGCATAGATAAAATCCAAAAAAATTACAATTCTTTTACGATTTGCGTATAAATACGGCTTCCGGGTGCGTATAATAAAACCTACAGTTAAGAAACGCAAACCAACCTTTGCTAGGTGGCCAATGAAAGAAAAATACTATTTAACGGAGTCAGACAGGACGAAGCTGGTGGGTCCGCATGGTAGCACGGGAGACCAGGAGCGCCAGCGATGGTAGGTATGCGCGCAACAGAAGGTAGTGGAAAAAAGTTGATTTTGGCAATGATACGAGTATCAATAGCACTTGTTATGGTTTCATACTAGTAACGCTGCACTTGTAAACATAAAATAGAGGTCCTGTACACTGTACAGAAATATTCCACAGGTGGAAAATAGCATCTAATAGAGCCATCTTTCATACGCATTCACTTATTTTATCCATCGTAAAGCACTTGTAATTATTTTACACTAGTAACCTTACACTTGTAAACCTAAAACATTGGTGTATTACTTTGTATTTAATTCTGATACCTGCAGAAATTTGCTCCTTAAAAACATGTTTTTTTTTTTCATGCTAAGTATCGAATCTTGTCTGCAAATCTTCCAAAATAGAATGCACCAAAACAAAACCTGCACCCGTTAGTAACGTGGTATGTGTTATGATTTGACCTGTTAAAAATAATATATTATTTTGTGCTAAGCAAAGGTTTTGATGCTCCTAGTATGTGCGTTTTAAATACTATTCTTACTTTACCTTCAGTGTGATCGGTCCCGGTTTCGATTCCCGGTGGGAGCACTCGATCGAAAAACTTTAGAAGCTTTTTCATGCGAACCATCCTGAATGAGATTTCCTTATTCACACTAGGTAAACGCCGGGGTGGTGCGTAATATAGATCTTAGGCCTCTTCCTTCCTTCCTCAATTCTTTCTTTCTATCCTTTCAGTGTGCTTGCCGAGGGCCGTCATCCCTCAAAAACGTGACGGGCTAACATGCCCTTTGATGCGGAAAGCCCAAAAATCTAAATCCTAAATCTAAATTCTCGCTTTTAGTAGCTACCTAACACAAGTTGGTTAGTGATTTTTGTAGCTATTTACTGTTAGCTTTTATGGCACTACGCTGTACTTGTACCGATAAAAGGTAAACCTTTTTAAAGTAAATTTGCATCCAGTAATGCAAATCCGCCTTTCTGCAAGAGTAAAACTGCCGTTGAAAGACATGGATACATTACTAATAAAACTCCGAACAAAGATAATATAGATAATGGTTACATTATGATTCTACGTATGTGTACCTAAACTGGAACTGCACGGTTTCCACTTACTAAAGACTATCCTACTAAAGGATAATGTTAATTAAATCATATCATTTTTTCATTATTTAATGATTTTTTAATACATTGTATAGTGTATGTTTATAATAGATCCTCATAAAAATGGCAGTTTTATGGTAAAAAAGAGTTGGCTATATATGAAAGTAGATTAATACGATATTGATTTCCATTAATGGAACATTTTGTAAAATGAAGGTAAGCAGTATTTTATGTTAAGAAGTGGTATACTGCGGTTATGATGAGTGACTCCATATGAATGACGACAGTGTAATATATTAATTTCACCAGCGGAGTCTTTCTCTATAATATAGTAAAGTATATTTTATGTTTACAAGTTTCGAGTTATTACTGTGGAACCATAACAAGTGCTTAAACCTACACAAAGATTCTCTACTGAAAATTATTTCATCAAAGTACAAGTATACTATGCTTCTAAATAATGTTTTCTTAATATAAATTCCCTTATTCGACACCATTTTCTTTTCTTTTTTCTTGTCACTGCTATTTAATTTCGTCCCTTAATTCTTCTGCTATAACACCGCAAATTATACCAATTACTTTATGCTTGGACATCTTTAGAATTTCCAGTCGATTTCGAATCGACCAGAGGAGAGCGAGTCGACAAGCAGTATTCAATTTCGGTTGAAATAATTGAACACATCCACCGATCTGATTCGGCCTAGTCGTTTCGATTTAATCGCAAATGCAGCGAGTCGATTTAGCCGTGCGACTAAATCGACCAAGTGTAAACGCCCCATTAGGGTGGCGAACACCAATCGAGAGTAAGTGAAACTAAAGTAGTAAGTTACTAAGAGAGAAGGAAATTGGCGACTTCCAGTCGAGAGTATTGAACTAAAGGAGTAAATTACTAGAGGAGTAAAATTTTCATTTACTACTGTAGTAAATCAAAAACTAATGTGCGTGGAGAAAGGGAGATACACACCGCAGAACCGTATATTCCAGAACCCAATCGAATAGAAGTGGAAGCCGCTATAAAGAAATTAAAGAAACACAAATCTCCGGGTGTAGATGAAATTCCGGCTGAGTTAATTTTAGCTGGAGGCGAAAAATTGTGGAACAAGATACACAAACTCATTCTCCTTATCTGGAACAAGGAAGAATTGCCACAAGAGTGGAAAGAGTCAATCATTGTTCCAATTCACAAGAAAGGCGACAAAACTGACTGTAATAATTATCGAGGCATTTCTCTTCTGTCAACATCCTATAAAATCCTTTCAAATATTCTGTTAGCAAGATTGACCCCATACGCGGATGAAATCATTGGAGATTATCAGTGCGGATTTAGACGAAATCGATCAACTATCGACCAAATATTTACCATTCGCCAAATACTCGAAAAGAAGTGGGAATACAATACCCCGGTACATCAACTATTTATTGATTTTAGAAAGGCTTACGACTCGGTTAGGAGAGAAACATTATACAACGTTCTTACAGAACTTGGAATACCGAGAAAGCTAATTAGATTAATTAAGATATGTTTAAGTGAATCCCAAAGTAAAGTCCGGGTAGGAAAATTTTTGTCCACGAGCTTCCACGTCGAAAATGGCCTAAAACAAGGAGATGCGTTGTCGCCATTATTATTTAACTTTGTGCTGGAATACGCCATAAGGAAAATCAAAGATAGCAACCAGGGCTTAGAGTTGGACGGCATTCACCAGGTTATGGCATATGCTGATGATGTAAATTTAATAGGGGAGGATAAGAGAACAGTAGAAATAAATGCAGAGATCTTATTAAACGCTTGCAGCGACATGGGTTTAGAAGTAAATGCAGAGAAAACTAAATACATGGAAGTACGTCGGGACCGTAATACGGCAAATTGTAGAGGCGTTAAAATATTAAATAATGCTTTTGATAAAGTGGATACTTTCAAATATTTAGGATCAATGTTAACAGACGAAAATCATAGTCACGAAGAAATTAAATGTCGACTAAAAGCAGGGAATTCGTGTTACTACTCGGTTCAAAATCTCTTGTCGTCGCGAATTCTGTCGAGGAATTTGAAGCTTAAAATATATAAAACGATAATCATGCCTGCTGTTCTGTATGGTTGCGAAACATGGTCGCTTACTCTGAGGGAAGAACATAGACTGAAAGTATTTGAGAACAGGATCCTGAGAAGAATATTCGGACCCAAGAGGAACGGGAATGGGGAATGGCGGAAGCTCCATAACGAGGAACTACATAGTTTATACGGTTTACCCAACATTGTTAGGGTCGTCAAGTCTAGGAGGCTTAGGTGGGCAGATCATGTAGCTAGAATGGAAGAAAGTAGAAACGCTTTCAAAGTCTTGACTGGTAGACCCATAGGAAAACGACCATTAGGAAGACCTAGGCGCAGATGGGAGGATAATATTAAGATAGATCTCGCAGAGATAGGAATACAAAGTAGAAACTGGATGCAATTAGCTAGGGATAGAAGTCAGTGGAGAGCTTTTGTGAACGCGGCACTGAACCTCCGGGTTCCATAGGCCATAGAGTTAGTTAGTTAGTTAGTTACTGTAGTAAATTTATTTCCTCCAAGATTGCCGGAGAGCACCATCAAAGAGTACGCTACTATATTAGTATCTTACGGAGTAAATAAGACCAAAATTTACTCCTAAGTAGTAGTAGGAGTAAAGTTAGAGAGTAATGTGTTTTGTTTGGTTCTGCGTGGTAAATATCGAATTCTATGGATTAACTGGACTACGAAGAATATATGGAGATGGAGGAAGAAGTAGACATAACAAGAATGGGGGTTTCAATGGAGAGAAGAGATCAATTTACAATGTATAGCGACAATGATTTCAAAGGGCGGTTTGGGTAGCGTAAGGAATCTTTTGAGACGCTGCTTGGCATGTTGGAGCTGTTACTGCAGCACAGTGACGGCTAATGTTAGTGTTGCAGCGTTGCGCAACGACCAAAGTATTTCAAGAAAAAATATTATTATCAATAGTAGTAAAGAACAGAAAAAAAACTTTTTAATACTCGCATATATACACTTTAAATAACATATTCTTTACTTCCGTAACTGTCCGTTCAATTAACACGTTTTAAAAAGCGAAATATAATCCGTCACAGAGTCTCTAATTTATATTGTGTTGCAGCGAGGATACAACGACCAGATTCCTTCAGCGCGGCAATTGGAGCGAATGTTAAGTCTCCTTTCCCCCATCTCAGAAGTTAAAGGGACTGGTCGTTGCAGTGCTTCTGCAACACAGCACGGTTTTCAGTGAACGAGAAGGGTTTTCGTGCTAAATAAGATTTCTGAATTTTATTTCACTAGCAATGAACAAATGGAATTTGTTTTTATGCATTTATTTTTAAATTACAGGACCATACTGAAGTAAATCAATATCATGACCATTAAAAAAAAAAAAAAAAGTGATGGCAGAATTACAAAATAAGAAAGAAAATATCTAGTAGAGCTGATAACAAATGAAAGTAGACCCGCATTTACAAGTTAATCCTTATCTTATATAGATAATGAAGGCTTCTTCTACAGTAGTTTATGAATCAAATATTAGTAAGTCAATATGTACAATCCCGCCACCCCCTTGTGGATAGTATTTTAGTATATACATATTTCTTTTATAAAATAAGTATATTTTATACTCTCGATAATTTCCACATAAAACTGTATGATGGGGAATGCCACATTGAATTTGAGACTAGTTAGCAATGCTCAGGGGCGTAGCCACGAGGGGGGGCCACCGGGTTCGGACCTCCCAAAAATTTCGAAACTCTGCTATCGTTTGTAGACTTTCCTAAGGAACTATACTTGTTTAACAGAGAAACGATTGATGTAAGCTAAATATTTTATTTTACGCATCATCATGTACTCTCTCTTTTCATAAAACAATCGTTCTATCATTTTTTTGCTAAGAATATAGGTGGCAGTAATTAAGAATTACTTATCGTCTTTTCGGATGCAGAATAAAAAAGGTATATATTGCGTAGACGTATCGAACCCCTCCCAACACACATTTCTGGGTGTAGAACTGGCAGTGCTGCTTCTGTTAGGTGTACATTATGATCCTACATCGGGCAGGTTTCGAGGTTTCCTTCCAGAACATATGATACTGATAAGCATTTTTCGCCTCATGTAGAAGTATATTGTGTTCATCGTGCATTGCGTAACAACCAAGACGGATGATTTGGAATGTAGTTTTTTTTTCTTTTACGCACATGTGTGTGTATTGATGTATGAATATGTGACATTCGGAATTCATATACCAGTACCTCTTTTGTATCAACTGTTTTGGTTTTTAATTATTAGATTTAATTTTATTGTGTGTGCTTTAATTCTGTAAATAACCTACACATTCTGAATGAATTGTATACCGTGACTTCTGTAAATAACTTACAAAAAACATTGACCAGCTTTCAACTGAGGAAAAACTTGCAATTAAGGCTTAGACAAAACAAGCAAAGGACAATTCAGGAGAGTATTTAAAAAAAATCCAGTTTAAATTTACAGGATGTTTTATGGTAGTAATGTTGTTTGCACTAGATACATTTCCTCAATTTATTTTAAATTTTCCTGGATAAACTGTGAATAAAGTGTGTTCAATGTACATTTTTTATAACACTAATCTCTGTTACGAACTCTCTTCAGTCAACGCTGAAGAGGAATTCGAATCACTGTCAGGGACTGAGTTTGCTAGAATGAATCGTTCGCAATAATCTAGAAAAAATATTTAGTGAATTTACAAAGCTTTTGAAACTAATATTAACTGTACCTATGGCGTCAGCAAAAGACGAAAAGTATTTTTCTACATGAAAAAGAATTGACACTTTAAAGGAATTGAATGTTGCAAGAAAGGTTATCACCATTGGTTATGCTTTCCATCGAAAAAGACCTGACAATAAGAATACCAGAGTTCAACCAGCATGTATTATGCAGATCTGCTCCAATCAAAGAGAGGATAATGAACTTACTAATTAATTAAGGTGATTAATCGGATAAAATGTTCTGCATTTTTTATTTTTTAAAAACAGAATTTTATTTAATTTAACATGTCACATAGCATTTGCATCTAAAGTTATGCTGATTAGTCAGTGAGTCAACTTTATATCTTCTGTCTCCGGTCGTTCGTACTGCAACACCCGAAACCACAATCCACCGGCCGCCACTGCTGCAGCATAATTCTGATAGGAACCGTGTTTTGTTTCCTAGGCTTCAACTCCTATGTGGATTGCGAATCTTTCGCACTGGTACTTATCAAATCGTAGTAGAGGATCTCATTAACACCAGGGCCGGATAAAGAGAGCGGGCCTCCAGGTGGATCGGGGCCTCCACTCTGATCAAAATCTCAACCGGCTATTTATTAAAAATAATCATAAAGATACTATCATTATCATAAAATAAAATATGACCAAAAATATGAAACATTCCCTTGACTTTCCCATTGTATTCTCATAGAAATGTGCTAGGTTAAGTCAGCAGGGCCCACATATTTTTTTTTTTTCTAGTCCCGGGCCACCAGATGAGTTAATCCAGCCCTGATTAACATCCATCGTAATACTGCTGGAAGAGCTTTGATAGACGGTTCAATTGCCTTAAAGCCACTGTGTGTATCCTTGCCACAGAACCAAGAAAATATATCAAGGAGAAAAAGGGAATTCGATCGAATTGGTTCATTTCCGAATGTCATAGGGGCCATAGATTGTGTACATATACCCATACTTGGTCCTTTTGGAGCACATGCAGAACTATACTGAAATCGCAAGAATTTCTTTTCTATCAATACACAAATCATTTGTGATATCAATATGAAGATTTTGAACGTGGTAAGCCGTTGGCTGAGTTCCATGCATGATGCACGCATTTGGAACAATAGCAGAATTGCTGCAGAATTGGAAAACGAACAATACAATAGGTTGCTTGTTGGAGATAGTGGGTATGCTCTCTTCAAACATCTTATGACTCCTGTGTTTCGACCCCATACAGGAGCCGAAGAGAGTTACAATAGTGCCCATATTTCTACAAGATGTGTACTGTACTTGAACGTACATTCGGTGTTCGGAAGAAACTTTTCCAAATTCTCACTAAAACAATACGATGTAATCGAAACAAGTGTGGGAATGTTATTGAGGCTCCTGAAGTTCTGTACAACTTTGGAACAAAAGTAGGAGATGTGTTTCACCCTGATGCTTTGCAGTGTTTCTTTCAGAAAAAAAATATATTCTGGATGGGCACAATTAGTATTCGGAGGGGAACATTTTTTTACATGGTACTATTATATTTATTATTAGATTCTAGACGTATTATTTAACTCTCTTCCGGGGGGAAAACTCTGAGTTTCCGAGGGCAATGCCCTCCCCCCCCCCCAAAAAAAAAACATGTCTGGAAGAAACGCTGTGGATGTGAATGACATCAACCAATATACATTTTAGCCAGAAGAAGATGGTGCAGGACAAGGTGTCAGAAAGTCTATTATGCTTAATTATGTTAATTAAAATTGCAACTAATTTGCTAATAATAATGAATTAGAGTTTTCCTTCTTACATGAATAAATAAGGCACTGGATCGTTACTAGTGCTGTGAAATGTGACCCATGTTATGTATAATTTTACAGTTATGTTTCGTTTCTTTTTCTTTCGTTTCTTTCTTTCTTTCTTTTTCCTTTTTTTTTTTTTTTTTTTTTTTGCAATTAGGGGATTAAGATCAAGGATCTTATAAAATAGAGGACCTGCCCCATATATATCTTCATCCTATTAAATAATGAAGCCAAAAAACAATCAAGCATGGCACGTCTGATTGGCTGCTCTCGTTTCCGACATCGTCTGATTGGCTACTTTCGTTTCCGCCATGATTGTTGGCTCAAAACATTGCGATCTTATTGGGCGGAGTGGGCAGAATAAGGGTGGCAAAACTGTGACATATGGCTTCAAGATTTTCTTGTAAGGGCAGATCCTCTATTTTATAAGATCCTTGATTAAGATTTTCATTTTATTTCTTACTTCAGTACACAGAGCTATACAATAAAGATGTTTTGATTATTTCTAAGAAAAATAAGATGTCTACTTTTATAATTTTGAACGTATTAAAAAGCAGGAGATCTAAAACAAGAACGTATTAACCATTGGAAACAACATCAAACAAATATAAAACATATTTATATTCATTTACAAAAACATAAATTTCTCGAGCACATTGACTGAAGAACCGGAACCTGAAGTTTGTTCCATTTCGTTCTTGAATTCGTTCTTCCATTTTAAGGTTATGCTTTTCTTCCATTCTCTTTGTCTTTCAATTAACAACATTTTTGTATTATATTCCTCTTGTATTAAACGCATTTTTAACGAATGAAGCTCGTCTGCTTTTTCCAACAACCTGCTGTTCTTCACTACAATCGCATGTAACGCCTTTTTTCATGGGCACTTCTTCTGATAAGCTTCAGCTCCCAATAGGAAACGAAATGCACGTGCCAGCAGTGGGCAGAAATGGCTTACTTCTTTAGTAAAAAGGCGTTACAACTTTAGTTACTACTAAAGAAGTAAATAGAAATTGAGCTCTCCAACAGTTACTAAAAGAGTATATTACTACGGAAGTAATTTAGTAAAGTAGTCCAGACTAAAGAAGTAAGGGTTACTACAAGATTAATTTATACTAGTTTGGTTCTCGCAATCCTTAAACTATTGATTTTGCAAAACTCACTGCTAGCTTCTCACTTTAGGTAGTGTATATTTCCAACGAAGGGGGGGGGGTGCATGTGCACCTTTGCACCCCCCTAAATCCGTCCTGGTGGCATCATTTGAGTGCAAACCCAGGGGGACCAAAAAATGCCATTATATTAAGGGGACAGCGGTCAAAACAAGCGATCCAGAATTCATTATTAATTTAATTTCAAAATAAAACAATACATAGAAAATATAAATTTGAATTTTAATTACTTCAAAATAAGTTTCATAAGGAAAATGTTTTCCGATGAATAGGTAATCTTTTCGAAATAGAAAGACTCTCATACCCTCTTTTATATTAATAATGTTTGATACACACGTGTGTGAAGTAAGACGTAGAAAGAGCCAAGTTGGGTGGGAAAATATCATACACCTAGCGATAGTATAGCAATATGATACAGTTACACACAATCGTAACCTAAGACGATTTTTCACTGACGATCATGGAGAAAAGCTCGAACCTAGTCTTCCAACCATGGGTAAAACTGGTTCTGAAATGGTTGGGTGACACATGACCTCCCCCCATACATATCTTTACTTACTGTGATTTTTAAGAAGTGAGGGCATAGGCGGAGTTAGGAATGGGTTGCTGGGAGGCACGGTTAATACAAATCAGAATTGAAGGATCTTATAAGTAGCATTTTTGCTTTTTGTCAAAAAGTTGGGAGGCAACACCCCTATGCCCCCCATAGCTCCGCCGTAGATATTTTTTTTTTTTGGAAGTGAGGAACGACGTCCCTCAGCATGCCCTTCACTTTTACCCTGCTTCCAACCCAAATCCCAATCTAAACAACACTTACTCGTAAATCTTACAATAAGTCATAAAGATCGCCAACCATCATGCATATAGAAGATAACGTACAGTTGTATCCTTGTATTCATATTATATACATCAAAGCTCTATAACTATATGCTCTACAGAGCCTTGGGTATGCATACAGAGAAATTTAAGAAAAAAATGAAAATTCAATATTAATAATAATATATTTCTTTAACTTCTCGAAGTAAGGAAAAAGCAGGAGATTGTTCACTTTTCATTTTCTTTCACAGTAGATCAGTAGAACGTAGAAAAAGCAGGAGATCTCCTGCAAAATCAGTAGCTCTGGCAACACTGCTGGAAAAGATAATTCTAGACCTCGGCTGTATAAGGCGATAACCCACAGTTTCCTTATTTTTGGAAAAATGGAATTGAATGTTTAAGAGCATTGCATGTAGTTAATCTGCTGCAAGAAAGTTCTCAGTTTACAGCTTCCTCAAGAACATGTATCTCTTCTGCTTATTCTAAATTTTTGTCTATTTAGCATTCGAATTACAGATTATACAAAAATAAAATTAAAATAGTTTGTTTGTACTTATTGATGGTTATCACCACTTACGTGCATATGCATTGTTAGTTATTATCTTTTATAAGAAAAGTACTTTTATTGATGTTTCAATTCGAAGTTTTATTTAACGCTTGTAAGTACCTGTGACACAGATCGGGATAGAGAGGAGGAAGGAATTAGCTTCGATCTATTTGAAGGTACATCTCGGCATTTACTTGATTTGTCCAACGAAAATATAGTATTAATAATAGCACTTATTACATTGTTTCGTAAATACGTTGATGGCAAAGCAATGGCTAGCTTTTGACTGAAAAATTACATTTAACAAAATGCTAATTAGAAATCCTTAATCTAGAACTAGTGGCACAGAGATACCTTTCATATTCTATACGCAATCATAACACTACTTTGATATACAAAATCTGACAAATTTTCACTTCAAATTAGTATTATAAGCACATTTGCATTTGTACTTGTAGCTGGATATTTAGTTTAAACCTGCGGCATGAGGTACTTTATATGCTGCTTAAGTTTACCCACTACCAAGTCATCTAACTCCCCTACTAAAACTACCTATTGCAGTATGAAGAAGCAAGTTAGGCTGTGTAACTAACAATATTTCAAATCCAGCACTACAATGGTCAATAAAATCGTTAATACACCCGAGTCTATTAATATAAAATATATCATCGAGAGAAAAAACGAGTTTGAGACTTCTGCATTTCACTCTGTAAAACTTCTTACGAACACTTTAACGAAATGAAATCACTATAACAACATATCAGACATTAAAACAGTAGCAACTGGAATAGTTTACTCCCTTTACACTACGCAAAACGCACTAATTTCTTGTAGTTACTTGTAGATCTACGTAGGTACTTTTATCTGAAATCCACTATCACTACCCATCACATTAATTGTCGTAAGTATGTAGTCCCGACAGTTCTATTCATCAGTAGAGTCCTCAGACTGTTCATCTGAATGTACTTCCTGGGAAAACCTTTGTTGTAGATAGAAGTCATGGTACGCTGGAGGAATCCATTTCAGACATAACATGACATCATCATATTTTATTTTATGGAGTGGAATTTTCGAAGTATACTTTCTCACAAGTGAAATAGATGACAAGTCAATTTGATGTCTATCTCGCTTTTCGAGACTGATGCTTACAAAATCGTTGGAATCTGGTGCATGAGAAGTTGACACTGCCAAATTATATGGATGATACTTCTCATATTTCATTCTTGCGACTTCACTCATTTTGTAAGGGCTTCCACTTTCATATTTGGTTGGTTTTCGAATTGCGCCGAGAAGACTCGAAATTTTTTATAAAAATGTTTACGTACAACTTTAATATTCATGATTGCGGCAAAGAACAAGGATAATGCTTCCTATGGGATGAATCTGTTGCGGGTCGAGGGTCTGAAGAAATAGCAAGTTGTCTTCATCGTTTCTTTGAAAAAACTGACTTAGGTGGAGAAACACTAACAGTGTTCTCGGACAATTGCTGTGGAGAAAACAAAAACTGGGTACTTGTGTCTTTTGGCTGCATCTCTTGAGTAGCGAAAGGTTTAATACCATACAACATTGCTTCCCTGTTGTTGGACAAACTATGTTGCCGTCAGATAGGGACTTTGCAGCTATTGAGAAAAGCAATTAATCATAAACAATTGCGTTTATGATTAACATCTCTCATTTGAATTTGAATTCTATTTGAGGCGTTTAAGCATCTCTGCCACAGCGCGGGATAGGAGAGGGGAGGTTAGTCAGTCAGTGCCTAGTTTTGTGGGTATAAACCCATCATTTGACTGACTAGACTGAGGGAAGCCCTAGAAAACCAACCCTGAAGTAGGATTCTGTTCTTAACATTCATTCTCACAAACATATTATTATTATCATTAGTATTTTTGTTGCTGAAGCACAAAAGCACAACTCGCAATTCAAATGGTCGTGAGCTCAACGTACCGACCTCGCACCGTAAGGGTTAAACATATATTTAGCAAAAATTGGCGTAGTTTTATTTTCCAACTTTTTTTTTTTTACAATATAAACATTTTATAAAATAACATTCAAAGCTGAAACAGTATTAACGTACAAAATAATGGATTATACCTTATTTTCATAACCATACCTTATCAGATATCAAGAATACTATATCGCGTATCTTGTAAAAATGTAGAGAAAGTAAAAGAAACGAAAACGATAGAAATAGTTACAAATTTCATTATGGAGTGACCCCAATGAGAGTTCCTAACTCGGAAACAGTACAATAAATGTAATCCTATTGTACCAAACATAACCGCATGCACTTTACCCGTTGCAATAATCATTCTTGTACTGAAACTGAATCGTTTCTACAAACAAGCAAGCAAGCATTTTTTGCCCACGCAAAAAGGATGTTCAGCTCTCAGAAAGAGACCCTTTTCTACCTCTCTCATTCTATTTCCTTGTCAAAAGAGAAGCATAACCTAGTTGGAGGGAAAGAAAATTTTCAGACAACCATATCCATCTCACATGTTGCTTCTTAAGATCATTCTGACACTTATTGCCTTTGTTCTGTTCCCCTGTCTCACTTTCTCCTCTCTTACCCCCCACAAGAACAAAAATCATTGATTGCAAGTGTGAAATAAAACGCGTTCGTCACGTAGTAATCAAATCAAGACCTACAAATAGCTGATTGTGTTTCTTTAAAAAGTAAACAGCAAGTCGATTTAATAGCCCGCGTAGTTTCAACCGCAGGACGACTTCCTCCCATGGTGTTTAAATGACGTCATTGCTTCATATTTTTCGTTTCGTAGGCTGGGTATGAGATCTACACATTACACAGGGACCAAAGGGGAACATACCAAAAGTTGAAAGCTAAAACAAAATAACGTCACATATGCGTAGTTACTGAACATACCACTTGCCTTATTCTACGTATAATCCTTGGTAGAGATGCAAAAGCTGTTTCATTTCTAAGAGCTTAGTACTCTAGCTTCTAACGCAGAAGTTAAACTTATGTTTTTCTATATATCCGTCAAAGCATACGTTTTTCAATATATCCGTCTAACCGTACTTCCACATTTCTGTTATACTGTAGCTGTGCAACGATTTAGCAATAATTTTCCGGATACAACCTTGAATACTAATTTATACAAATAATCAGTAGCGGATTTAGAAACGTACTTTGGGACGGGTTTCTCTGATTGTTTCATTTTCTAAAATCTCCTAATTTTATTTGGGAGGAGCTTGAAGTTTATGAGTACAGGCATAACTAATACTGTATTTCGTTTCGTTTATATATTTAGCGATAATCTTCCGGATACAGCCTTGAAGATCATTTTATACTGAGAAACAGTCGCGGATTTAGAAAAGTATTTTGGGAGGGTTTTTTTCTTACTAATGTTTAGTTTTTCTAAACATTCGTAACTTTTATTTATCGGCAGCTTAAAGTTTATGAGTAAAGGCATAACTAATAGATATTTCATTTGTTTTAGACATTCCGTAATTTTGGGGAACAGGCTTCAGTCCGAAAGACCGCCCCCCCTAACCCTCGCAAAACCGTCACTGCTGGTAATTAGTAATAATAACGATTTTAAAAACAATAAGAAATGAAGTCAGCCAACTCACAGTACACGCACTATTTCTACTTCATGGATGGAATGAATAAAAGTTTTGTCAGAATGGTCGAATGCTGAGTTGAATTCCGGACTTCTCGATAGAAGCGCAAAAGCTCCAGTCAATCATGTTTGTTGTGCAGTTGTATTTATCTTAACTTAAATATATTCCGTAGTCCTTTTTTTGTTTGTGTTGGTGGGGTGGGGAGAGTTCCATACTGATATGAAGGGTGTGAGCCAAGAACATGGTAACTAACAAATTTTCAATTGCTGAGTTACGCAGCATCAGATAGGCAGCAACGCATACCGCTTCGTTTAATCCCTCTTGTATAGACTTATGTGAAAAATCAGCTTTCCGACTTTCAAAATGGATTGTGCAGCAGAAAATTTCTAATTTCTTAAAATAGTAAAATTATGGATTACCATGTTCTTATCTCACACCCATCATGTTCAATCCCTCTTGTTAAAAATACAGAAAACTTGAGGACTGAATAAACCGTGATCGTGCTTATATAAAACTGTAGAATTTCAAGAATATACAAAACCAAAAGCTCTAGGTGTGCAGCCTTTAAGTGTATCATATAAATCTAAGTATTTTTCTTATGTTTTATTTTAATTTTATTTTGTTCCAAAAGGAGGGTATGGAATATTTTGAAGTAAAAATACTACATAGAATTTTGCTACTTATTTGAGTATTTTTTTTAAAAGTAGTATTTACTTTTAGGGTTGGCTGGTTTACACCAGCTGTTTTTCTTCTTTTTTAAAAATAAACAACTGGTTTAAACCGAAAAAAAATAAAAGGTACGAAAAATGCGAATCGTGTGAACTTCATGGTGACGTTTCCATACATCAAACCATCTGCATAAGTTTTATTTCATTTTCACCTTTTAATCAAGGTGTCCCATGTTCAATTCTCGGTCGAACCACAACCCTTCTTTCATGCGTAAACAAAATAGCGGTTCGGATGTCACTTTAAGCGAAAGTCTTCTCCTTGATAACCTCGGTATTACGTAAGGATGTTAAGCCTGAACATACGAAACGAAACTAAATTGTATATTTCTGTATGCCTGAATGCCTGTTGTTTTATAAAGAAGCCAAGGTTGCTTAAATATACTGATATAAATTGACAAAATTTATCGATTGCCTATGTAGCTTCCAACACTAGCTTGGATTGTACTTTCAATGATATGTACGCACTAAATTTGTAATTTAATACCTCAGTTTTAGCGTACTGATTATGATACGTTGACCTTTAAATTTTACATGCAAAGCAATAACAGGATTTTTTCCGTTATTGTTTTACATTTAGAGTAATGACGTGATTTTCCCGATGGCTAGGGCGGGAGTTTCTCAATTTGACAAATTTACTGACCGGACTTCTTTAAGCTTATGTGACCTCTTCCAGCATAACCCCGTTGTTGCATTATAACACCAAGGCGAAACAAACTTATTTCTGTCAATATGTAATATAAATACATAAAGCAAAATATCTAAACCCAAAAAAACCTGGTTTAAACCAAAAAAGCCTAGTTTAAACTCCCCCCCCCCAAAACGGGTTTTTGGCATTTTCAAAAACAACCATAGCTCTTGCCAACCCTGCTTACTTTTGTATGTAGGAGGTTTAAAAAAATCTTATTATATACATTGGTTAATCCTTTGGAATTCATAATGTAAATATGTTGAGAAGTAAAACTGTTTGAAATATCTTTTCAAAATTCATGGTTTATTTTTGAGGTTTTATATTATTATCGGCATCAACCACTAATTAAATGACTTTTTGTGTTGTAGAGAAGCGAAACAAATTCTGGTTTATCAATTTAAAGCAGAACTTTCAAAAAAGCCCAAAATTTCCCAAGCAAAAAAGCGAAGCAGAAAAAACCGAGTTTTTTTCCAAAAAAGCCTGTTTTTTTCCGAGCTTTTGCATCTCTACCAAGGATTATACGTAAAATAAGGCAAGTGGTATGTTCAGTAACTACGCATATCTGACGTTATTTTGTTTTAGCTTTCAACTTTTGGTATGTTCCCCTTTGGTCCCTGTGTAATGTGTAGATCTCACACCCAGCCTACGAAACGAAAAATATGAAGCAATGACGTCATTTAAACACCATGGGAGGAAGTCGTCTTGCTGTTGAAACTACGCGAGCTATTAAATCGACTTGCTGTTTACTTTTTAAAGAAACACAATCAGCTATTTGTAGGTCTTGATTTGATTACTACGTGACGAACGCGTTTTATTTCACACTTGCAATCAATGATTTTTGTTCTTGTGGGGGGTAAGAGAGGAGAAAGTGAGACAGGGGAACAGAACAAAGGCAATAAGTGTCAGAATGATCTTAAGAAGCAACATGTGAGATGGATATGGTTGTCTGAAAATTTTCTTTCCCTCCAACTAGGTTATGCTTCTCTTTTGACAAGGAAATAGAATGAGAGAGGTAGAAAAGGGTCTCTTTCTGAGAGCTGAACATCCTTTTTGCGTGGGCAAAAAATGCTTGCTTGCTTGTTTATAGAAACGATTCAGTTTCAGTACAAGAATGATTATTGCAACGTGTAAAGTGCATGCGGTTATGTTTGGTACAATAGGATTACATTTATTGTACTGTTTCCGAGTTAGGAACTCTCATTGGGGTCACTCCAAAATGAAATTTGTAACTATTTCTATCGTTTTCGTTTCTTTTACTTCCTCTACATTTTTACAAGATACGCGATATAGTATTCTTGATATCTGATAAGGTATGGTTATGAAAATAAGGTATAATTCATTATTTTGTACGTTAATACTGTTTCAGCTTTGAATGTTATTTTATAAAATATTTATATTGTAAAAAAAAAAAAAGTTGGAAAATAAAACTACGCCAATTTTTGCTAAATATATGTTTAACCCTTGCGGTGCGAGGTCGGTACGTTGAGCTCACGACCATTTGAATTGCGAGTTGTGCTTTTGTGCTTCAGCAACAAAAATACTAATGATAATAATAATATGTTTGTGAGAATGAATGTTAAGAACAGAATCCTACTTCAGGGTTGGTTTTCTAGGGTTTCCCTCAGTCTAGTCAGTCAAATGATGGGTTTATACCCACAAAACTAGGCACTGACTGACTAACCTCCCCTCTCCTATCCCGCGCTGTGGCAGAGATGCTTAAACGCCTCAAATAGAATTCAAATTCAAATGAGAGATGTTAATCATAAACGCAATTGTTTATGATTAATTGCTTTTCTCAATAGCTGCAAAGTCCCTATCTGACGGCAACATAGTTTGTCCAACAACAGGGAAGTAATGTTGTATGGTATTAAACCTTTCGCTACTCAAGAGATGCAGCCAAAAGACACAAGTACCCAGTTTTTGTTTTCTCCACAGCAATTGTCCGAGAACACTGTTAGTGTTTCTCCACCTAAGTCAGTTTTTTCAAAGAAACGATGAAGACAACTTGCTATTTCTTCAGACCCTCGACCCGCAACAGATTCATCCCATAGGAAGCATTATCCTTGTTCTTTGCCGCAATCATGAATATTAAAGTTGTACGTAAACATTTTTATAAAAAATTTCGAGTGTTCTCGACGCAATTCGAAACCCAACCAAATATGAAAGTGGAAGCCCTTACAAACTGAGTGAAGTCGCAAGAATGAAATATGAGAAGTATCATCCATATAATTTGGCAGTGTCAACTTCTCATGCACCAGATTCCAACGATTTTGTAAGCATCAGTCTCGAAAAGCGAGATAGACATCAAATTGACTTGTCATCTATTTCACTTGTGAGAAAGTATACTTCGAAAATTCCACTCCATAAAATAAAATATGATGATGTCATGTTATGTCTGAAATGGATTCCTCCAGCGTACCATGACTTCTATCTACAACAAAGGTTTTCCCAGGAAGTACATTCAGATGAACAGTCTGAGGACTCTACTGATGAATAGAACTGTCGGGACTACATACTTACGACAATTAATGTGATGGGTAGTGATAGTGGATTTCAGATAAAAGTACCTACGTAGATCTACAAGTAACTACAAGAAATTAGTGCGGGTTGCGTAGTGTAAAGGGAGTAAACTATTCCAGTTGCTACTGTTTTAATGTCTGATATGTTGTTATAGTGATTTCATTTCGTTAAAGTGTTCGTAAGAAGTTTTACAGAGTGAAATGCAGAAGTCTCAAACTCGTTTTTTCTCTCGATGATATATTTTATATTAATAGACTCGGGTGTATTAACGATTTTATTGACCATTGTAGTGCTGGATTTGAAATATTGTTAGTTACACAGCCTAACTTGCTTCTTCATACTGCAATAGGTAGTTTTAGTAGGGGAGTTAGATGACTTGGTAGTGGGTAAACTTAAGCAGCATATAAAGTACCTCATGCCGCAGGTTTAAACTAAATATCCAGCTACAAGTACAAATGCAAATGTGCTTATAATACTAATTTGAAGTGAAAATTTGTCAGATTTTGTATATCAGAGTAGTGTTATAATTGCGTATAGAATATGAAAGGTATCTCTGTGCCACTAGTTCTAGATTAAGGATTTCTAATTAGCATTTTGTTAAATGTAATTTTTCAGTCAAAAGCTAGCCATTGCTTTGCCATCAACGTATTTACGAAACAATGTAATAAGTGCTATTATTAATACTATATTTTCGTTGGACAAATCAAGTAAATGCCGAGATGTACCTTCAAATAGATCGAAGCTAATTCCTTCCTTCTCTCTATCCCGATCTGTGTCACAGGTACTTACAAGCGTTAAATAAAACTTCGAATTGAAACATCAATAAAAGTACTTTTCTTATAAAAGATAATAGCTAACAATGCATATGCACGTAAGTGGTGATAACCATCAATAAGTACAAACAAACTATTTTAATTTTATTTTTGTATAATCTGTAATTCGAATGCTAAATAGACAAAAATTTAGAATAAGCAGAAGAGATACATGTTCTTGAGGAAGCTGTAAACTGAGAACTTTCTTGCAGCAGATTAACTACATGCAATGCTCTTAAACATTCAATTCCATTTTTCCAAAAATAAGGAAACTGTGGGTTATCGCCTTATACAGCCGAGGTCTAGAATTATCTTTTCCAGCAGTGTTGCCAGAGCTACTGATTTTGCAGGAGATCTCCTGCTTTTTCTACGTTCTACTGATCTACTGTGAAAGAAAATGAAAAGCGAACAATCTCCTGCTTTTTCTCTACTTCAAGAAGTTAAAGAAATACATTATTATTAATATTGAATTTTCATTTTTTTCTTAAATTTCTCTCTATGCATACCCAAGGCTCTGTAGAGCATATAGTTATAGAGCTTTGAGTTATATAATATGAATACAAGGATACAACTGTACGTTATCTTCTATATGCATGATGGTTGGCGATCTTTATGACTTATTGTAAGATTTACGAGTAAGTGTTGTTTAGATTGGGATTTGGGTTGGAAGCAGGGTAAAAGTGAAGGGCATGCTGAGGGACGTCGTTCCCCACTTCCAAAAAAATATCTACGGCGTCCCTCACTCATGGGCGGAGCTATGGGGGGCATAGGGGTGTTGCCTCCCAACTTTTTGACAAAAAGCAAAAATGCTACTTATAAGATCCTTCAATTCTGATTTGTATTAACCGTGCCTCCCAGCAACCCATTCCTAACTCCGCCTATGCCCTCACTTCTTAAAAATCACAGTAAGTAAAGATATGTATGGGGGGAGGTCATGTGTCACCCAACCATTTCAGAACCAGTTTTACCCATGGTTGGAAGACTAGGTTCGAGCTTTTCTCCATGATCGTCAGTGAAAAATCGTCTTAGGTTACGATTGTGTGTAACTGTATCATATTGCTATACTATCGCTAGGTGTATGATATTTTCCCACCCAACTTGGCTCTTTCTACGTCTTACTTCACACACGTGTGTATCGAACATTAATATAAAAGGGGGTATGAGAGTCTTTCTATTTGGAAAAGATTACCTATTCATCGGAAAACATTTTCCTTATGAAACTTATTTTGAAGTAATTAAAATTCAAATTTATATTTTCTATGTATTGTTTTATTTTGAAATTAAATTAATAATGAATTCTGGATCGCTTGTTTTGACCGCTGTCCCCTTAATATAATGGCATTTTTTGGTCCCCCTGGGTTTGCACTCAAATGATGCCACCAGGACGGATTTAGGGGGGTGCAAAGGTGCACATGCACCCCCCCCCCTTCGTTGGTAATATACACTACCTAAAGTGAGAAGCTAGCAGTGAGTTTTGCAAAATCAATAGTTTAAGGATTGCGAGCACCAAAGTAGTATAAATTGCTCTTGTAGTAACCCTTACTTCTTTAGTCTGGACTACTTTAGTAAATTACTTCCGTAGTAATATAACGCCTTAGAAGCAAAAATCAAATATGCCGGGGTACAGCTTCTCTAATTATCCTATTGAAGCTTTTTATGGTGCGTTCTGTAGGGCAAAGAGGAAGCTTTCAGGTAGTGGTATGTTTGTTTCAATGTAGCCAGTAAGAGGGTAATATAATAGATTGGAAAAGGGAAATTTTCCGAATTTTTCACCTAATAGTGGGAATTATTTGTTTTGGCTGGAACGCTGCCATCAGACAGACGAAAACTATCTGAAAATAAACCGTTGTACTCCAAGAATATATCCTACAAGTATCATGGCGATATATAACAAAGTAAGCATGAAATTTAAAAAAATCTCATTCTACCCCAGAAATTCACCATTTTCTTACCATTTACAGAACATGGTTTATTATAAACCTCAACTGTACTTCCCCTAATTATTCTAGTGAAACTTTTTATGGTGCGCTGTGTAGGCTAAGAATAAGGCTGTTAGATACTGGTACATTTGTTCGAATGTAGCCAACAAGAAGGAAATAATAGAAATAAAAAAGGGAATTTTTCCCAAAATTCGCCCCTAAAACCTGGAATTAAAATTTTTTGTAGCTAGCAACACTACTATCAGACACACACGAACTATCTTAAAATAAGCTTTGGTATCCCTCTAATATATCCTACAAGTATTGTGACGATATCTAATAAAGTAAACATGTCAATAAAAATATCTCATTCTACCTTTTAAAAAATCACAGTTATCTCTCCAATTAGAGAACAAGGTCAACTGTAAACCTCAACTGTACTTCCCCTAATTATCATATTCAAACTTTCTATAGTGCGCTGTGTAGAGCAAAGACGAGACTTCCAGATACTGGTACGATTGTTCCGATATAGCAATCAAGAGGGAAATAATAGAGACAAAACATATAATTTTTCCAAAATTTCCCCTTAAAATCTGGAATTAAAATATTCTGTAGCTGGCAACATTGCTACCAAACAGACGGAAACTATCTTAACTTAAACATTGGTACACCACTAATATAATCTACAAGTATTATGGCGATATTTAAGGAACAAAGCTTCTAATTACCAAAAATATATTACGGTAAACAGAAAAGTAACGAAAAACTAGAAAAATCAACGGCTAGAACATAAATACGAATTTTACGTGCGCCCCCTAATTACCCCATTGTAACGAGTTGTACTTTCGTTTGTTAAGTAAGGACAAATGTTCGATTGGCGTAAGTTGACTTGCACTCGGACGTATAGGTACGGATTTATAAACAAAAAAATTCTAATGTTTTGCCCAAATATAGGAGAATTTTAATTTTCCTAATTGGCAACACTGCGCGCAGGCCCGTCCAATTGATGTCAACAGTTAGGTATCCATCCGAGGTATCTACCTGGCAACTCTTAAGGATGTCTTTTTACAACGAAGGAAGCTACAGGGAAAAAAAGTAAAGGAAATTCGAAATTAGAAAATTCTCGAATTTTTGACTGGGGTGAAATTTGAGAAGGAAATTCGACACCAGAAGAAAAAGAAATTAATATGATAAACTATAGTCCAACCACATTTTGCAAGAATAAAATCTCGATATCTTAATTAGTGTTCACACTGGAGCGGATTAAACAAGTGACACACCTGTGTGTGCCACTTTGGGCACCTGGGCCACCGAGTATACATTTGATTACATTTTTTTGACTACTAACTCGTGTTGTTGTTGTAGTTATAGTCTCGACTAATAATAATATCGTTGTAAACAATAACTATATAAGGAAAATTTTCTCTCCGTTTTACATCTTAGTTCCAACACTGTTGGTGAAAAATGTAGGGTGTTTCAAAATAAATTTTGGGGTTTTAAGTCTTCGTAGTACTTATTACATTTTACGTACAATTATAAGCAATGCATCAAGTAAAAGAGCACCTCAAACAGTCTTTGCTACAAGTGTTCAATGTGAGATTCATTCGTCACACGGCTCACATCTAGTCGATAGGCGAGAAAGGCCTATAAACTTTCCGCCATATGGCACAAACACATTCGATTTAGGGGAGTCTCGTTTGAACTGTACCATCTCCTGAGGATTTGCTGACGGCCAGATGCAAACATTATGAGTGTTCACATTAGTTCTTAGGTGAAAAGTCGATTTATCGCTGAAGACGACACGATCCAGAAAATCTTCATTGTTATGGAGCAATATTTCACTTGCGAAATTGGCACGTAAACCGTAGTCTGTAGGCTTTAGACCTGTAGCAACTGCAAACAATAAAGACGTAGCCGCAAGCGTCTCCTTAATATTCTTCACACAGACGATTGCACTGTACAGATTCAGTTTTTATTAAAACACAAAAAGGTTTCTGCTCTCTAGTCTCCATTTTTGCTACTTGCTCTTTCTAACGGCAGACAGAATAAACAATGCATGTACATGCGTGCGTACAAAACTGTTTGAGTTGCTCTTTCATTTGATATAATATTTATAATTGTAAGTTAATTGTAATAGATACTACAAAGTTTCAAAACCCTAATATTAATTTTGAAACACCCTGCATTACTTCAAATTGAGTCATCCTATATTCAGGTCCTAGTCAATTTGTCGCCTCGTGCAATGGCATAATTTTCCGCCTCCCCCTTTCTTCAGAAGAACAAATCTTAGAAGTCATGATTTTAAGTATGCTACTCCAGCATGAACAACAAAGGTGAGGGTAAGTGCAGTCGCACTCAGAAAGGCTTAAATACTTACTAAAAATGCAATTCCGTTGTGTCTGCTTTTTCTTTAAATGTTAATCTATTATGATAGTGAAAGATAAAGCAAACACACCTGCAGAGGAAAGATGGTAATCCTTTTTATAAAATTCACTATCGAGCTTCAATCTCAATGTATCAGTTTGCAATTCCAGTGCAACTAACTCTTTTATCTTTATTTCTCGATTTTTCTTCTACATCTTCTAACATTTTTTTAAAAAAAACTTGTTTCTATCTTCACTGATAAGGAACTTGCTTCTAACAAAAACAAGACTACTTTCATATCAAAACTGTGATAACTTACTAAATGGAACAGATATTCACTACTATTCGAGAATTGAATTCTTGCATTTGACAACAATCAAGCAATTTGTGCTCGGATTTATTCGACCATTTGCTTTAGCATTGTCCATGTGGCCTAAACTAATGCAAACTAAATATAATTTATGAATGTAGTATTCAAATAGAAGGTCAGCTTAGTAAATGTAACTACCATCATCATGAAGTCTGTTTCCAACAAGAAATATTTAATTTAAATAATATACTTATGACAGATTTTGCCGGACCATCCAAGCTTGCCGTTCCACGCAAATGCACGTGTTGCATATATACAGTGGCGTATTTAGGGGGGGCTTCCGGACGTAAGCCCCCCCGAAATCTTGAGCTCCTCCGTGGCTAAGCGGTTAGCGTACGCGCCTTTGGCGTTGGAGACCCTTCGATTCCCGGCGGGAGCTCACGTGGTTCGGATTCCACGTTAATCAGTAGGTCCACGTCTCATATAGCCTCGCTGCTGAAAGGGACGCTAAACTAAAATCAACTCAACTCAACTCAACTCAATCTTACTATAGTAAAGTATATGAAATATCTTGCAGAATTTTCACATTTTCAGGCAAAGCCCCACCCCCCCGAAAGTTAGCAAAGCCCCTCCAGAAACAAAATCGTAAATACGCCACTGCATATATGGTAGAGCCGGCTCTGCATATCATATATATCTAATCGACAAATTATTATATATCACATTTGAAAAAATACTATTAGGCAAATTAGTATTAGTTTTTACCTTTAGACAAGTTATTGGAATTTTATACTGTTCGTGACATTATTTTCGTACTTATTAAAGTCCTGCTTTTACGAAAAAACATAATTTCATTTCTACTTTTATTTCTTAGTTGATATTGATGAAAACTGCTGAAACCCGAATTGTTAATAGGTATGGTATTCATGTAAATTGTAAAATATTTGTAGATTATCAGTATCTAGCGTTTAATTTATGTTGCATTTTACGGTGATTACACCTACATAAAAATATTTCATACTTAAATAGACGTAAGATGCATTACAAATGACTATTTGAAAAAAAAAACGAAATTTAGAAAAAAACGAGAGGCAATGTTTTTTTTCTAAAAAAACGTACATTTCTGAAAAAATACGAACCGTTTTTTTTTATCTATTTACAACACTAAGTGTAGTGATTTCTGTAAGAGTCTAACCATGAGAAGTCAGCAGATATTTGCGTCGACTTCAACGATTAAATTGGTTAATTTTGCCTGGATTTTAGCTAAAGATTCCAGGTTTTGAAAGTCAGTAAGGTGTTCTCACAGTTCAAGACCGGAGGATCTCGAAGTATGTGAATATCAGACTTAGTGGGGGTCCGAGGACCTCCGCCAGAAAAGTTTGAAAACTTTCCCTGCTGAAAATGAAAATGGATGTTATGTTTGTTTGTTTACCTTTTTTTTCTTTCTTCCGCTTTCTAAATTTAAAAATCTATTTCTGAATGAGAGTATGAGGACATAACCAGGGAAGTATTGGGGCTCTGATATTCTTAGCCTACTCTAAGTTTTCATCACACCATTCTTAATACCGACCATTTATGATATAAGAAGTGTGGAATTTTTAGCTGAAAATTGCGTGGATTGATGCTAGTTCGATTTGTCACTTAAAAAATCATCAGCTTCCACAATTCAGGAATGTTACCTGTTTTATCTTTGTTAATATCTGACAAAATTTTATAAATCTCCTCTTCACATTATGAAAATGCCGGGCTCGATTATCATTTAAGAAATACGGGAAATATTATCATTTCCTCTCTTGTTATTTCTTTCTTTTCATCTTGTTTCTTCTTTTTTTATTTTTCACTTCTCTTTTTGTGAAGCACCGGAACACCCACAAAGACGACTATACGATTTTAGAGTATAATGAATATTTGGCCCAATAAATTCTGTGGCGCGTACCCTCTCTAAACGTATTATCTAAGTCCATGATAAGTAACCAGACTGTGGAGTTTATTACAAAAAGTGGATAACAAATGTTAACACCAAGACGACGTAGTTCCAACTTCAACCGCAGGAGGCTCTGGTGTATAAAAGCACAGAAATGATAATAGTTTATTTGTAACGACACAGTTACAAAGAGAAACATTCAGTGCGTGATTTCCGCAGAAACAAGATCTTCAAATAAATTGCATGTTGTTTAACTAGTTTCCATGGGTTCAAAGCACAGTATTTTATCCGAAAACGAGATCGCAGAGTATATAGACCTAACTTATTTGACAAGAACAGAAATTTTACGGTGAGTAAAAATTGTAATTTATTTTCAGGTATTTAATTATTTTTTAATTGTAGTTCATTCACTTCTGAAATACACAGAAGATAAAGGGAATATAAATAAAATTTTACTAGAATAATTGGTGTGATTATGGAGTGAAACATGGTGATATCCAAAAATGTTGTTTCGCTTATTAGAATTGACTGCGATCTAGCATCGAACTCAGGATCATAGCTTCTCTAATGATCACCCTAGAAGTGAACTACTATCCACCCCCTTTAATTAATATTTCACTTAAAAGTTACCGTGGAAAAAAAGAATGCATGGGAGAATGTATAAATGAAATAAATGAACTATACCAACGTGTAAAATAATTAAATGGAATACAATAATACGAGTACAGTAGTATATATATAATTGTTATTCTTTAGTGAAGTTCATGTCTCTTTTTGGCACCGAGTCTATATGAAAAATGAAATGATATCTTTAAGTTTTGCGTCCCACGATTATGCAGACTAAGATAACGGAAACGGTGATGATGACAAATGAATGAAATGGTGGAATGAAGAAAGTGAGAGAAAACCGGAGAACCCCGGGAAAACCCAAACACATTGTGTTTTATGCACCACAAAGTTCACTTGACGCGGTCTAGGATTGAACCAAGGTCTTCATGCACCAGAGGTGAATGCTCTACCACTGAACCACCGCGCCCCCCAAATGTGAAAGGAAAGAAGTGGTTTGAGACCTGTGTTAAATACCATCCCGGTATTTGCCAAGTGTGAATGAGGAAAACCCAGGAAATTCCTCACTCGAGGGTGGCTAGCCTTAAAGAAAAAAGCTTTTTGACGGAGTGTCTGCACCGAGAATCGAACCAAGGAAAATGGTTTCATGTCTGCAGGACACTGTGTATCTATTTTAGCCTTAGTAACTAAAAGATAAGTATCTTTGTAGCACTAATGATGCCATCACCTAAAATAACTTACCGTCTGAGATAGAATTTTGTCTAAGATCTCTGATTTTTTTTTTAAGTGTTCTCTTCTTACACCAAATAGTTAGCGTGCTGACCTATGATGGTCTCGGTCCTGGTTTCGGATCCTGATAGGGATACAGAATGTTTTGTGTCATCACTCCGTCGTCAGACAACTGATAGCATCGTCAACTAAATGGTAGTATATTCAATTTAGAAAAGCTATTAATAATCAGGGGTTAATGTACTCACTACACACCACCGAGTTAAAAAAAAGAACATTTTTTTTTTCAGTTATAGTCCTTTGTAGATTTCGACGCTGCAATTTTTTTTAGTTTATACTAGCAGTAAGCACCATCGTTGAAGGCTATTAATTCAGAGCAGATAAAATGGGAGGACGAAAATTGTGCTTAAAGAATATCCCCACAACCACTCAATTCCCAGATTTGTATCCTCTCCTCTTACGTAAGCTCGCGAAACCAAGAGGTAAAGTTGGTTGCATGCATCCCAGGCGTTCTTAGAAACAGCATGAAACGTGCATACATTTTCTCCCCGATCCCTGTAAATTCCCCGTTCCGAGCCAAAAATTGATAAAAACGACTTCATACATGGTTAGACCTGGTAAACATCTATCTGTGACAGGAGTAAAAGTGAGGGGGAACGCGGGGTATGCCGTCCCCTCACCTCCAAAATATGTACAGCGTTCTCCTAGTCCCTAAAAAATCACAATGTGCAAAGATAGGCAGGGGAACTGTGTGACGTCCCGCTACCTTTTCAGATCCACTTTTACCCCTGATCTGCATATGCAAAAAGTTTATGACATACACATTACTTTATTACTATTTTAAAGATTAGCTTCTGCTGTTATGTTATCGGTAACATCTATCCATACTCAAAGTTTAAATTACTTAAACAAATACATTTCTAGTACTATCTGTTGTTCTTCTTACTTTTTTAAAAAAGATATACATATAAATTAGAACATACAGACGTCTTAAGAACATTCATTAGAATAACTATGTTTCGATAACAAAAATACGTACGTATGTTAATTCAAATCATGGTCAAGGACATTAGTACGTCAGAAGATATAAAAATATGTGATTCGCATGGGCTACCGCTTAGACTGTACTTATACCAAATAAAATAATAAACACACTTATTTTTCTTCTAGTGTAATGTAGCAATGGTGTAGTGTTTAATTATATGGTTCATAAATTTCTGCCGTAATTTCCTGTTTAGTAAGTCTAATTTATAAACAATGGAAGCCAAAGTAGAGACATAAATGATTGTAGCAAGATTGCCTCCAAAGCGATTTTATCCATTGCCTGGACAGATTCTATACCAGTGATTCTTACTCGATGTGCCGCGGAACACTAGTGTGCCGCAAAACTTTCGAGGCAACGTGACAATGGAGGTAGAAAATAAGTAATATATATATATATATATATATATATATATATATATATATATATATATATTATTCAATGGATAATTCAATATACATTTGAAAAAAAAGAAAAACATATTCCAAAAGTCTAAAAGATACTTATTTTTCAGCGAAGTTCAAGAAAGGATATTAGTAATTAATGCAGCGTTTCCCAACCTTTTTCAACTTGCGGCACACTACAGGTGTAACTTGAACTCTCGCGGCACACCCATATATATATATATATATATAATTACCGTGGTATTTTAATGTGATTACTAATTTCCTTCTTACAGAGAAGAAAGCTCGATCACTGATTTTCCCCCGTGCTAAATCATTATACTTATTTTTCATTCTAATTTTAAAATAGAAACCAATAGCAATGAAATATAGGACTCGGGTTTTTAAAAATCCACTTTCTCTTTCGAAAGCTGTATCTAACCTCTAACTAAAAGAGAAGATCACTAAATAACGAACAAATACACAAATCTCCTATACTTTTAAAACACAAATGTAGGTAATTTGTATGCATGCTTGCTTTGTTGAATTTATTGAAAGATATGTTAAAATTTCAAGTTACGAAATAGTCTGCAACAATAAAGAAGTAATAATGGTCATGACAATGATAAATACGTTTTTCAACATTAAAAATGTACAGAAAAGTAACACAGTATGAAATTTAAAATTGTAGATTTATAGTAGAGGTTCATAGTAATGTGAAATATAAATATACATTTTCCCCTGTCTTGCAATTTGGTTCGTATAGAATTAATAATTTGTTTCGATTTTTTCGCGGCACACCAGCGGCCCATTCGCGGCACACCAGTGTGCCGCGGCACACCGGTTGGGAAACGCTGAATTAATGGCATTCTGCTGCAGTGTTGCCAACACGTACGTTAGTGTGCAAAGGTGCAAAGGGTACATTCAAACAAATGAGATTGTGCTGTAACTCTGAAAAGGTCGAGAACCACTGAGCTACATTGAATCTAATCACTTTCAAATAATTAATGTACTTGTTCATGGGATAAGCTCCAGTTGCAAATGGTATAGAAAAATAGCTGGAAGAAAGTTGTTCATGGACCCTTTATTTCAAAGTGCAATTTCATTATTTGTGTGCTTCTACTAGGGACGAAATTCAGGACTAAGGATCTCGTTATGAAGCAAAAAGCTAATCATTTCAGAACTTAGGCCTCCTTTAAAATTGATTGATCTGTAATTACGCCCTTAATCATCACTTTTTTATATATAGGACGATTAAAACAGTTTGTAGTAGGGTATGAACCATTTTAATGCGTTTGATGACAATAACTAGGTCTCGAACCCGAGACTATGTGTACCAAAGGGACGTGTTCTGTCCACTAGACTAGAATGGAGCGTACAACTTAGTTTAAGATTATTCTATATCTTCAAGTATAATCAATATGTTTAACTCTTTTTTTTTTTTTCAATTAGCAGTAGTCACATTGCTTTGTAATCCTTTGCAATGGAAAATACTTCGTATATTTTAGTAAAAGTCACAACAGGATCAAATTCAAGGAGTATATCAAGCTTTGGACTTTCTTTTAATTCTCTCCTTATCAAATCATGTTATTAGGATCACACTAGTGGTCCTTATAAGATTGTAATGTTATTAGGATCACGCTAGTAGTCCTTTTAAGATTGTAATGTTATTAGGATCACGCTAGTAGTCCTTATAAGATTGTAACATTATTAGAACGCTAGTAGGCCTTATAAAATTGTAATGTTATTAGAATCACGCTGGTAGGTCTTAATAATATTGTAATGTTATTAGGTGAAACGATTATACAAGTATTATTACTAAGGCCCGGAAGTTGAGGAAAAGTCCTCTTGTTTACGAGTGCCCGAAGACGAGGCTTAACATAATATATGATCATTTTGGGTCATTGTAGGCCAGAAAATAGTGGATTTTATTTGTCCTTTTTTGGCTTTGTCGGTGTGTTTTTTTTTTTCGTTTATTGGTCTTTTTTAAGCTTTTAGTAGGTCTTAACCAGTGTTGCCAGACAGGGAAAGCAAAATTACACACATCTTCCGTCCAAATTGCACAATTTTACACACAAGCTGGAAGACAGTGCACACAACATTACACATTACATAACTACCTATCTATATGTATATTATTTCTAATGGCGTACATACCTATACGTACTCTCATGTCCAAAATGATTGTCGCATATCTATAACAGGCTTGTTGTGCGAATATATTTGGATAATGATATCGCAGGATACATTTAACACTCTTACTATGTGTATAATCGGCAGAGACATGTATGTGGTAAATTTCATGTTAAAAGATCCGTAAATAAGAACAATATAACGAAAAAAAAACTTTTTTTGTCCATTTAGCAACATTTTAATGTACTCATTCTAATTTTCGTATTTATAATTTTTTCTATGAAATTTAGCACACATATACATTTCCCGATTATACACATAGTAACAGTACTAGAAGTACCTTGCGAGTTTATTATCCAATTATATTCGCACAACACGACCGTTATAGATATGCGACAATCATTTTGGACATGAGTGTACATTGACCAGCCATTGTTCAGGGATTCAACGCTTGATTTACTATTATTATTATTATTATTATTATTATTATTATTATTATTATTATTATTATTATTATTATTGTAAAACCGTCACCTTCCCGCCCATTGTCACTTTCATTTTACTTTCAACCATGCGCGCCGACTACGTGGGTGCTCCAGGGCTTCGGCATCCACGGCACACCCACAAGATTTTTAGCTTGAACCTGGGTTTGAACCAGTTTCTCTTGCGTTTAAATCAGTCGTGTTACCGACTGAGCTAGGGCAGCCCAAATTTATCCTTATAGTACCGATATATTTTACTTTCTCACAGCACAGGCCTTTATGACAATGTTCATAAAATATTTTAACTAAAAGTAAATCAATCAAACATCGAGACTTCTCTGAAAACATATAGGCTAATATGACCCGCCACTGATATGCACCCACATAAATCTTGGAAAGTCTGCGCCATTGCTTTCAACGTACTTAATGTTTTTAATTGGACATCGGCCACTCTGTCGTTCATCTGTTTGCAAAATGGCATTTTCTTCACAAGTGCTGAGAAGACAAGACTTCTTACCACCTCTGCCTCATGTTTTGGCCAACATCGAGGGTCAACATTCATTCACATTGCTTGCTTGAACAAAGCGTCTTTGCTTGACCCGCCTCTGAAAAACAAGAAGTGAGGTACCAAGGAAGCAAGATAGGTTTCATCATACTGTAGAGAAAAGAACAGGAGATTAACAATAATAAAAAATAACTTGTTATTTTCTCTGTGGTTTTATTGCGCTGGCCTGGAGTCAGGCGTTGGAGCTCGTAGTTTTTAGAAGGCAATTTTCAGGGGGAAAAAATGGTGGAAATAATGAATATTTGAATGAAAGGTGCTTCGTAAAAGTCATCAATGATCAAAATTTTTAATTTTGCCAAATTACACACAAAATGCACACAAATTGGCATTACACACAAAATGCACAAACAGGCCATAATTGCACACATTTTGTGCAATTACACACACATTGGCAACGCTGGTCTTAACGTCTTTTTTTTTATTTATTTATTTTATTTTATTTTTATTTTATTTATTTATTTTTTTTTTTTTTTTGCCCTTCATCTTTCGACAATAAATTTATTGGTCATTAAATCGAATCGCTACCACCTCTTAAACATCTTTTCTTCAGTAAGAAAAATTCAAAAGATAAGACATTCTTCAACGACTGGACTGATAAGACCAGACCTGCAACAATCACGAGTCAGATAAGGAGGCTTAACAATGTCCTCCAGCAAGGGGGAGTAAGGTTGGGGAAGTTTTCTTATTTTAGTTAGTAAAAATGAAAAAATGAAATCTTTGAGTTTTACCTCCCACGGTTATGCCGATTAGGCTAAAGGAGACGGTGAAGATGAGAAATGAATTAAATGGTGGAATGAAGAAAGTGGGAGGAAACGGAAGAACCCCGAAAAACCCACGCCCACGGTGTTTGTCCATCACAAAGTTCACTTGGTGGGAGCAGGGTTTGAACCCGGGACCCCAAGCACCAGAGGTGAACGCTCTACCACTGAGCACCGCGGCCCTTTTATTTTAGTTAGTACTTCAGTTTGTGGAAGAAGGACAGACCGTTAACATACCAGAAGCTTGTATTTCTTGAGCATTATATCCATTAGATATGTAATTCTAATTAAATTGGTCTTATTTTACGTCCTTTTTGTCAGTTTTTAGGTCCTTTTCTTGATCTTTTTATAGATCCTTTTTAGACAATTTTTAACTCTTCAACTTCCGAGCCCTAATTATTACTATATATTTAGTGCTTTGGTCAGATTTGATGAGTTGATTTTGGGTTTAACATCCCGTTTAGCAGCGAGGCTATATGAGACGTGGACCTACTGATTAACGTGGAATCCGAACCACATGAGCTCCCGCCGGGAATCGAACCCGGGTCTCCCACGCCAAAGGCGCGTACGCTAACCGCTTAGCCACGGAGGAGCTCTTTGGTCAGATTTATTTCATTAAAATACTGGGGAATATTTCCAAAACTATAATGAACAAGTTATGACATTTTTATCTTGAAAACAGGGAAAATGGATTAAAAGTAAATGTATAATATTGTCAGCCAGACCGTAATCATGGTAGTCATGAAAGGAGAAGAATTTCCTTTACTCATGTGAGTGCAATGGCCTGAAATTAGTTAATAACAGTCGTGTGAGTAATGTGATGTGCATATGTTCCTCATTACTTTAAAGAACCAGTGTTGTTTGACGGTTGAATGGGCAAAACATACGGCGCCACTGTAGATCTCATGTCAGTTAGAAACAACAAGAACCACTTGCGAATCATCAGGCAATTACGAGATCAAAAAAAAAATGTACAGAAAAGGAACTCAACGAAGAAGTCGAAAGAAATAGTAAAAGCAAATGTAATATTCTAAATATTACGTATTTCTCCAAGGCTTTTAGGTGGCGTAAAAATGGAGAAATTTAATTCACTGTGGTTGAAAAATAAAACTATGACAGTTTTACACAAATACGCTTTCAAGAGCTCCGTCCTGGCTATGAGAATAACAAACATACTCTCAGTGTGAACGACCGGGTTCGATTGCAGGTGAGAGCTCATGAGAGCCAAATACCACTTGAAACTATAAGTATGAGCTATCAAAATGTTTCGGTTCTTTCAAAATGATGTGAAAATGGAAACTAAGCAAGAGTTCACTGGTTATATGGTTAGCATTAGGTGCAGGAGATATCGGTTCGATTCCCGATTGGGTACCTAAACTCATTCAGATGCCACATTAGGTTCAAAGCGTCGGAGCTGAAGGAGTTCTTAAACTTCAGTTCATTTAATGAATCAATCTAAAGCATCTAAATGAGAAATAAACTTATACAGGGTGTTCAAATATGGGTCACAATAGTTTAGGAACTGATTTGCCACATCAAAATATGAAAAAAAAATTCACATACACCTGTTCTTAAAAGTGGAAGTTTCGGAGTCATAGAGTGCCGAAAACGTGATACAAGTGAACTTTAAAAGTTCATAGCTTCACTACTATGGGACCTATCGTAGTCGTGTCAAGTCATCACTGAGGAACTAGTATCTGAACTATCCAAATATGTATGTTTAAGAATGCTCCAGTATTTGCACACTAATTTTGAGAGAAGTAGGTGGAGAGTGATTAAGTAGTAGCAAACAGCTTCTCTAATAAGTGCAAGCACAGGAGGTTCTGAAAGATAAAAAATGAAATGAAATCTTTGAGTTTTACGTCCCACGGTTATGCCGGTTAGGCTAAAGGAGACGGTGATGATGAGAGATGAGTGAAATGGTGGAATGAAGAAAGTGGGAGGAAACGGGAGAACCCCGAGAAAACCCACGAGCACGGTGTTTGTCCACCACAAAGTTCACTTGGCGGGGGCTGGGATCGAACCCGGGACCCCAAGCACCAGAGGTGAACGCTCTACCACTGAGCCACCGCGCCCCCCTTCTGAAAGATAAATATTTGAATAGTTCACATACCAGTCCCGACCTTGACCCGACTACGATCGATCCTATAGTACTGGAACTATGGATCATTAAAGTTCATTTTTTTTACCCTATAACTAGGAAACTGTGCACTTACGACCAACTCAAAATATTTTGATAAATTTTTGTAACACCCTATATATATCTGGTTCGGTTATATTTGCTCAATCAGAGTTGACCAAACTTTAAGCTTCAGCGTTTCTTCAAAAAAATAAGAAAAGCATTTTTATAGGTCAACATCTTACGCTCGTTGTGTTGGAACTGAGATATAGAGATGCAAAAAAGCCGGCTTTTTTGAATCGATGGTTTTTTTTTCAGATAAAAAGCCGGTTTTTTTGGGGAAAAAAACGAGAATTTTGGAAATTTTGGCTTTTTTCATTTTCATGATTTTTCTATCTAAATAGCTTTCTTATAGTATATTCTATACTTAGATAAGAATTTCATGACCTAAATGCCATATTTCGCTCTAAAATTCACCATCAAAAAATCAAATGAAATCTTTGAATTTTACGTCCCACGGTTATGCCGGTGAGGCTAAAGGAGACGGTGATGATGAGTAATGAATGAAATGGTGGAATGAAGAAAGTGGGAGGAAACGGGAGAACCCCGAGAAAACCCACGCACACGGTGTTTGTCCACCACAAAGTTCACTTGGCGGGGGCTGGGATCGAACCCGGGACCCCAAGCACCAGAGGTGAACGCTCTACCACTGAGCCACCGCGGCTCAATTCACCATCAAGATGGATGGAGCACATGTTTTACGAATTAAAGCTAACATGAAGAATGTAGTATTTGAGGGCAATTTTAGAGGCTATTTAACTTTATTTTAACTTTTGAGTTATCGATATTTTTTCTTCTCGATATCATTTCAGTTTGTCGTCTGTTTCATTTCTAAGAGCTTAGTACTCTAGCTTCTAACGCAGAAGTTAAACTTACGTTTTTCTATATATCCGTCAAAGCGTACGTTTTTCAATATATCCGTCTAACCGTACTTCCACATTTCTGTTATACTGTAGTTGTGCTACGATTTAGCAATAATTTTCCGGATACAACCTTGAATACTAATTTATACAAATAATCAGTAGCGGATTTAGAAACGTACTTTGGGACGGGTTTCTCTGATTGTTTCATTTTCTAAAATCTCCTAATTTTATTTGGGAGGAGCTTGAAGTTTATGAGTACAGGCATAACTAATACTGTATTTCGTTTCGTTTATATATTTAGCGATAATCTTCCGGATACAACCTTGAAGATCATTTTATACTGAGAATCAGTGGCGGATTTAGAAAAGTATTTTGGGAGGGTTTTTTTTCTTACTAATGTTTAGTTTTTCTAAACATTCGTAATTTTTATTTGACGGCAGCTTAAAGTTAATGAGTAAAGGCATAACTAATAGATATTTCGTTTGTTTTAGACATTCCGTAATTTTGGGGAACAGGCTTCAGTCCGAAAGACCGCCCCCCCCTAACCCTCGCAAAACCGTCACTGCTGGTAGTTAGTAATAATAACGATTTAAAAACAATAAGAAATGAAGTCAGCCAACTCACAGTACACGCACTATTTCTACTTCATAGATGGAATGAAGAAAAGTTTTGTCAGAATGGTCGACAGCGTTGCCACATCTAGCATAATGATGCTAGATCTAGCATAATTTGTATGTCTTTAGCATCTAGCATCTTGCTTTTAGCATCCTGCCCAAATCTAGCATAATTTCAGGAAGTTTATCAAAAAGTCGCAAAACCTGGAGATGAGAAAGAAGTTAGTAATGGGAAGAAAAAGAACGGCAGAAATGTCCCATGAATCCTGTCCCATTGATTCATACAATCGGTAAACCATACAGGCAGCCTTATTGTTCGAAGCAAGTTCGAAACGGCGGGAGGTCATCCCTTTACCGATACCTTTAGCGAAGGGGCGTGGGAATAAAAAACAACTTAGTGTTTCTGAAAATGAGTTTTATTGCAGACAGTACCTTCTTGATGAAATATACAGCACACAAATGCATGTGCCTCAAACGCCTTTCGGCATGTTTTTGACCCAGTCCATCCCAGAGATGTATTTTTTTTTGGTAGCTCCACCCACGGTTTTCTAATCCTTTGACTACGAGGTCATTTTCTTTCAAAATATGTAAAAAAAAAAAAAAATGCATTCATTTATACGACATATTTTTCTTTCTTTATTCTTCTTAGAAGCCAAAAGATGTGAGTCTGGCAATGACTGCACTAGTTTCGTTGAGTTACAGAGATTTGATGCGTTAAGTATTGAGTTCTATCCTCGTATTTTTGCGCTCTGCGTATTTTAAGGTACATTATCGCATCTTAACTTGGGTTTTCTTTTCTTTAAAAGCTTCTGAATCAGTAATTATGAGGATCTAGCATAATTTGATCGAATCTAGCATAATTTCGATCAGGTTTTGGAATAATTCCGAGCTATGAGTCTGGCAACGTTGATGGTCGAATGCTGAGTTGAATTCCGGACTTCTCGATAGAAGCGCAGAAGCTCCAGTCAATCATGTTTGTTGTGCAGTTGTATTTATCTTAATTTAAATATATTCCGTAGTCCTTTTGTGTGTGTGTGTGTTGGTGGGGTGGGGAGAGTTCCATAATGATATGAAGGGTGTGAGCCAAGAACATGGTAACTAACAAATTTTCAATTGCTGAGTTACGCAGCATCAGATAGGCAGCAACGCATACCGCTTCGTTTAATCCCTCATGTATAGACTTATGTGAAAAATCAGCTTTCCGACTTTCAAAATGGATTGTGCAGCAGAAAATTTCTAATTTCTTAAAATAGTAAAATTATGGGTTACCATGTTCTTATCTCACACCCTTCATGTTCAATCCCTCTTGTTAAAAATACAGAAAACTTGAGGACTGAATAAACCGTGATGGTGCTTATATAAAACTGTAGAATTTCAAGAATATACAAAACCAAAAGCTCTAGGTGTGCAGCCTTTAAGTGTATCATATAAATCTAAGTATTTTTCTTATGTTTTATTTTAATTTTATTTTGTTCCAAAAAGAGGGTATGGAATATTTTGAAGTAAAAATACTACATAGAATTTTGCTAATTATTTGAGTATTTTTTTAAAAGAAGTATTTACTTTTAGGGTTGGCTGGTTTACACCAGCTGTTTTTCTTCTTTTTTTAAATAAACAACTGGTTTAAACCGAAAAAAAAATAAAAGGTACGAAAAATGCGAATCGTGTGAACTTCATGGTGACGTTTCCATACATCAAACCATCTGCATTAGTTTTATTTCCTTTTCACCTTTTAATCAAGGTGTCCCATGTTCAATTCTCGGTCGAACCACAACCCTTTTTTCATGCGTAAACAAAGTAGCGGTTCGGATGTCACTTTAAGCGAAAGTCTTCTCCTTGACAACCTCGGTATTACGTAAGGATGTTAAGCCTGAACATACGAAACGAAACTAAATTGTATATTTCTGCATGCCTGAATGCCTGTTGTTTTATAAAGAAGCCAAGATTGCTTAAATATACTGATATAAATTGACAAAATTTATCGATTGCCTACGTAGCTTCCATTAGCTTGAATTGTATTTTCAATGATATGTACGCACTAATTTGTAATTTAATACCTCAGTTTTAGCGTACTGATTATGATACGTTGACCTTTAAATTTTATATGCAAAGCAATAACAGGATTTTTTCCGTTATTGTTTTACATTTAGAGTAATGACGGGATTTTCCCGATGGCTAGGGCGGGAGTTTCTCAATTTAAGAAATTTACTGACCGGACTTCTTTAAGCTTATGTGACCTCTTCCAGCATAACCCCGTTGTTGCATAATAACACCAAGGCGAAACAAACTTATTTCTGTCAATATGTAATATATATACATAAAGCAAAATATCTAAACCCAAAAAAATTTGGTTTAAGCCCAAAAAAAAGCCTAGTTTAAACTCCCCCCAACAAACGGGGTTTTGGCATTTTCAAAAACAACCATGGCTCTTGCCAACCCTGCTTACTTTTGTATGTAGGAGGTTAAAAAAAATCTTATTATATACATTGGTTAATCCTTTGGAATTCATAATGTAAATATGTTGAGAAGTAAAACTGTTTGAAATATCTTTTCGAAATTCATGGTTTATTTTCGAGGTTTTATATTATTATCGGCATCAAACACTAATTAAATGACTTTTTGTGTTGTAGAGAAGCGAAACAAAATCTGGTTTATCAATTTAAAGCAGAATTTTCAAAAAAGGCCCAAAATTTCCCAAGCAAAAAAGCGAAGCAGAAAAAACCGAGTTTTTTTTTTTCAAAAAGGCCGTTTTTTTTCCGAGCCCTTGCATCTCTACTGAGATACGTGATGAAAGACGAAACATAGATACCATCAAACAGCTCAAGGGTTCGAAACCAAGAAAACCCAAAATGATAGTAATAGGCTATCTATTTGGTGGTATCTTTCTTTGATAGGCTATCTTCTGTTCAAGTTTCATATGTCTAGGACTGTTTACTGTGTCCATGTGAGCATTAACCTTTGATTTCTCCCTGTTAATAAAAGAGAATATGACTCACTTTGCCTCAAAGCAATAAAAGAGCATGAACGAACAGTATTGCTTGGTTTCAGATATGTCCGTAGGCTAGTAATTTGTGTTCTTTCGCTGAATTAGGAGATTCTGAGTTCAAATCCGACGACCGGCCATCCTGACTGTAGAGTTCAGTGTTGCCAAATTGGGCTATAAGTAGGTGATTGGGCGATTTTTTTAAGTGGCCTCGCTATCAAAATTTGAAATTGGACAACATGCTATTTTTTGTGCTACTTTTAATTATCTGCAGGCTACAACTCTTAAGAATCTGCTACTTTCTTATTTTGGTACAGTATATGAAATCATGAATTATTAGTTTTACATAATACAATAAAGTTCTAATAAGTTTTATATAAAAGTATATTGTTTCTTGAGCATCCTATTTACAATAAACAATGGTTTTACTAAAACCAACATGTTCGATAATACTTCAATTCTTGTTTCAATATTTTTTACTCCAGATCTGGCAATACTGGATTTTTATTAACTTTGCGTTGTTGCAGTATCCCTGACCTCTCTCAGAGCCTCAGTTTATGCCTAGGTTTAATAATTATACAAAGCTAAGTAAACGTGAATATAAGAAATTTACCATATTAACATAATGAATAAGTGAAATTACAATGAAAATTTAATTCATGGCTCCCAGATAAAGAATTTAACAAAAGAATTAAAGAAGTTAGGAATAACACAGAAAAAGCATACTTTAAACGTCGTAAAGTGTATTTCAGAGCCCACGAAACTGTCTTAAACAAACAGGTCTCCTTGGAAATGAGAAAGGTAGCCCATTTTATACTATCACAGTCTTCATAGTTAATTGCACAGTACAGTTCTACTGCTTCTGATGTAGTATGGAATTTACTCTAATACGCCACCGCCAACAAACTGCGGTCGCCGCCTGACCATTGCCAACCCAAACTTTTGACGGATTAATGAAAGTGTTTAGCTGCAAAGTAATTCACTTTTATGTTCAGGCTACAAATAGTTCAAATCCGCTACTTTTGGAGCATTACCTCGCTAATTTTTAATATTCAGATCTGGCAACACTGGTAGAGTTACAAGTGTCTTGTTCAATTTTATTAGGAAGTGCGAGGATGGTACCTTTTAATAGAGGCCCTTGCCGACTTCTTTAGACTTTTTTCTTTTCGAATGTATGTTTTCTATCTGCACCAGCTCGCTTTATTAGGCAAATAAGCGTAGTTAGACTTTCAAATCATATTTGTTCGTTTCTGCACTCTTAATATATTTAATTGTTATTTCAAATGGAGTATTAACAGGAAACTGTTGTCCTAGGAAAGGGCTATTCTTAGCATGCAGACTCTTCGTCATGAAAATTTCCTCATACGAAAACTTGTTTCATTGATCGAACTTGTCAGCCATTTTTTTTTTTTTTTCAAGGCAAAGAGAAAACAAACACTTGAATTTGCAAGATCTTGAATCAGACGCGTCGCTTCCATTTACATTCAATGAAGACGACAATAAGTCAATTCTCGGAGTAAAAATAATGAAACCAAACTAATAATATTTGATGAAGCATCTTTGACATGGGATACCCGGTTTCAATTTAGCGGTGGAAGTTTATGTGGCTCGGATCCCACGTTATGCTGTAGGTTCACGTCTCATGTAGTTTTGGTACTGAAAGAGACGCTAAGCTCCAAATCAACCAAAGCAAGGTAGGTTTTTGACTTATTAAATGACGTACACTTTTAGGAAATAAACAAGTGTGTGTAAAAGTTGTATTTTCCTTGTGGCTTTTGATAAGCTGTTTTATTGATAACAACGATTTATTTCCTTGAATTAAACAATAAAATTCTTATCTCGTTAACAGCACATTATAAACAAAATTACTTATCTTATATTTTTAATCAAATTTTTAAGGCGATAACTTCCTAACGTCATTCTTGGATTAACTGTTCTATAAAGTTCTTATCTGTAGTTTGATATAATGCAAGTCTGCTATCCTGTTATTCGTATTGTCCTTATAGCCTGTTTTACAGATTATTATCGTAATGAATGTCAACGACAGATATGAGCTTAAAATATTGGGTGCCAAAGAGGTTCAGATAGGGATACCTGCAGGCTGGGTTTATAGGGCCCATACACTATCAGTTTAACTGAACGAAAACCTGATCGTGACGTCAGAACTGAAGGAAAAACTGTGCGAACTGAAGGGATTCATTCAGTTCAGTCAGTTCTTCATGCGGTTATTTGGACTGAACAAACAGCATTTTGCTACGATAACTGTGCTATTAACTGAAGGAAACACACAATTGTCTGTTCAGGCCCTGTCATCATGGCAACTAATAAAAGTGAGGCATTGTTGGCTTTTATTGAGGCCTACCGTGCTCATCCCGAACTTTGGGACATGCAATATGTGCATTATGCGAATAGATATGAAAGAGGAAGGCGTATGATATGTTACTTACAAAATTAAAGGAGTTGGAACCTCAGGCGACACGCGATACCGTTATTTAAAAAATAAACAACCCACGGTTGGCATTTAGGAAGAAACTGCGGAAAATGAACGAATCCAAGAAATCGGAGACTGGAGGTGAGGATATGAAAAATGAAATGAAATCTTTGAGTTTTACGTTCCACGGTTATGCCGGTTAGGCTAAAAGAGACGGTGATGATGAGAAATGAATCAAATGGTGGAATGACGTGGGAGGAAACGGGAAAACCCCGAGAAAACCCACGCATACGGTGTTTGTCCACTACAAGGTTCACTTGGCAGGAGCCGGGATCGAACCCGGGACTCCATGCACCTGAGGTGAACACTCTACCACTGACCCACCGCGACACTGGAGGTGAGGAAGTGTACATTCCAAAAGCTTTGGTATTTCAAAGAGCTTAGAAACCCACTCCACAGAACATCTGATGAAACTGAAGCTACTGAACTCAAGGAACTGAAGGGTTGAACTCAATTAACTGACGATATTCCACACACTATTAGTTCAGGTCATCGTACGATCGGTTAACTCAGTTTCTAGCTCAGTTGGACTGATCAGTTAAAACTGATAGTGTATGGGCCCCTTTAGGGTGCAGGCTGCACCCATGAATTGTTTTTTTCCAAGGGTGACAATTCTTTTCACATTGTTAATGAAACAATGGAACTTTCAATTATACCAAAATGATTCTTTTAAATTTGTCACTGTTAATGACACAATTGATCTTCAATTATACCATAATGATCCTTTTAAGTTTCGCATTGTTAATGATGCAATCTAACTTCAATTATACTATAATGATCTTTTTAAGTTAGGCATTGTTAATGATTCAATCTAACTTCAATTATACTATAATGATCGTTTTAAGTTTGGCATTGTTAATCGCACGATCGATCTTGAATTATACGATAATGCTTTTGAGAACGCTTAATATAATAAAACTTAGTTTACAAATGAAATTAACCAGGTCTTGTGACAATTAACTCCGGTTATTACAAAAACCGGTTATTACAAAAACCGGTTATTTTTCATCCCTAACATTAAATCCTTTATCCATGTAAGAAATTGCAACAAAAGTTGCAAAGATAGAAAATAACATTTCTTTCTTGTTCGATTAAACATTGTGAGTTGTCAAGCATATACAATCCATTATCAGGAAACCACCTGCAAATACAATGTGAAACATATGACTGGGAGATAAGATTAACACATATCTTTATAATAGCAATAAACTTCTCGTCGATCAAAGAATATTGTTCATAGACTCAATGTGCAATTATTGTCAGAGCTAAGATAATATGACATGAACTGATGTGGCATTTTATTGCGATTTTATGCGTTATGTCATCTTTCTGAAATATTCAGGTTTTTTGCTACCGTTACTCACTATATAGATGATAAGCTATCCACGTACAATAGCCATTGTTTTTTTTTTTTTTAACTTCTGTTAGTCACAATTATTTTAGTGTTATATAGTAAAACAACAGCTTTACCAACCAAATTTCATTTATATATCTATTATGATTCCCCGTTCATTCGGTAGACAAAAAAGAATCAAGATCTATTTAATGGATTATCATCCATTTTGGCTCGAATCGTAAATTAGAAACCGACTTCGTTGATGAAGGTAATCCATCCATCGGAAGTGGTAGAAATTAACCATTTCCGGTTTTAACGTAGAACACTATAGAGCAAAAACGATAATACGGGATGTTCCAAAAAGAACATAGCTTTTAAAATGGCCGCCATTTTTGTTCTCGTAAATTGGCAGCACTGAGCATTACATGATTTTTATCTGTTGTTTTTGAGGTTAGTCGTTATGGAGCGCCGAATAGCGCCTGATCGTCGTCTGTTTTCTGCAAGGATGTTATAAAATAGAGGATCTGTCCATACAACAAAATCGTGAAGCCATACGTCACAGCTTCGCCACACCTACTCTGCCCACTCCTCGCCACTAAGATCGCAATATTTCGAGCCAATAATCATGGCGGAAACGAGAATAGCCAGTCAGACGTGCCGGCACATACGATGCTGGGTTGTGTTTTGGCTTCACTGAGTTCATATGATGAACATACGTCTGGGCAGATCCTCTATTTTATAACATCCTTGGTTTTCTGTACAGGTAGGAACTGTATGGACTTGGTACAAAAGAGATTCCCTGGCCGGGTGATTTCTCGCAACGTGACGTGAATTGGCTACCCAGAGTCTTGTAATTTGACAGCACGTGATTCCTTTCTGTGGAACGCCAACAAACCACGATCACTTCCAGAGCTCAAGGCCGAGTTACAGCGTGTAATTTCAGAAGTAGAGGTGCAAACATGCCGAAATCTTACGAGAAATATCATACAAAGAACGAGAATGTGTCTGCAGAGTCGTGGAGGGCATTTGAGTGATATATTTCATACATAATCACAGGTTGCATAGACTGGAAAAGAATATGTCAATTATTTAAATTCACCAATAAATTTGTATAATATTATGCATTCAAGAGCTGCGTTTTTTATGGAACGCTTTTTAGATAGCGAGAAGTGTCATACGAATATATTTTATCTACATAGACCGGAGACGATGAGATAGTAAAAATTTGTTTTAAAGTGTTTTTTCCGTTTAACATCCCAGGAAAATTGTTTTTCATATTTCTATGTCGACATTTTCAATGAGACTCTAAGGCAGATAGGGACAATTTTTAGTTCGTCTTTTATACTAATTGGAGGATGACCTATAAAATCTAGATGGACTTTAAAGCAGTGGTCAACTTTGAAATTACTACCAGGGGCGGCTTTATAAGGTAGTCACAAAGTCTCGTGCCTTCCCCCAAAATAAGAAGGAAAATAGTTAATAAGAAAACTAATGAAGAACAATGGAATAAAAGTTTTAGTTATTTTAATGTAGAGTCTGCAACCATGATTAATGTCCATGATTAACCTATAACACGTGCGTAATTGAGGAGTCAAAGATTATATTTTCATAAATAGGAAAATTATAAATATACACACATTAATAAGTTTACTAATAAATGGACTCACTTTTGTAATCCGAAGTAGCAAGAAAGGAAGTAAAATGTGTGAAAGAGAGAGAAATAACAAATTAAAAAGTGTGTATTTGGTAATTACTTCAACACGGTAGAGCTTATTTTTACAATTGGTATGATTGTTGGCATCTTACTTTGGTATTGATATACCATACTGTCCATATTGGCTGAAATTGATCATTGCTTTAAAGTTTGAAGAGTAAAATGATTTTTTGAAAATATCATCTTTGTTTATATACAAATGTTTAATAGTTCATTATTCTCTGTCTGAATTTCCTATAAACAGAATTTACAACAGATTTCGTGAGATCAACCCAGAGACAGTGGACCACTATAGAGAAGCCAGGTTCCCAGTATCCGAAGTGATTCATTACTTTCCTGAATTTCAGGTGAGTTAATTATAAATATAATTGTTGCTTCTACCTCTTTATATAATAACTCTAAGCTAAATAACTAATAGTACTCATTCGGTTTGTCTATCGTTACCTGAGAATGTAGCAGGGCCACAATCAGTGGTTTAGCTGGGCCGGAAGGTTGTTTCGAGAAATGTTTATCTCAGTTATTCTGTAGTTCAGTAACAAATTGGTTCGTGAATTGTGTGCATTTTAGCCACTACGTTAAATATCTTTTCCAGCTAAATCACTGGCCACAATTAACCGTGATTCCGCATCATCTGATTCAAAAATTTGTATTTTTATGTGTAACGCCTTTCTATTTCAGGTGTACCCATCATGGCGCTGCTGTCGATGTGTGTTTTCCCGTACTTTATTCGGAACAAGTACACTTTATGGGACCTATCATAGTCGAGTCAAGACTTTACTTAGGAACTAATGTGTACGCTATCCAGAAATACATGTTTCAGAATCCTAAGGTACTCACTTAACAATTTTTATAGAGACAGTTTGACTACGGACATATAATTTGAAATACTCAACAACTACCTCTATAAAAATTGAAGTACCGCAGGATTCTGAAACTTGGATATTTGGATAGGGCACTAGTTCCTAAGCGAAGTGTTGATCCGACTATGGTAGGTCCGTATTGGAGCTATGGACCTTTAAAGTTCATTTTTTCATGTTTTCGGTAACCTATTGTAATGATTTGGTAGAGTCAATAATGGAACGAGATTTATCCCCTTCACCAATTTATTATAAAATTTGTTAAAATACAGATGTCTTTGATTACAGAGACTAAAATAGTGTCTATCTTGTTATTGACCAGATGAGAGGAAATAGGTGTTTTGCGCGGTGCCCCTTCTCTCAAGACAGTCTCCAAGGTACCTGCTGGTTCTGGTGAGTCTTGAAGGAAGGCCCCCAGCTCAGAGCACCTTCGCGAGGCTTGGTTGTAGTAAGGATCCCAAGTCCAATGCTACCTCGGGTAAGGATAGGTGTACCCCTAGTCCAGTGCGACCTAAGGACGGTGTAGGTGATTTGATCAGTTGGACGACTGATGCTGGGTCCCTCGGTGGTTGGGCTTTTATTTGTCCTCTTCGGGTCCTCCCGTGAGGTCCGTCTTCTTTCGGCGTTCCTCGGTGTCTTTCGTGTCGGCTTCTTGTCTGCTAGGCTGTTTACAATCAATAGCACGTGTTGTGTTGACATGTGCTTTTGTCATGATGTGGGGATCCTTACAAAATATATAACGGCTCGTTATGCTTATGAACTTTCGTAGTGAATAGTAGTAAAACGATTATTTATAGAAAGCAATAACAGAGGAGGCCTACTAGATCGGAACATAACATGCATTGTCCTAACATGCAAATATCGAAAGTCTACAATATATTATATGGGGCACCCGTAGGATTTTTTTCCAAGAAGGATCAAAACCACGATATACAAACACAGTCGTGAAAATACACACACTTGAGTATTATAGAGAAGCGCCGTTGAAACCCCAGATTTTTTTTTTCTGGGGTAGAATTGACATTTCTCTATATTACCACTCCAGTTTGCCTAAGCAAGTAATATAAACCGCTTCCGGAGAAAATAAATTAATAGAAATTGATATAATTGCACCTCTTTTCGATGTTTCATGTAAAAACATAAAGTAGACATAAAACAGACAAATCTATAAAAAAAAATAAAATAAAATAAAATAAACTGACTATGTTTGTGACTCTTAATCTCTTGAACCGCCCAACCGACCTCGATCAAATTTTCAACATAGATGAAGTTCGGTCTTGGAGTAATTTTAGCATTTTACTACGACAGCACAATTTAGGAGAGGGGGAGGAGGATATATATTGAAAATGGCCGAAATTGACCGATATTAGTGTCAAATCCATAGTTTTCAGGGTCGTTTGAAATGAACAATGACACTTCTGATGCCATTTAAATTGAAATTCAGCCCCACAACTTGGCGGAGGGAGAAAGAGAGGTATAAAAAAGATTGAAAATGACCGATATCAGAGAGTGCTTTAGGAATAGTGAAAAGTGACTGCCCAACGGAATATATTACTAATAAGAAATGTAGAACTCTAAGAGGTTTATATTATTGTGTAATCATCCTATCTATACCTTTATCAGTAGCAACATAATTTATAAATATTTTAATACCAGTTAGGGATGGTACCGAGACCGAGACGGACTTTTATATACCGAGACGAGACCGAGACGGACTTTTAAATACCGAGACGAGACCGAGACAGACCTCTATAAATCGAGACGAGACCGAGACCGAGACGGACTTTTATATACCGAGACGAGACCGAGACGGACTTTTAAATACCGAGACGAGACCGAGACCGAGACAGACCTCTATAAATCGAGACGAGACCGAGACGAGACTTAGGTCAGTCTCGAAAGTCTCGGTCTCGTCTCGAATATTGATATTGATAGATACTAAAATTGCCTTCACTCAAAATTTGTTTCGTTGCTGTGTTAGATAATATGAGAACGGTTGACTGATGTACAGTGGCGTATTTAGGGGGTGGTTATCGGGCTCAAACCCCTCCCGAAATAAATTTGTGATAATTTTTTGCATTGCACGTACAACGCAAATGTTTCTTACTCGTTCCTCAAGCCTCTCCCGAAACAAAATCCACTGCTGATGCAAATAGAATTCCCTCTGTGTCTATATATATATATGGTCGTGGTGCCACCCAGGTGCATAGGTTCCCGAGGCCCAACTTTAATTTTAAGTGGAAGCAAGGGGTAAGTGGTCCCTCGTTCGATAGACCTTGAAAAACTAAAAAGCGTTGTGGCAAAAGATCTTTCATATCGGACATTGTATTCAAAATGACCGACAAGACATGTTGCCCCTATTAGATACAGTAAAACGTGCAGTACCACTAATATGAAAACGGTTGAACATAAATGAACCGAACAAAAACTCAAATAGAAAATGTCATGTGGCACATCGATTGATATTGTCGCGGAGGCTTCCAGGGCCACCCTTCATGGGAGCCCAGGGCGCAACCTCAAAATTGTAAATGGAAACATGGGGTGAGTGATACCTCGTTCGACATATCTTTAAAAACTAAATAGTGCTGTTGCAAAAGATTGTTCATATGGGTCACTGTTTTCAAAATGACAACCAAGACATTGTACCTGCATCAGGTAAAACGTCCAGTATCACTAATATGAAAACACCAGAACAAATATTCGAATAGAAAATCACAGAGGGTATTCATCATTCTATATCTCGGGAATGTTACAACAGTCGAAAAGATGATTAGAATGAAAGTGCCATAATGGAAAGGAAGAAATTTAACTCCTAGAAAATTATCACTCCAACCTCACTCCGTGAGTGAAGCGAGAAGGATCGGTGAAATTGCAAATGAGAACCTTAGTTTTTGCAAAATGTATTTACGAAACAAAGTTATTTGAAAGATGTTTTTATAAGAGATAAATGTCTCTGTAATGGGATAAAGTATGTAAAATTCTTGTTAAATGATACCTTTCATTTTGATTGCAGGCAATGTTTTGATGCAAAAATGAATCAACTGAAATGCGAAATCAATTTGTCGAACAATGCAATTTTAGAACAATGTTTACAAAGTTGGTTTTGTTCAAGAGTCGTCTGCATGATATTGGTTCGCTGCTTTTCTTCTATGTCTTCTTGCATGTGATAGAATATGAGTTTCACTGAGATGTCCACAGTTACATTCCGAATAACTTTCAACGGTAATTTCAGTTGTGATCCTTAGTAACGAAACGGTACATACTGATGCAGATATATCCCAAAAAACTTGCACGAATTGCGTTAAATTATCAGGGGCGAAGGGGCGGGCAAAATGTTGTTAAACTTGAATTTCACCTTATTTTTAATCACCTTATTTCACTTTATTTTTATTCATTATAGTACCAGTCATTTGTACACACAAGTGTTTCAGACAAACCATATCTATTGGAAATAAAAGTGAGATTCTCATTTGAGATTTTACCATTTATTCCCGCTTCACCCACTTACGGACAGAGATCGGAAAGATAACTTTCTATCATTTCCTCTTTTGCATCATGTTAATTACACTTTAATAATCTTTTTCTCCGTTGCATTATACTCGAGCCGTGGAATGATAAATACCCTCTGTGCTTTCCTATACGAGTTTTATTCTGTTCATTTATCTCCAACTATTTTCATATTAAGGGTCTAGGGGTACTGGACGTTTTATCTGATACAGGCACCATGTCTTGGCGGCCATTTTGAAAAAGTGCCCGATATGAAAAATATTTTGCCACAACGCTTTTTACTTTTTAAAGATCTATGGAACGAGGTTTTACTCGCCCCATGTTTCCATTTAAAATTTTAAAGTTTGGCCCTGGTTCCCATGAAGGTCGGCCCCGGGAGGCGACGCGACAACACCATTCGGTTTGCCCCATGGCATTCCCTGTTTGAATTTTTGTTCGGTTCATTTATGTTCAACCGTTTTCGAGATATCTCCGTGGAAAGATTAAAATGGGCCATCCTGTATATATATATATATATATATATATATATATATATATATATATATATATATATATATATATATATTATAAATGCTGAAATTTTGTACCAAGTTGGGAAATTCTTCTAGATACTCTGCAATATCACTAAATAAACAATGTTGCTAAAGCAAAATAAAGTTGTATTTTCTCAAATTGCGCTACGTAAAGTATTACATATTTCTTATTTAGTTATTTAATAAAACCACAATAGCCCATACATTATCTAGTGTAACAAAGGACAACACAGTACCATTAACATCAACATTTTGGAAATCTCTAATAACTCAAATGCCATGGACGGTGCAATGCGCATCAACTGTATCTTACTGTCAATTACTGTGATCATGGTATAATATATTTCGAATAAATGAAGGAACAAAGTTACAAGAAACGAAAAATTTAAATGTTTCTAAAGACTTTACTTCGAAAACGCGCTGACATATCACGACTCATCATGCAGATGCTTCCAAATCGTTTTAAATCGTTTCAGATACCAAACACATTGGTAGTGATTGTTATACTGCTTAAAATGACGTATTTATATTAAATGTTTATAATGATTATTGCTTTCCTTTGCTTCTATAACATTACAACAATAGTTTTTGGTGGTTTTAATTACGTGTCAGTTACATTATTTTAAGCAGTGTTGCCAAATAAATTGCTAATTATTATTCTAAATATGTGCAAATAACGTAGATAAACTGCAAATTTTTTTAAATTACTCGTAATTTGTTTTATGGTGCAAGAATGCTTTCAAGAGAAGAAGTTTTTCATCATCTTTGGCCTACTTATAATGTTAATGTTTAAGTCTTCGTTCCAGCAATACATATAAATGCAAATTGTAACTGAAATTAAATGTAACTGATACATTTTCTGTAACACTAGTTGTTTCCCCTAAGCCTTAGGCCTGGTGTACACTTCAGATTAAGACCGTGCTTAATTAAAAGTTCTAATTACACACTAATTACATTTCACTTGCTTTAGTTTGACCACCCATCACCTCAAACGCTATCCATACCATATAGCTATACGCAATTATTCAAGGACTTACAGTTAGTAATACACAATGTTCACGTTTGTTTTGTTTTGTTTTAGTTTAACGTCCCACAGTTATGTTAGGGCGGCTAAAGAAGACGTGGAGCTAATCATTATAGTGGAATCCGAACCACTTCGGTCGTTCAACTTGGGTTCTTCCCAGTTGCGGACGTCTTAGTTGCGGACGCTGCTCTTATCTGTTAAAATCATTCCCAGTTGCGGACGGACAGGTGTTGCTTGGAATTTCCATGACTCGATTACAAAGCAACCAGAATTGTTAGTCCCAATTGCGGACGCGTGCGGGAAAAGAGGTAAGATCTATTGATAACAAGCAGCAACGTTGCCACATTTTTCATTACATTATATTTACTACCCTGCCCTCAGCAACAAGAAGGACTTTTTGTTGTAAGAATACAATTTGCTGAAAAGAGATTCATTCAGGGGTGTAGCTAGTAAGTTCTTATAGGTGCATGACTTTTTCAGGGGCCTTAGCCTTTTTACAATGTCGAAATAAAATTCTCCTCACAAATTTTTAGTGAGGAGAATTTTACTTCAAAAACTAAGATGGGAACCGCCCCCCACACACAAAGATTTCGTACCCTCTATGCAACTTCCCTTCACAGTTAACCAGGCTTAGGACTGGCAGTGTCAATGTTGAAACTATTGGCACTGGCGTGTTTACATGTTGCAGGAGAATAGCCACTGTCGAATATTATGCTTATATGAGAATGAGCTTGCAGTTCTCCTTTGTCAGGTAGTGAATTATATACAATATTTACACAAAGGTACTCAAGTCTCTGAACATATGCTATGCATCGCAAACACTTCTTGGTGTTACCAGTATCCTGAAATTCCGCAAAAATTCTATGCATTCTTTTGTCTAATAGTATTGCCGATTTCTTTCTTCTTTTCCCGCCAATTTTTAAATTCAAACGATCGTACAGAAAGTTGCTGTGCCGAGCTTCATCCTTGAGAACTCGGACTAACTCTGAGACATTTGGGTGTGCTTTGTTTATAATAGAACACAGTCAGTTGTGCCAGGCTTCGAGTGCGTTGTTCGTCCTGTGCCTTTTGTTATGGCAGTTCCAAATCTCTGTAGTAAAAGTCGAGTTCTCCAACCACTGGACGACGAAATAATCATACAATTGCTGCAATTTACTGTTGCATTGTGTGTCTTCTTGAATACACAGCCAACCATCAACGACTTTATCTATTGGCAAGTGTGTCAAAGCAGCACACATTCTGATGCACAACCTAACCTCATCATCATTTGTGTACTCTTGTATAAGCCCTACTTCTTGCACTTTTCTCCATAGGCACTGGTTGAAATGAAAATTGCATCCTTTAACCTGCGCTTCTGGAAATACATACCGCAATGCGTTTATGGATGACTCTTCGAAGTCAACCATTATTCAATCCGGTTTCCACTCAGGGACTTGTCCTTAATTTCTGCTAAACGTCTCTCGTATATTTGCTGTGTTTTGCTTGGCAGAAGAGCAAACACAATCGGAACAATATTGGTTTCTTCACCGCTGTTACCAAAGTCGGCATGCACTGTATAAAACTAGGCAAACTGTTTGCTGCACGTTTTGAATGTTCCATCCATAAAAACCACTTTACAACTTGCAAGAATATTTCTTCCATTTCTGCTAGCAAATGCCAGTATCCTGTCTTCGCCTACATCATCTAAAAGAAGAAAATTAAATCCATCTCGAAAATGAAGAATATCAGAAGAAAGTTCAATATCCTGAGCTGAGATGTGTTTCCTGATTGATTACTGCAGCGGTAAAGACAAGACTTTAAAGAAGAATACTGCGGCACGTTAGCTACCAAATCATAACCCTGGTCATATAAATCAGCGAACTCTTCTTTATATATTTTCCAAATAGGTTGATGTTCCCGGACTCGCTTCTTTGCGCTGGATATTTTCTTCTTTACTTCAGCTACTTCAACGTCCGGTAGACACGAATGTTGTGAAACCCAGAGCACAACATTGTCTTTCGTTGACATTCGCCCTTTGCAACTTTTGGATTTGTCGTAGATGCAAGCCCAAGTAATACTTCCATTTTTATTCCTCCTGTCGAAAGAGAAGTTATTTAAATTTATTAGTTTTGCATGAAAATTTCCCTCACTAAAATTTTGCTGGGATAAATGAAATTAAATAATGCACAAATCTGCAAAATAATAACAGGAATTCTGATGTAATTTACATGTATTTCATTTGTACTTAATGGATAAACTAGTGGTTAGCAGTATCTCTAATATTACATAGCTTTATAATTATAGATGTTCGTATACTGACAAATTTGAATTCTTTATATCGAGGCAGGGTAGTAAATGTAATGAAATGAAAAATGTGGCAACGTTGCTGCTTGTTATCAATAGATCTTACCTCTTCTCCTACACGCGTCCGCAATTGGGAATAACAAGTCTGGTTGCATCGTAATCGAGGCATGGAAATTGCAAACAACACCTGTGCGTCCGCAACTGGGAATGATTTTAAGAGATAAGAGCAGCGTCCGCAACTGGCACGGACTCGTTCAACTTTATCCCTACCGGAAATCGAACTCGAGACCACACGAACCGAAATCAAGAGTGCTAGCCGCTAGACCAAATGAGAGTCCTCACATTATGTTGATTTAAATCATTCAGTCAGTGTTGCCAGATCCGAAGATGAAAAAGTAGCGTGTCTGTACTCCGAAAGTAGCGAATTCGAACTATTTGTAGCCCAAATATATAGAAATGAATACTGATGGTGCTAATGAAATAATTTAATATGAGTTGGAAAATGTGCTGGACGTATTGCAAGAAGAAATTATGATCGACGGACGAAAACAATTCTAGACTGGATACCACAAGACAAAAGAAGCCTAGGAAACCTCCGCATACAAGAAGGTGTGACGAAATCAAGAGCCACTGAGGAGTAACCTGGAAAAGAACTGCCCAAGTTAGATAGTTGTGAAGACATGGAAAGACCTTCATCCAGCAATAGATTGATAATGGTTGATTATGATGGTGATGATTTTATTATATCTAAACCTCGGAGGTAAACTAAACCAAGTCATAATTTCGTAATTTTACAGAAGCGAAAAATCGGTTCCTCAACTAAGACTATATATATCGGATAACTTTTACTAGGTAAGGTAGGGTAAAAATGGATCCAAAATTTAATGAAAGTCATAGAGCGAAAAAAATTTTTTTGACTATTCAATCCATCATGTTGCAGCAAAACTACGAAAATTAATACAAAAGAAAACTAAAAAGTTAAGAATCACTTGTTTTGGCGAGTGAGAAAAAATAGATACAGGTAACTCGAATTACCTATATACTTATATAATAAGTATGTCCATGTTTCGCAAGTAATTTTTAATCAATATAAAATTTCAACGTAATGAACGCAAGATTAGTTTTCTCGAATAAAGATTGCATGCACCGTTGAGAGCTCAGGAATAAGATTAATCTTATGTTACGGCACTGGATATGTGCTTACGTAATGCATTACGACCTTATGAACTTGTATAAGAAACAGAATGCACTTACATTGAGACGCGAACTATGCGAAACATCGGACTTTGAATCTAACTTGTTTTGTGATCCAACTTGAGACCTCGCATAGCAAAGGTGTGTGTAGTAGCTCTCACCACAAGGTTCAGGACGTTCGTGTTATAAAGTGTCAATTAAACACAGAGATGTGAAACGGTAATATAGCATTTCATCAATTTCAAACAAAATACGTATATTGTAGTAATAATTTACCCTATTTGTTAAGATAATGAACGTTATGTTTTGTTTTTAAAATTACAGTCAAAGCAGAATGTATTGAATAATAAATGAGAAATTGTAAAGTTTCAATTTCGGTACGATTAAATATATTCGTGCTGCTATGTGTTGCGTTATCCGTTAGGAGGTATTGAACAATTCTGATTCAAAGGAAGGAAATAAACTACTGTATAGTACTGGAGTTAATTTAATAGAGTTGTATAGGCAGTTCTGAAGCTATATGAGACGAAGTCTATTGCTGAAAGTGAAATATGGGTTCTATTAGGGTTTTAGGGTGATATACCCACTGATCATTGAACCTGGAATACGCGCATGGAAAGCATTAGCACTAGCAAATTGGCTATGAAGAGGTACATCATACCATATTTCTAAGTCAAAATGAAAGGAAAAAATAAGCGGAAACGACAGACTGTACGAGAATAATACTTTCACTATTTTAATTTCACACTATGTATTTCGAGACTTTCGAGACTTTCGAGACGAGACCGAGACTTGGTACTCGAGACCGAGACAGAGATCGAGACAAGCATCTGTTGACCAAGACGAGACCGAGACCGAGACGGTGATTTTTTACTCGAGACGAGACCCAGACCGTTATTTGTCAACCGAGACGAGACCGAGATTGTACAAAGTCTCGTCTCGTCTCGTCTCGATACCATCTCTAATACCAGTGGTGACCTATGTAATTACCAGTATTTATTTTACAACTATTTTCAGCAGTTATCTCTGAAATAAGTACAAAACTAAATTTAAATAAGGAAACGACATATTATGATAATTTATTTCATTTCATTAAAATTTTAAAGATGAATTAGAAATTCTGTTAATTCTCAATGGAAATATGGATTACCAACAGGGTCGCACCTACACATTTTCTGGGAGGAGTCCAAGGTTTGAGAGGTCCAATAATATTAGACATTATATTTATATAGTATCGAACAGGTGTTATTTTACAGCCAAAAAGACTAAAAGTAATTTTTAAGTACTGTCACCTATATTCTTATGAAAAACGATAAAATTTGATCGTTTTTATCAGAAAAGAAATGGTACAGATGATGAGTATGGTCAAACCTTTAGTCTATATCAAATATTTCTCTGTTAAATAAGCATAGTTTTAACAAAGCGTACAAATGTATGTCGAATTACGAAATTTTGGGAAAATTCGGAGCCGGTGGACCCCCTCTGATTATGAATATAGGCTATATTACAAATATTGTAGAAAAATTAATGATAAATTGTTTAAAATATATTCGCCTTTTCACTAAAAAAGCAATCTGCTTCAAGACAAATAGCAGTGATCCCCTAATCTGCTTACTATTTTCTGGTAAGTTGCTGAGCACAAGAATTCTTGCGTCAATTTTCACAAAAAGTGGAAGTTGCTTCTCCGATGCTCACAGTACAGTTTCAGTGACAGTAGTGTTGTGGCAGTAATTGTGCTCTTTGTTAAAAGATGGCATTAGGTGTTGCGTCTGAAGTCTCGTTCACTTGTTGTAGTAGAATATAAAGGTCGTTACAAAATCTGAGCTCACATAGTCTCTTGATAAGTATTCTACAATAGTGTAAGAAAATAAACGAGGGAGGTCACTTCAGACTTCACTTAATGGGGCAAAAGCACCACCGACATAAGACTTTCAGGTTTTGTACTAGTATATCAGTAAACAATCTATTTAAGTACGGTATATGTATTCCTCAAACTCTTGGGGGAGTGATTTGCCCCCTCCTGCCCCCCGTAAATGACGCCCCCTGTAATAAACCTAAATCTCCAGGTGAAAAAGGTTGTCCTTATAGCCCAGTCAATGAAGGTCAAAAAACATCAAAGTTCGGAAAAAATTTGGGTAAAGCTGATTTTCTCCCAAGTGATAGACCACTATGAGGGGAACATTTTCCCAAAAGTCCCCGCCCCTCCCCCTGGAGCTTCTCCCCCCATGCCCTCTCAAAGTTAAAAAATGGGCGTTTTAGAAAAAAGGCCATATCTTCAAACCTAATTGACATATTGACATGCTTCTTTTTTTCTCGTAATCTGTGAAACGTGCTCTACAATTTCGTATTCCTTAAAGTTTTTCATAAACCTAATGGTTTCTTGGCAATTTTAACCTAAAGAGTAAAAAATGAAAAAATCGCCCGCACCATTTTGTTTTTCCTCTTATATTTCCTTAGTGAGTTGTGATATGGAAAAATGTTTCAAATAAATCTTAAAGAGCATAAAATTATCTTTCCAACGGTGTATATATTGTGGGGGTTACTCTTAAAATTAGCCATGTAGCGAGGTAAGTTTGAAGACGAGCGGGCTCAAATTTTCGCCTCAAATATCATGGAGGGATAAAATGCATAACACTAAGTAAATGTGTTAAAACAGAAGTGGTGGTGAAGCGAACTCCGTTGGGAACATTTAATCCTGAAACTATTCGTATTCTTTCGTATGCCAAAAAAAAAGTCACCGTAGTGGGCTCTCCAATATTTTTGTGGAAGATTTTAATGTCTTGAAAGTTACCAGAGGAATTGAATGTCGAACGGTACACCCCATATTTCCAATGAATGTTTTGTGGATTGTAGGCGCAGGTATGCAGCCTGGGTGGAATGGATTCATGACCTCCGTAATGAGTAGAAGAGAAGATTGTGAGGATACATATATATTAGGAATTCCCTTTATAAACATGGATCCTAGCAATCCATCAACAATTTTCTCTGCTCTCAGTTATGCTGCAGAACAATGTCAGAAGCAACGCCGTGCCTGTATTGTTACGTTCGATCAACCATTGTTTTTAAAGGCGGCTGAAATTGTAGCGTCAGTAAATCCCAACAGTGAAGTGTCAAAAATTATTGTGAGGCTAGGATGATTCCATCTATTAATGTCTTTTATGGGTGCTATTAGAAAGATAATGGAGGGGAGTGATTTGGAAGACCTAAGGGCTACAGTTTACGGTAAACTGACTGTGAACCACATTTGAATGGTCACGCATACGCAAGAGCTGTCCGAGCATATAGCCTTACTGCTTGTGCGATTGTTAAAGTGATGAAGAGCAGTTTTCCTGAAATAAATGGCTCTCTTGCATATTTGGAAAATATTTTTAAAGATCTTCTTGAAAAGAGTTTTAATGAACAAGATGTTCTAGAAGAACCATCTGTTAAAGAAGCTTTGAGCAAACTTAACGATTTCTTGCAGGAAATTAGAACTTTAAGCAGAACAATTAAGCTGTGGGTTAATCTCCTTAGGTGCATTGACCTTATATTGCTGTTTATCTTTGCAGAAAGATCAGGAAACTGGGATTTACATATGAATACAACAATTCAAATTCTCCCATATTTTCATGCTGCCGGACATCTCCCCTATGCTAAATCCGCCCACTTGTATGCACAAGAGATGTGCAAACTTGAATCAAAACTCACAGATCAGGAACTAGTTCTCTTTAAGGAGAAAGGATTCTTCACTATTAGGCGGAAAGGCAAGCACTGGTCAGGAACGTGGTCTGATATGTGCATAGAACAAGATTTGATGCGACCCATGAACTCTGTTGGAGGACTGACACATGGCCATGGCATTACTGACAATACTCTTTCAAAATGGGTACTTGGAGCACCATTCTTTCTCAAAGTCCATGAGGCTGTAGAAGATTTTTTCGGAACAGCAATGCAGTTTAGCGAACAGCACGTGTAACTACGAGAATCCAGAAAGAAGAAAGACTTGTCAGACTTACAGAAGTTTACAGCTTGGTTACAAGAACACAATCCTTTTACAAAGTTGTCTGGCGAACTGATCTCTTTGGCCACTGGGTTTGTTTGTGATGATCAATACTGTGATCAAGCATACGATGTCGGTTTGTCTACTATGAACAAAATTAAAGGTAAAAATTTCCAAGAACTCAAACTGCACAGAAAAGGTGAAGACACAGGCAGCACAGAAGTCAGCAAGAGTAAGATCAAAAGAGGTCAATATCAATTCTCAACAGCTTTGTAATCGGATATTGTGTGTCTGTGATAGCGCCAGCAAATTAAAGACATATTTCGAATATGAATTGGCAGTACGCCCACCAACTCTGTTTGATGAAGTTTCTCTTCGAAAAGGTACAAAATCATCCTTGATGAAAGTTTTTGAAGAAGAAATCATCGAAGAACTAGATGTAAAGGATGCAACATATATTGTAGACGGAGGGTTTCTTCTTCACCATCTGCCATGGCCAAAAAATTGTACCTTTGGAGCTGTCTTAGAGAACTATTGTACACATGTTCTTAATAAATATGGTCAAAAATCTATCGTTGTTTTTTATGGTTACCCTAGTGAGCCTATCACGAAAAATGAAGAACAAAACAGGAGAGCGGCGAAAAAATCTTCACAAGACATATTTTTTTTTGTCAAAACACAGTCTGTGCCACGGGAAAAGACGAGTTCTTAGGTAATAGAAACAATAAGAAGAGATTATCGTTGGCTCTGGGGTCTGAACTCGTGAAACGGGGATTGACTGTAATTACAGCAGAGGAAGACGCAGATGTTGACATTGTAATGACGGCCATTCAACAGTTGAAAACTGCTTCAAAAGTTATTGTCGTAGGATCTGATACTGACCTGGTAGTCTTACTTACTGCTTTGTCTCCTGAGAAAGAAAGTGCTTCTGTTTACTTCTGTAAAGAGAAAGGTGGTGTGACTCCGAACACACGGTACTTCAGGATCGAAACATTGATTGAAAAGTTTGGAGATTGCCGGCAACTACTTTGTTCTGTCATGCGTTTACAGGATGTGACACGACATCGTGTTTTTATGGTATGGGCAAATGAAAAGTAATAGATACGTTCAAATCACCGGAATTTCAAAACTGGGCCAGAGTGTTTTTGGATATTTCAAAATCTAAAGGAGAAATATTATCTACAGGTGAAAAATTAGTTTTGGATTTGTATGATTTGGGAAAGTACTCAAATTTGAATGAACCCCGATACCACAGATTTTTGTCTTTCACAAAGAAAAGTTCACTAAGATCTAACTTTGACCTGGCCAAACTACCTTTAACTTCTGAAGCGTGTAATGAACATTCGCTCAGAGTATTTTTGCAAGTACAGAAATGCATGGGCGGCGATTAGGGGGGGCAAGAGGGGGCAGTTGCCCCCCACTTTTTTTAAGTGACCACTTAACTCTTTTAAATTATATCATCCATTTTTTTGTGATAGGCTAGAATCTTCATTATTCGATTTAAAAAAGTTACCAAAAAAGCTTTTTACTTCTTTTTTTCTCAAGTCTGGAGGCATTGTAGAACACGTTACGTCGCCTTTCTGCGTCGAGACGTAGAGTGTGATGACGTCATAACAAAAATATTTTTATGACTTTTTTATTACTTTTTGCAGGCCTTACTTTTGTACCTAGAAGATTGAAATTTTGCACACACATTCAGTGCACCCCTTAATATTTTCCAGATTCTTTTCAGATTTCTGCGATGAAACAGGGGTGTCTAGAGGAGACAAAAGTTAAAAAAAGGATATATTTTTAACAAAGATCCCTTTTTTCGCGATTTTCCCTCCTCAGATACATGATGGAGACATGTGAATGGTACCGTTTAAAAGGCTGTTCTGTTCCAAAAAGAATGATGTACGAACCATGATTTTAGTATAAATAGGGATTTCTCAGGGAATTGTTACCTGAGATCCTTTTTATATGGGAATCTGGAGTATTGTAGAGATACTATTTTTGGCGGGCTTACTTTTGCACCTAGAAGATTGAAATTTTGCACACACATTTAGTACACCCCTTAGTATTTTTCAGATTTGTTTCAGATCTCTGCGTTAAAACAGGGGGTACAGAGGGTCAAAAAAGTACAAAGAAGGAATATTTTTTAAACGAATAATCCATTTTTTCATGATTTTCCCACCTCAGGTACATGATGGAGACATGTGAGTGGTACCGTTTGAAAGTATTTTCTATTCTAAAGGGAACGATGTACGAACAATGATCATAGGATAAATAGGGATGTTTCAGATAAATTCTATATTATATCCGGGTCATCTGGGGCATTGTGGGAATGTTCTTAGCTCATTTGTAAACATTTTCCCACACTTAGTTTTCAAGATAGAAGCTTGAAACTTTTTATACACATTTAGTACACCCCTTTGTATTTTTCAGTTGATTTTGAGATCTGTGCATTAACAAAGGGGGTCCAGAGGGGATCAAAGTTTGAAAAAATCCAGATTTCCCTCAAAATTTCCCATTGTTAGGAACACGATAGGAAAACGTAAACGGAACCGTTTGAAAGGTTGTTCTATTCTGAAGAGAATGAGGTACTAACCATGATCCTAGGATAAAAAGGGATGATGCTGTAGCTGATTGACTGAAATTCAATAATTTACCTTTAAAAAGCAATAATTTAAAATGGTTAATGTATATAGTTTCATTTGGAAATGTAAATTTTTTGCATATATTACTGGTTCATAGAAAAAAGATGGTACCATATAATATTTGTCGTTACGTAAGTGTGTATTGGTTATTTGTCTTCCCGTGGAGTTAAGACAGCTACAGGAATTGCGTTTTAATTGTAATTCAAAGGAATTAATATCACAATTGCATCGTAGCATATGCTTGTAGTATTTACTGTCTTTCATTTTCTAAGAGTAATAACATACATTTAATGGTAAGTGTGGAATTAAAAATTAAGTTGTTCATTAATTCCCAGTTTCAATATAACTTCTACAGAACAAGCCTCATTATTCATTAGTGTGATTAATAATATCCTTTCTATTTATGTTTTACAAATATAGGAGTATGTTTAGTACAAGGGGTCCAGAATCACGTAAAAAACACAAAATTTGCAGGAGAAATGAATGATGCAAGTACTTAGAGGTAACATAACGTAACCAAATCTAACCTAATCTAACATAAACTAACCTAAGCTAACCTGAACTAACCTAAACTTACCTAATATTATAGAAGTAAGCGAAATTCTATCATTTTTTTTTGGAAAATTATGCGGGATCGCTACACTAATTTAACACAAACTAACCTAACCTAACCTAAATTAACCTAAGCTAGCCTAAACTAACCTAATCTACTCTAAACTAACCGAATGTGAACAGAAATTACCAAAATTGTAACATTTTTTAAGAGAAAAAAGCTGGACCCCTTCTGCTAAACATAGGCCCAAATATATTATTAAATAATTTGATCACATAATTTTTCTGACAGAATTATAAGATGTTCATGAGCAAGGAATCAAGGGTTAGTACCTATGTGCGTTGCTCTTGTCAATTTACCTAATTAAATATGAAACACGATATACGGTGTTTTAACTGAAAAAGATGGTATCCTATTAGTTATACAACCTTTCGTCAAAGTGTTAGAAACAACCAGAGACAGTAACATTGATATACACATATTCAGATCATATCTTGCCCCCCCACTTTTAACGTCCAATCGCCGCCACTGCAGAAATGGTTAGGAAATAAACTTCCTGACACAGAATGGGGGTGGAGGATAGAATTAATTAAAGAAAACGGACGCTCCAAAAAGACATTGAAACCTATTCCCACATCCAAGCCATTTGCATCAGACGAGCTTCTGTACATATCATGTTCGCGTAAGCAAGGATGTAGGCAATACTGTAAATGTAAAATAACTAAAATAGATTGCTCTGCAATGTGTGAGCACTGTATGGGCTGTCTTGCCTAAATTCACATTTCTATTCCGAGGAAGAACTTGTAGAATCATCATCCGAAAATTAAATAGTATGCTGTATAGCTACGGAAGATTAAGTTGAAAATACTGCAGTAAGCATAGCGGACATGTTCGAAATTGAAATGTAAACATAATAAAAAATCTTATAGATATAATTTCATACACTAATTGACTGAGGAGATCCAAGGCAAAAAATAGGGAAAGGAAGAGCAAACAAAATATTTCAAATTTTTATAGTTTATTTGTTTATCTAGAAATTATTAGATTTATAAAAAAATAGAAAATAAAATAAAATAACTTTATCACTTTTTAAGAATAAAACAGAATGTGAAAATTATCAGTGTGTTGAATAGTTTTGGAGATAATACCTTTTGTCAAAAACGCTTATTTTTAAATTTGGAATGGTAATGGGAATAGAGTAAGGGTTAAAGCTTCACAGGGGAGACAGGACTAAACAAAAATGCTTTTCTAACAATGCAGTGGTTTATTATTTTTAAAAAAGCTTTGTTATTATTATTTTTTTTTCTTTCGAAATGAAACATAGTGACTGATATTTGAGGCGAAAATTTGAGCCCGCTCGTCTTCAAACTTACCTCGCTACATGGCTAATTTTAAGAGTAACCCCCACAATATATACACCGTTGGAAAGATAATTTTATGCTCTTTAAGATTTATTTGAAACATTTTTCCATATCACAACTCACTAAGGAAATATAAGAGGAAAAACAAAATGGCGCGGGCGATTTTTTTCATTTTTTACTCTTTAGGTTAAAATTGCCAAGAAACCATTAGGTTTATGAAAAACTTTAAGGAATACGAAATTGTAGAGCACATTTCACAGATTACGAGAAAAAAGAAGCATGTCAATATGTCAATTAGTTTTGAAGATATGGCCTTTTTTCTAAAACGCCCATTTTTTAACTTTGAGAGGGCGTGGGGGGAGAAGCTCCAGGGGGAGGGGCGGGGACTTTTGGGAAAATGTTCCCCTCATAGTGGTCTATCACTTGGGAGAAAATCAGCTTTACCCAAATTATTTCCTTGCAAAAACCTTTATTGACTGGGCTATTAGTAGAATTGCTAGTTGAATTTAAAAAAAGAAAATAAAAACGTAAATGGAGCCTCAGAGAACATTCAATATTACGAATAACTTTGAAGTTAAAATGTACAGTAGGGGTGCACCCACGTAGGGTCCACCCAGTACTGGATTTACGTATAAGCTAACAAGCTATAGCTTAGGGCAGAACTCTCTTGCGGGCCCCAAAAATTAAAGAAAGCAACTGGTTGTACATTTCCAAAATATAAGAAAATAATAAATAAAATATACATATAACAACAACGCTTCGTGTTGTGTAGATTAATATGACGTAAGTGATGGGGTCCTTTCTGCTAGCCTGTTTCCTTAAATTTTTATTTTTTCCATTTCTGTACAGTGTGCCTACGTTCATCTTGATGCCTTCAATAGCTTAGGGCCCCACGAATCCTAAATCCAACTCTGGGTTCACCGAATCCGAACACCCTCAAAACTTCCTACCTCAACACACATTTATACCCTTTCTCAATAAAACTATATTTTTTTTTAACAGGGAAATGATTGATGTAGCATGAAAATTTGATCTTACACCTCATCCTTACTCTTTCTCTTAGAAAAACAATCTAATTCTATCATTTTTTTTTCTGAAAATACATGTGGAAGTATTTTACAATTGCTTATCGTCTTTTCGGCTTGAGATTAATACCCGTTCAATACTATATAGACTAAGTGTCTTCTAGCATTGGACCACCGCCCCCAACAAAAATCTCTGCTGGGTGCCTGACAAGCCCGCAACCAGCCACAGAGGTTTGGGGAAGCCATGAATATGTTAAGGGGACCAAGTCATTAAAAATTCTCTTACACATAGCTAAATTGTGTTCTTTGTATTAATAATAGCATTTTGTGTTAAAGTTTAGGGGGGAAGGCCCCCTAGCCCCTAGAGATGCGCACGAGACGAGTCGAGACATGATTTTCCTAACAAAATTCGAGTCGAGACACGGCTCTTGCAATAGAAAAATATACATTTTTCGAGTTTTGACATCACTTTTACAGCACATTTTCGAGACGAGACAGCCACAAATCTTGTCTCGTGCGTATCCCTACTAACCCCCGTCTAGTTGCGGGCCTGGTGCCTGATATACAGGATATTGTCAAAATTGAATTTGAAATCAATAATCAAACTCTAGAATTAAATAACGATTAATGAACTGAATTTACTAGTAATTTCACAATAATTGATCAAGAATATTATACACGCTTCCGTTATATACAATATATCCAAATCGGTAAGACCAACACAGAATGTGGGTGCGGACTCACATTGCGTTGACACTTTTAATTGTTTTTTAAATAACATTAGTTTGATTTAACTCATAGTGTACGTTTTGACTCGCAACGTTAACTTCGCTAACACAATATTTCGGAGATTGTAATATAGCAATATCTCGTACACTTCAAGATTTTACTAAATAGGATACAGTAATAATCATCGAAAAGAAGTGTAAATTAATCATTTTCCATTTATTTATTTTTTTCCAGGAACGATTTAGATTGCATGCTTAGGTTGAGAGGGGTGGTAATATGGAGAAATGTTTATTCTTCCAGAAAAAAAAAATCTGCGGTTTAGCGGTGCTTCTCTATATTACTTACTTCGATGCATGCGTGCGTGATGCGTTATATATTTTGTACTCTATCTCATTAACTATACTACACTAAAAATTTTTCATAGGTAAATTTACAAAAAAAAAAAAAAAAAAAAAAAACGGTGGTAACCTGTTTGCCAAACCTCTATGTAATTAAATTTACACCTATAAAATAAAATTACTAATATGAAATGGTGTAAAATTACATTTTTATCAATAAAAATATCATATTTTCTTGTAAATTCACTGTAAATTTGTGAAAAAGCAGCAAATTTTGTAATTTAATCTAAGGAAATGTATATCAACTTACCAAATGAAGGGTAAATGATTTTACATTGATATTTGGCAACATAAGCGTGCGAACGTGGGGACAAGTGGGGGCGCTCGCCTCACCTAATGTTTTGGCATTGCGGTTTTTTTTTTCGATTTTTTAAAATAATTTTCTCATCTAATAAGGATTATACGTATTTCACTAAAACGGACCCTGGAATACGTCTGTAATCATCGCTATACAAAGTAACACTTTGATCTTTGCAATACGGTACTCGACCAAAATTTTCCGATTTAATTATATTTCAATCTTTCTCCCGTTTGTTTTCCCCCAGCAATATATTATCACACACACACACACACCTAACACATTATCTGTAGGCGCTGACTTTAAAAGGGGGGGCTAGAAGCTTTTCTGCTCCATCTCTCCAAACTAAAAGCAGAGGAGCAATTAAAAATAAAAACTAAATTATAAAGAAAGTAATGATTACAAGGCGGTTGCATATCTTCAGGGGTACTGGTTTTGACCTGCCCCCCCCCTTAATTCAAGGGTCTGCGCACGCCTGTGTTTGGCAATCAAACTACATTTTTTTTCCAGTGTACGTTCTGCCGTCTTGCTAGCGTCACAATGAAGATATTGATGAGAGTATATTAGGCAATAAACAGGCTCTTCTTACTGGTAGTGATCGAATCGTTCAGTGGCGAAGCGTTTTGCCCATCACTAGATGAAATGAAATATTTCAGTTGAACGTACTACAATTATGGCCATTAGTCTAAGGGAGACAAATGAATTAGGCAAGTGAATAATAATGGGGAAAAAATCGGTGAAATGAGAGAACGGGAGTACACCGAGTAAATCTACGGACACAATGTTGTTTACCAGAACCTTACTTGGCTATAGATTGAACTAGGGACCTCATGCACCAGAGGTAACTCTCTACCACTGAGCCACTGCGCCCTCTCCCTTGCCCATCCCTACAATATACTTCAGTTTCAAATATAAGATGTGGTTCTTGTACAGAATTAATTTCTTTTTTTTTTTTTTTAATAGTTTATCTCGCATACTTTGAGCGAATTCTCATTGTGAACAATGGAAAATAACTTAGAATTTCGAGCATTAGAAATAGGGCTTTTCCTTTTGTTCTGCGTACAAAATTTATGAAGAGCTTCTCCGTGGCTAAGCGGTCAGCATACACGCCTGTGATGTGGGAGACCCGGGTTCGATTCCCGGCCGGAGCTCATGTGGTTCGCCTTCCACGTTAATCAGTAGGTCCACGTCTCATATAGCCTCGCTGCTGAACGGGACGTTAAACTCAAAATCAACTCAACTCAACAAAATTTATGAAAGTCATTTGCTTTACACTAATATGCCAAATTCAAGTATTTGCATGTCACGTTCATTCACGAAAACAATTGATGCAATAAAAAAAAATTCTATCAACTAAGGTCGATCCGCTTCACTCCAAAGTTTGCAATTATTACATACCCATTTTTATTTTATTTTCTTATTTATTTATTTATTTATTTGTTAGTTTCTGGCATACTTTAAATTTCTAGTTCCAAATCCAGAAATCTCTACATGCTTGCGACATAGAAATTATTTAAATTTCCATGAAACTTTTCTTTCAGTCGAGTTTATACACCTGAGAAGCGTGCAGTAGTAGAGGAAAATGTGATTCGTTCTTGTGTTGTAGCTACAGCAAGTGAGAAACAAATGCATAATTTATTTTCGCTTCCCAAACAAAACAAAAACATTTTGAATTTATTACGCATGTTATTATTTTACTTACATACATGATCGAAGAGTAATTTTTTGTTGTTGATGTTGTTGTTTTGAGAAGCTAGAACAATGGGTTTGTGAATATTGTTATGAAAGACTTTTTATTGAAACACATCAACGCTTTTCCACTCAAATGCTTTGGCGGTTGTTTCCTGTTGAGGAATTATAGTTGCCAACTTGTTCAGCAAATATTATCATATTACATAGTGTTGTCCAGAGACGAGAAATTCGAAGATTCCTGGTTCGATACTACCCCCCCCCCCCTGTCAAGGGAGATTTGTGGCTAACATTGTGTGTAAGAGTTTTGTCGTAGTTCTCCCCTTTCCTCCCACTTTCGGCATTCCACTATTATCATCAATGATCACCATCAACTCCCTTAGCCTCGGAATAACCGTGGTACGTTAAACTAAAAAAAAAGACCAGAAATACATTTGTAAATTCAAGGCAAGACTAAAAACATGACAATTCTCGTCTCGTTTTCGAGATGAGATGAGAAATTTCACGAACCTCGTGGGAAATAATAGTTCATTCAAGTGTTAGGTCTCAAATACTGTGTTAGTGTTACCTGATTCAAAATATACAAGAATCTGTCACTTTACCGTCCCATGATTATCTCCTTTAAGGCTAAGGGCAGGGGCGGGTCCATGGGGCGATCGGGGCAATCGCCCCCCAGAAGAGGAAACTTTCTTATTTTATATATAAATAAACCCATCCATAAAAAGTTTGAAGCTCTTAAAAGTAGCTCTAAGTAGCAGTATTACTACCGACCTCCACCCCACCCCCAGAAGTCCGTGTTGGATCCTCCCCTGGCTAAGGGAGACGGAAGTGAATGACGATAGAAGAATTGGTCGAATGAGAATGTGGGGGGATATCATATAACCCAGAGAAAACCCACGGACATGACTTTGTCCACCATAATTTTACTTGACCGGGGGTAGAACCAGGGACCTCCCACAACTGAGGTAAGCACTCTCTCACTGAATCACAATGCTTCTTTCATAATATAAAGTATTGATAAACTGGTTGTAATTACAATGAAAGAACATTTATAGAATACAATTTTCTTTTCCAGAAATAAGTTGCTAAATATTCAAACGAAATAACTACTTTTCTACAGGCTTACGAAGAATTTAAGAGGCCTTATAATTGCGAAATTAAAATACCGCTAATTTTACAAGTAATTCTGTGATATCTTCAAATAGATAAAAGATAATCGAAATCTGGAACAAGAGCAACCTAGACAATATTATTTTGCATGAGGTACTGTCATCACGAGTCACCTAGTAGCTTTCCGTTTGCAGCCATTTTGAAACGCGAAAATAAATGCCGGGTTTCTAAATGGCTGCAAATCGAAAGCAGATAAATCAGCCGTTATAACGGTATCTCATGTAAAATAATGTTGTCTAGGGTGCTCTTGTTCCACATTTCGATTATATTTTATCTATTTGAAGATATCACAGAATTACTGTAAAATTCCGCGGTATTTTAATTTCGCAGTGATAAAGCCTCTTAATGATCTTCCCTTCTTTTCTTTTCTTTCGTTCTTCTTTTCTTATTTTTGTAAAAAATGAAATACATTATAATAATAATAATGGTGAGATTAAAACGTTTTAAAATGCAATGGACACGTTGATCGAAGGCGCGTCCACGGGTGTTCAGCGAGTCCAGACCTCTCCTCCCGAAAAAAAAAATAAATAAATAAAACTTCGTAACTGAACATACATTTGCACACGTTCTTTATAAAACCGTACTTGTTTCGCAGAGAAATACTTGACATAGACTAAACATTAAACCTTATTGGTTATTTGAACTATTTCTTTTCTGATAAAAAAAAAAAATCTAATTTTATCATTCTTTGTGTGTACTTAAGTAAAAGTATTTGTATCAGTATCGTTTTTTCTGCTGTAGAATAGTACTCGTTTGATACTAACGGGGAGCGGTGGCTCAGTGGTAGAGCGCTCACCTCCGGTGGACTTTGTGGTGAACAAACACCGTGCTCGTGGGTTTTCTCGGGGTTCTCCCGTTTCCTCCCACTTTCTTCATTCCACCATTTCATTCAATTCTCATCATCACCATTTCCTTTAACCTAACCGGCATAACCGTAGGACGTAAAACTCGTCCGTCATTTCGTTTTCGTTTGATACTACATAAATATGGTGTTATGTATTATTAGCCAGGGATGCAAATAACCTCTCGCCCAGTCGCCCGGGGCGAGTGGTTTATCGGTGCGGGCGAGTATTTAATATCATACCGAAGGTAAGTAAATGATTTCTATTGTGGATGTATGCTAATAGTTTTTTCCTTGGGCTAGTAAAATCTCGTTGCTTATTTGCATCCCTATATTAGACTCTTCCCCTCAAACTTTGCACTCTCCCAACAAAAAAAAAAAAAAAAAAAAAATCTGGGTGCGTGCCTGATGTTGATACTATGAGAAGAATGCTGAATATTAAATCTGTTTACGAATATGTTGTGAGATAGACCTTCTGGCTAGAGCACGAAAAAGATAGGAGTTTCGCATAAGGTATTATCTTCGGAAAGTGCAAAACAAAATCACAAAATGAATTGAGTTCACAAACGTGGAGATCTTTTATTTGTATTGAAATCAGCATTCCGGGTTATAATGTATATTAAAGATCTAATAAATACTATCACTAATAACCATAATAATATACTACAGTCCTGTTAACCCAATCTCGATTAACCAAATTTCCAGATAACCGTATCGCTAAAAGGGAAAAAGGAAACTACCACAAAAATGAGATAAGAAAAGAAAATATAATTTTCTTTCACAAGCTGAATTAAACTTGTTTTAGACCCATAGCTTTAATTTAGGAATACTCAGTTCTAATTTGCAGTTTTGAAGGCATCATATGTAATCAACAACGTCTACTCACGCTGAAAATATATCAAACAAGCTTTCTGTATTCCGGTTTAACCGAAGCATTATCATACATTCGATTAAACGGCATCAGTGGTCGAAGTGAGACGGTATGCGCTAGTATATCATACCGCCTCTGGTTTCTCAGTGATGAAAACATACGCATACCGTCTCTGGTTTTTCAGTGATTAAAACATACCGTCACTGGAAAGTAGATCCTAGATATCTTTAATAACACTCTTTTTATACACAGTAATTAACGAATAACTTTGCACGTGAAAATATTTTATTTCGTATGTAGAAATGATTTCTGAGTTGACAGCACCGACATTTTTGCTATCTTTATACTATCTTTTGTTTTTAAAATGAGGAGTCTTCAAAAAAAATCATCTAGTTTATATTTTGATGTTCCTTTTTTTTTTTTTTTTTTTTTTTGTATTCTTGCCTTGCCGTGTGTGTCTTTTTGCCTTAATGCATATAAATGCTGTGGCATAGGCAGATTCAGGAGCTAGGGAGCGGACCTTCCAGGGATTTGGAATGTCCCACAGTCAATTGGAGAACCTGTCCCACAGGGTAATATCCACATTCAGTTTTTGAGTATTTGCGTATATAATTCTCTATAATACAACATAAGGAAATGTTTTTTATTTGTTTCAGAAAGTTTTTGGTGGGGGATCAAAGTCTCTCCATACCCCTCATACTATAGAGAAGCTCTCCAATGGTTTTTAGTCATTATGCAAATAGAAATGCAATCTTTTAGGCAACACATCCTCACTGCATTTCAACATTTAGATATATCGAGTCAAAATCGTATTAACGATACCGCCTCTGCTTTTTCCCCACTTCGAACACTGAACGGGATTCTAGTGTACAGTTCGTTTTAAAACATAATGTCCTCGTTACATGCCTTCTTCTGAAGAAAGCTATATTTCATGGGGCAGTAGTTCTCAAACTAATTCCTATCACGACCCCCATTTTATCACATCCTCTTTATTGCGACATCCTTATAATTCCTGGTTTGTAATAAGCTTGTGTGGGATTTTTAATATACCTATTGCCGAGATCTCATTATATCCATCTATTTCTATAATAGTAGAATACATTTCTTGAATATAGTGGATACAGTAACTTCCTTAAAAGCGAATGGATTAAAACCAAATTTGGTCTGTTCATTTTTATTACAAATATCAAATCCGATCCCTCATATTGTTTCAAAATGGAGGCCGCTAAAAAATTTTAAAACTTCAAAACTCCCTTAATTTTGAGTTATATGATAAAAAAAAAATAAAGTGATTTCTAATTTTGGTTTGAAATACTTGCACAGTTGTTAAAAAAAAAAAGTTTAATATTTTAAAATGACGATAATGTGCGTCACCGAGATTGAACTGGGAATTGCCGCACTAGTGAAATCACACCATATTGACAAGGAAGGGTCACGCAGTGGCTCCGCTGAGATCCGAACGAGACAATTGTGTTTGCATTTGATATGTTATAATTTGACGAATCCCAAAGTTATACGTGCCACCGGGCGGAATGTCGTGAGTTACAACATATTTTGTAATATAAAAGCTACAAAGCTGACAGAATAGTTTGAACCGAGTCATTTGTTCGGAAACAGTTGAGTAAATGGAAAACTCAAACAATACGTATCCCATCATTTTCAACAACAAACATTTTTGGGGTAAAAACTTTGTCCCAGGGTCCCCCGCAGGGTCCCAGACGGGGTCCAACTAAAAATTTTCAAATGGCAAGGGGGGTTAAGTGGCACATCATTTGAAAGCTCTTGTAAAATGAAAGAAAATGCAGCAAGTCTCGTCTCTCTACGACGACCCTGTGCAAAATGGCGGCGGGTCAAAATGTAAACAAAAACTTAATTGAAAAGTCCATGGTTACCCCTATAAATCGGAAACGGTGAGAGAAATATGAAAATAGAAAAGGGAGTGTGGCATTATTTTCAAAGTGCAACAATTTGAGTTAAAGCGTCTTGTCCCAGGGTGCCAACAGGGTCACAGGTGGGGTCCAACTAAAAAGTTTCAAATGGCAAAAGGGTTAAGTAGCTCACCGTTTGCAAGATCTTGTTAAATGAAAGTAGATGGATCAAGTCTTGACTTTCTACGACAACCCTGTGCAAAATTGCGGCGGGTCAAACTGTAAACAAAAGCTTAATTGAAAATCTATTGCCACCTTGAATCCAAGATGGCCGCTTAAAACCTATGTCATTCATAACAGTAGAAATCTAAATCTCTATTTTTCTCTATTACGTATTTAGAAATAATAGGAAGACTAAAGAACAATTGAATTTCCATTCACTTCAGCTATTATTTCATTCGGTAACAACACATATATGTTTTGTTCTTAATGCACGTTCGTCACGGTTCTCTCGACATTATTTACTTGAATATAACGAATAACGCTCGCTTCTCCAACACCAGTGGTGTGAGCTGGATATGCGTTCGATACATAGTGCGACATTTTGAACCCAGGATGTTGCGTTTTTGAACATTTTTCATATTTTAGTAACTTACTAATCAACATTAATGCCAAATTTGTTTTCGTAGCTTCACTAGTTTGGTACGCTTATCCTTTCGATATAGGTTTGAAGCGGCCCTCTTGGATTCAAGGTGGCAATAGATTTTCAATTAAGCTTTTGTTTACATTTTGACCCGCCGCAATTTTGCACAGGGTTGTCGTAGAAAGTCGAGATGCGCTCCATCTTCTTTTACTTAACAACAGCTTCCAAACGATGTCCTACCTCTCTTGCCATTTGAAACTTTTTATTTGGACCCCACCTGGGACCATGTGGGGACCCTGGGACAAGACGTTTTCACTGTAATCGTTGTACTTTGAAAATAATGCCACACATCATTTCCTGTTTTCACATTTGTCTTACCGTTTCCGATTTATAGGGGTGACCATGGACTTTTCAATTAAGTTTTCGTTTACACTTTGACACGTCGCCATTTTGCACAGGGTTGTTGTAGACTTGCTGCATTTTCTTTCATTTTACAACAGCTTTCAAATGATGTACCACTTAACCCCCCTTGCCATTTGAAAATTTTGAGTTGGACCCCGTCTGGGACCCTGCGGAGGACCCTGGGACAAAGATTTTACCCCAAAAATGTTTGTCGTTGAAAATGATGGGATACGTGTTGGCCGAGTTTTCCACTTACCCAACCGTTTTCGAACAAATGACTCGGTTCAAACTATTATGCCAGGCAAATTTTTTGTAGTTCTTACATTACAAAATATGTTGTAACTCACGATATTCCCCTCGGTGACACGTATAACTTGGGAATTCATCTAGTTATAACATATCAAATGCAAACACAATTGTCTCGTTCGGATCTCAGCGGAGCCACTGAGTGACCCTTCCTTGTGAGATATCTCATGAGCTTTCAATTTTAATTGTATTTCAATATACAGGTCTTGTTGCATTTGTATTTTTCTGGTTTTTCAATATGCAGTTCTCATTAGTTTCATATCGTATCTCTTTCATTTAAATTGCTTTTTAAAGAACTCTGCACCTGTTGCATTGAAAATGTTTAATAATCTTTTTTTTCTTTTTTTGTTCTTAACAATATGTATAAAACAAAATATGCCTATCAGAACAAAAAATATTTATAAATATTTTCCAGTATTAGATTCCAACTATATTTCTCTCTTCCGCTTATCTTTGCCACCCTATGAAACCTTCTCGCGAACCCCCTAGGGGTCGCAACCCCAGGTTGAAAAATCCTGCCATAGGGAATACAACCGTAATATGTTGGTAAATCTTCAACTAAAAATTAAGTGATGCCCTTCGAATTTCCGTATTTTATTCAATGTTATGAAAATGCAGGCAAGTGAGTTCTACGAATGTCTTCTGCTCCTGAAGACGTCATATTTGAAATCAACTATATATCTATCTATCTAAACACCCCGGACAAAACATTAGTCACCCCCGCGCGAGAGCAAGACTGCTTTGACAAACAGGTACAGATGGCGTATTGGTCGAATCACATGGCGAAACGTGCATACACTGCCTCGAGTCGATCAGAGGGCATTACTATGGAGTTACACAGAACCGATCGAAACGGTGTGACTGCGGTAAGATGGGGAAGACCGCGGACGTGACGGAGTGGCAAAAAGGGGCAATCGTGTTTGGCCCTGCCCATGGCCACACAGTGATGGAAGTTCCCCGATTTGTTGGTGTTTCGCGGCGGACTGTTCAAGTGTCTACAAGCAGTGGTGTAACACACGTGGCCATGAAACACGACGCCAGAACTGTGGTCGGAAAAAGATCCTCACAGATCGGGCCCCAAGACGGGTTGCCAGGCTTGTGAATCGAAATCGCTTCCAAACCCGCCAGGAATTACTGAAGTCCGTGAATGAAGGCCCAGTCCACCCTGTCAGCGAGAGAACATTAGGGCGAGAACTGCATGCAATGAACATATGGAGTCGGGTATCTCGCAAAAGGCCACAGTTCACACATGCACATAAAGTTGTTCGTCTGCAATGGGCTAATAATCATCAAACATGGACAGTAGCAGACTTGCGCCGTGTCATATGGTCTGACGATTTTGCCTGTATTCGAATGACGCCCGGCGTCGTGTCCACCGACGGCCACATGAAACATTTCACCCGCAGTGTGTGGAAGGTCAGGTGCAGGCCGGGGGTGGGTCTGTCATGCTCTGGGGGTGTTTTTCGTACTATGGGGTTGGCCCACGCATTGAGATGTCCACGAACATGAACCCAGTACGTTTATTTGAACATCCTGGACGAGCAGGTGTTGCCCTTCGGTCACTTTCTTCTCGATGACTTTGCTATAGACACCCCCATTTTTCAAGACAACAACAGCAAGGTTCACAGAGCTGGACCCATATGTGACTGGTTTGAGGAACACTCCGGTACCCTACCACACCTCGAATGGCCCGCAAAATCGTTGGACCTCAACCCAATTGATCATCTGTGGGACCAGTTGGAACAGCGGGTGAAACGTCGACATCAGTATCCCCGACGTTTGGTGGAATTGCGTGATCTTGTCCTCCGTGAGTGGGTTCAACTGGATGTGACGGCCTTGCAGATCCTTGTGGACTCCCTTCCCAACCGCATCCAGGCGGTTATCCAGGTCAGGGTCGGCGCTACACGGTATTAACGTAAGAACCAAGGGGAGTGACTAATTTTTGTCCGGGGTGTATATACAGTGGCGGATCCAGGATATAATCAAGGGAGGAGCTAAACCATAGTTTGCCCCTTTATCCAGTGTAAAGCAGGATAGAAGCCCATTTTATCCAGTGTATACCTGAACATCAAGAGGGGGATATAGCCCCTATAGCTCCCCCTTTGGATCCGCCACTGTATTTTTACCAAAAATACAACATGAAATCAAGGGTGACTTTAGGATTTTAATTTTGAGTTGACACGCTCCCTCGCTTATGGATACGTTTGATTGATTAATGACAGTAGCAGGGGTAAAAATGAGGAGGAACGTGGGGGGACGCCGTCCTCCACTTCCCGAAACTGGCGTCTGGGTCGTCCTCCCACTTTCTAAAAAAAAAAAAAAAATTACAATGGGTAAACATAGACGCGGGGAACGGTGTGACGCCAAGCGTCCCCCTACTTTTTCAGATCCACTTTTACCCCTGGACAGTAGGAAATTACTTTTACAGTAGTGGTTGATGCTATTTATTAAATAATTATCTGCTATTAATATAAATAATGGAAAATATATTTACTCTTTATTGTATCTTTTAGTTTTTAAATATTTTTCAAAATTTTTGGGCAGGCCCGTGTCTACCCCGCCTAACCGCTAAAGCCACCACTGCATGAAATTCTTTATAATGAAATACAATTTATTCAATGAAATAGAATCAATTTTCACTTCCATAACAGTTTTATCTCTTATTATTTAACCCTTTATGACCCGAATTAAATATTAATTTGAATTTTAATATATTTGTTTCGTATTTCGGTTCTAAATGCGTACAAGTAACCATTAAATCGATCGATTTGATGATTATCATCATGGACCACGTGTTTACACTTAAGGGACTTTAAAGTCCCGTCAGGCAGAAACGAGTTTACATAATAATTGTAATATATTTTTGGTTCGGATGTCTTTCTAATCATAAATTTTACTGTCTTAAGGATAAAATTAGAAGCAATTCTTAATACTATGATCATGATTTATTGTTTGTACCTTTACATACAATTTCTGATTTTTCTTCTTCAATTATGTAAATAAACATAGAAATAATAACTGAATAAAATTTCAGTACAATATTGAGTGATAATGCAACATACAGCACGAACCACTTGTAAAATACAGAGGAGGTTTCTTGATAACTAACATTACGTATGTGTATATGTAACAGAATTGTGAATGATATTTGAGTACTAATAGTAACAACATTTTTGAGTTTACATCCAAATTTTCGAAGCAGTCTGCGTTGATTTACTCACATATGATGAAATTCAAAGAAACAATTCTTCTTTTCATTCACACATAAAAACACATTACACAGTCCACATTTGGAGTGTGGTCTCGATTCAATCTTCTTGAAAGAACAAAGTTCACATCTAGCTCTCTCTTTTACGAATTGTGGTCAATGTGTACCTCGATTTTGAAACCTAATATTATTGCTTACGGAAAATTTGGATTTTCTTCTCTTGATTGGTCCCACTCTTGGTGATGAGTCCTGCTTTGGTCTACCACGCTTCTGACAGTGTTTACGTCCTTTAGTGAGTAGTCCTTGAGTCACCTGAAGTTTGAATAACAGAAAAGGCATTCTCCAATAGAGGTCGCAAAAGATTATAAATGCGTTTACCAATACAATTTCAAGAAATGCAAAGAAAAGTCGGTGCCACCATTTTTTTGCTCTTCTATCAGGATCGTAAAGGGAGCGAAGCATATCGGCCTTATCTACACCACCCATGTGATTATTATAGTCTTTGACGACTAAACGAGCTAGAATGTTTATCCTTGAGCCATCTTTCGTCTTACGTTCTACAGTTATGATTTCAGTACCATGATAATTTGCTTGGATACCCATCCTGGAATATCCGAGGCAACGAAATGAGGAATATTTAGTATTTACAAAACATTTTTCTTATTTAGATATCACCGAAAACAAATTTCACTGTAAATAGAGCACACCACTTATAGCCCGAAAAGGTAAATCCTGATGCCGCCTCTGCCTACAAGCCTGACGGGACTTCTGGGTCCACCTGTAATTTTATGGCATAATACGCGCAATAATACAAAAATTGTTAAAATTTACATTTGTGTTATTTATACTATACCTGATCAAGTAACAAAAAAATCCACGAACGTCTGAAGCTTCAAATACTACACAAAAACTAGACTAAATCAGAACACACTCGACTACGACTCACAAATAAACAGCATGCTTCTAACGGGCGAAATTGTATTTGTCATACATACACAGCAACGCTCATAAACAGCTTGTACCATCTTGTGAGCGTTCCTTGAAGAGTTTGAAGAAAGACTTGTTAGTCCCGACAGGTTGCTGGCAACACAAGGGCTATTACGTAATAGGAAACGTAACCTTGAAACACCGGGACTTACAAGTCCCGACAGTCGATAAAGGGTTAAGGAATTTTGTTCCAAGACAAAGATGCTTCTTTCTTTCATGTTAAAATGTAAAGAAGAAACTTTTTTTTTTTTTTTTTTTTTTTTTTTTAGTTTTAGATTACTGACTAAAATGTGTTTACATATTTTCTTAATCCATTAAACCATTGCGCTTGAACTATCTTAGAACACGAGTTATTGCATGGTCAAAGTTATCGAATTATTTGATTGCAGTTAAATGTGTAAGCAGCACTGGTATCGTGGTGAAAGAACTTTCTGTTTCATCCGGTAGATGTCAACCATTTGTGGAGTTTGCTGCTATCTGCTGGTGGTATCTGTAACTTGTAGCAGTCTGGCTGGAATTGTATATTTTAATTTAAATCGAAAATGACGGTACTAAAAATACTCAATACTTTCTTGTTTCTTAATCTTAGTATTGTTCGACTGTTCTAATTGTAACTTAATTTTTAAGTTGTTGTCCGTGTAATTGGAATTAACGAAAGCTATTTGTAGCCAATTATAGGATCTAATTCTAAAACCAGTGCAGGGAAAGCATGGCTCCACTGACGACTAGGGTTCGGGTTCTGGTCAGGCCTGTATCCACGGGGGGGTCTAGAGGGGCGGTCTCCTAAATTTTTGCTGGTCCCGTAACATTTTCACGGTAAGCTTTCAAATAGTTGTTTCAGAAAAAATGTTCCGGGGGGGCACACTTAGTATTCCGGGGGGCACTGCTGGTTCTATTCCATTTATTATTATATTATAGACGTATTATTTTGGCCTCCTCCATGGGGCACTCCCAGAGCCCTCCGAAAAACATGTCTGAAAGAAACACTGCTTACAAATAAACTATAATATGGTGATGAAATATAATATGGTTGGATCGGGCCCCCGTAACTTCTAATTTCTACCCCCCCCCCTTACATTTTTGGGCTGGCTACCGGCCTGGTTCCGATCGCGAATAATCTTTTAATTCGGAATGATTCGGGAAGAGAACTGAAAAACGTTTGAGATATGATTTAGAAACATCGTTACCTAAAGATTCTTAATAACTAGAAACGAGTTGAACAAGTGTGAAACAAGAAGTCGAGACAGCCATCTGTAGCAGTTTTGTTACAAAAGCAATTTTCTCTTTTTCTCTGCAATTTCGCTTTTCTTTCAATATGAATTTCAGTTCCATATCAATACCATAACAACATTTGTTATTTGTAGTATGTTGTGTAACAGAGGCGCATCAATGGGAGGGGGGTCCACCGGGTCCAAATCTTCCCCCAAAACTTAATAATTCAACACATATTTGTAAACTTTCTCAATAAAACTATACATATCTAATAGGGAAATAATTGGTCTAGCATGAAAATTTGATCTTACAGTTTATCTGTACTCTTTGTCATATAAAAACTATCTAGTTCTGTTATTTTTTTTTTCTGAAAATATAGGTGGAAATATTTTAGCATTACTTATAGTCTTTCCGGGCGTAGAATACTGGCCGTTCAATACAATATAGATGTAGTGGCATATAGTATTGGAACCCCTGCCCCCAAAGCTTAGGTCCCTACCAACAGAACGTTTCTGGTTGCATACCTGTTGTGTAATGATTTGTGTATCTTTAAACGTTGATAAATGCTCTTCGGTGTGTTCCTATCATATTAATTTCTTGTTTTTATATTATGAAACACATAACACTAAAACAGATTTGAAATCTAAACTTAGTATGAAGTAGTGTTGCAGACGAGACTTGGGAATTTTGTCGTCTCAAAACAAGGGCGCCCATCAGGGGGGCAAGGTGGGGCGCTTGCCCCCCCTAGAGTAAACTGTACTTCAGAATATCGAAAATCCAATAGAATTTTTACATTAGTTACAGCAAAATTTGAAACTATTTTTGAAACGTCGCTTATACTTGCCCCCCCCCCTTCCTTGGAAACCACAACACGGGCGTCGAAAGCTCAAAGCTAGACGTGGATTTTCATATTTCTCATCTCGTCTCATTTTCGAGAGAATCAAGATGATGAGACGAGAAATTTCTGTCCTCGTTGGCAACGCTCTTCTTAGTTAAATAGTCTAGTATTTTTGGTTTCATTTCCTTCAGTACATGTTTGTAATCACAGCTATTCTTCTGTTTTCAGTTTAATCCTTTCTCCGATCGGATTTTCCGTGTATTTTCCTCTCAATCCGATGGCTGTTTTTCTTTCCACGACATGCTAGACCTCTGTTCTGCTCTCTCGGAAGACACACCAATCACAACGAAGGCTTCGTGGGCGTTCAAAATTTTTGGTAAATAACAATCAAATATTTCGTCTTAAAAGTAGTCCTAAAATATATTTCTATACACTATTTAAACTATCTCGCTAATTTAAGATACAAACTGTTTCAATGTATTTACCTTTCTAATGTTGTAACGAAAGCCATGAACTTTTGCTGGTTACTGTGCATGAAATAATTCCAAATCCCCTGTCTCAAATCCAATTATGTAATAGGTTAGCGATAAATTAATTAAATTTATTCATTTATTTACGAGCACTAGAGGATTAGTCGTAATTATAGTGTTTAAAAATTAATGTACCTATTATCTATTGAAGATCAATCTTTAATTTTTCACTTAATGACATTATGAATACAATATTGTTAATGTTTGTATTATTTACTAGGTTAAGCAAAGCATATATTATCTACAGGTCATGTTTAACCCTTCAATTTGTGGTGTTATCAGTAATGGTTCTTCAGGGAAGCCACATCTAGAGTCATAACAGTCGTCTATACAAGTGGTGCAAGGCACCAGAGCCCCCGGACGAAGGAACCCCTCACTTGTTTGATGAAGTTTATATTACTTACGAGGTGTGTTTAAAACAAACCGAACTTTTGCTATAACATCTTTATTGCTCATTGTACAACATTTAAGCACTGCCCCCCTCAAAATAGTTCCCTCTACTGTCAATACACTGTTCCCCCAACGTTTCATCCATTTTTGTAAAGCCTCCTACTACGCACTTTCTGAAATGGTGCGCAGGTCGTTTGTCACATAGTTTGAAAACGATGGCCTTTTAAGGTGATTTTGGGAATAGGAAACGTCTGCTCGGGCTAGGTCCTAAGAATAGGGTGGATGGGGCACATCGAGAGATTGATGTTTTGCCAGATAACTGCTGTTTAGGAGCGAAGCGCGAGTGAGCGCTCAGGCACGGTGCACCATCCAAGTCTGGTTTTCCCACAGTTCAGGCCTCTTCATGTGGGCAACATTCCTCGACCGCGCCAAAATGTCCTAGTAAAACTGTTTGTTTACCATGATAATTACAGAAACTTGATGTGTTGAATTTGAAAGATACAACAGATCAGCTGATTTGTTTTGTTTTTATGTTGTTCCCCGTTTATGGTCTACAGAAGGAAAGAGCGTACCATTCCTGCAGCAATAGGTCCCGAAGAGAGTAGAATCCTAGAACTAACTGGAAAACCATATATATGAATCAATTTAAGTGGCCCGTTGTTATGGCTTCTGCCAAAGGAATGAAGCTTTAAATGCTACAACTATTCAAAATAACTCGTTGCTTCGGAGGGGTTAAATATCCTCCCGCACTGGGTCCAACTCGCTGGTTGAGGGCCCACAAATAATTCATGCTCCAGAGCCTCGAAGAGATTTCTTACGCACTGGTTACATTAATAAATATTCAAATTTTATCGTTGCAATAAAGGAAAGAAAACTTATGTAATGTAGTAATTCTTGTACAGCTTTCTGGAGCTATACAAGACGTCTTCCCTTAGTTTCTAGCGATATGCAATAGATATGTGGACAGTGTACGAAGTCTTGCCTTGCCGGTTACATCCATTACGGAAGGACGCCACTGCCCACGTCTGACGGGTTTTCTGCACCCATAAAACCTATTCCACTTCACCCTTGCTGTCGGCGGTTTTATCCGTTTCAATTTTCAATGCTTTGTTCGCTCCGTAGCCTGCAACGTGGGTGAACAATAAGAAATATTAGCTACATGCTACACATGTTCTTGTTGACAGTATCTGTTAATAACGTAGATACTGAAAGCTTAGACTTCGCTTCAGTCGATGCAACTGGCAAGTTTGAAGAAACGATATTTTGTGTTTTGCTTTTGAAAGTTTTTTTTTTTTTTTTTTTTTTAACATCTTAATTTAAAAATTAGTTTTGTACGTGACGTAAATTACGTATAATTTACATTAAAAAAACGAATAGAGTAAACTATCTTGCAATCCCTAAGTGCACTAACGTAATTTACTAATAATATTTTTATTGGTGTTTTAGGTTTTCTTTCCGATGGATTGAGGAGTCTAGTAAGAGGAGGAGCTATGCCACTTCGAAAAGAAATGGAAATAAATTGAGCTTTCTAAAGTATCGTGTTGCATCATGAGTTGTATAACAAAGTGTCAACTTTTTGCTTCTTAACTTATTGCTAGGTAAATTATGCAAAAGGAAAAATATGAATTTCAATGTAAATAGCATTTATTATGAAATGCATGGTATAATATTTGTAGTATATTCTGTGGAAAAATCAATACAGTACATCAAAGAGTTTTAACACGACTTAAATACTTTTGCCTAAGTGTAAATCATGTTCGGAGGTATAGAGAAATAGCATGACTTCTGGAGTATTTTCACTGTTCATTGTTTCTGTGGATATTAGTTTTTGGTAAACACCATGAAAAACTGGGCGAGTATAAGGCATTATTTCCATGAGGCATTTTAACTTCAGGGCTGATATCGGTCGCCCATGTGAATAGAGTAGTGGTATTTCTTCAAGCAGTGTAGTCACATAAGGATAATCAACCACGAGATCTCTTCCGGTTTTGGGAGGGATGAAATGGCAACTTCAAGAAGAGTTCCATGTCAAAAATAGGTGTATTTGAAGAAGTGTATGCCTGTAGTGTTATATCAAATTTCAGAGCAGTTATTTTCGTGGTATGAATGGTAGCACCGGATATTGTAACACCACTCTGTACTATTTTAATGTTCAAATGTTGGTACGTCCTCTAATGCCATCCCAGACACCATCAGTAAGAGGCATAACTCCTCTCACTCAAAATGCTGCTGAGGATATACTCATGAACTCAGAATATCAGCTGCAGAAAACGCGGGAACTATGCCACATGATTTTAGTTCACATTATAGATGACATATGGGAATAGAATACTAGAAATTGCAAAAAATAAAATTTTCAACATTTGTTGCATAGCTCCCTCTCTCATAAGACCCCTCCATTTTACTTAATTTTCAATCGTTGTTTGCAGAATCAGGTAGATGATAAAAATCCTACCGGTGTGTGCAGGGAGTAAAAATTAGCTTTAATGTAGAAAATTAGAGTGAGAATTATATTCTTTGATACACAATATGAACTTGCATGTCTATCCTTTTCAATTGCAGATTTTGATGAGGACAACTGTTTGAATGAATATGACCTGCGAAAAATCATCACTCGGCTGACAGTCGAAATGGACACAAGGAAAAATGCGAAAGCTCTTTCCCTGGCACAATATGAATACGAAAAGGTCATTGCTTCGGTGAGTACAAACTGTTTTCGTTACAAGTATTTATTTGTGTTTTTCATTTGCTTTCTCTGTGGGGCTTCAAATTTGCTTTATCTTCAAAATAAACATATATATATAAAGTTGAGAAACTGTAACAGATAATGGACACTCAAATCTAAAATTGATATATTAAAGGTGAACTGACGATATGAGCGCTTAGGCAAATTGTCCTTGTCACGAAGAGGCCAACATACATGCTTCAAATAAAGAAGTGAAAACAATGATTAAAAATAAGACTTTCAAAAAATTGAGTCTATATCTACCTTCTATATAAATATAATTAAAAGTGACTATGTTTGTGACTTCATAATTCGTGAACCACCCTACCAATGTCGATCAAATTTTCAACATAGATGTTTTTTACAATTTCACCTCGCCGGTACAACGTAGGGGAGGAGGTGGATATTAGAGGTGGAGGAGGGGGATACTATATTAGAGGGAATTTGACTAAGGGCATCTAATTTGAAGTACTCACCAACTACCTCTGTAAAAACTGTTGCAGAAGTACCACAGTGATTCTGAAACATGTATAATTGGATAGGGCGCATACTACTTCTTAAGTGAAGTCTTGACTACGGTAGGTTCCATAGTATTGGAGCTATGGACCTTTATATTTATTTATTTGAGGGGCCGCGGTGGCTCAGTGGTAGAGCGTTCACCTCTGGTGCTTGGGGTCCCGGGTTCGATCCCAGCCCCGCGAAGTGAACTTTGTGGTAGACAAACACCGTGTGCGTGGGTTTTCTCGGGGTTCTCCCGTTTCCTCCCACTTTCTTCATTCCACCATTTCATTCATCTCTCATCATCACCGTCTCCTTTAGCCTAACCGGTATAACCGTGGGACGTAAAACTCAAAGATTTCATTTCATTTTTCATTTATTTATTTATTTAATGTTTGCGGCAGCCTGTAACTCCGAAAGAAAGCATTTGTGCACCCAGCTTGTTCTATACTTTTCGTCTTATCTTGGTGCCAGGGATCTCCTCCCAAACGTTGTCGGTGTTGTTTTGAAACTCCCTGTATATATAAATGATCGAAAATGACTGATATTAGAGGATGATTCAGAAATATTAAAAAGTGACTGACTAACAGAACATAATACTATTTTATTTTAATTTTAACGCAGAGAAGCAGGTAATGGACGCTGGTAAAATATAATTTAATATAAAGGTTAAATAAAACAAAAACATCTTTAAAAAATAAATAAGAGATCATGAAAAAATATAGGCTTTCTCGTTATTATTGTAATAAAAGTACACAACTTTGTAATAAAAGTACATAAAATTTTGTCTCTGTATCCTTCATTTAAAATAATTAAATATGCAAGAAAAGAAAGGAACTGAGGACATAAAGGGGTAAGGATTACCATTATTAGACGCAGTTTTCCATATATCGGAATCCTTTAAGGTGAGAGACATAAATTCTATATGGAAGATACAGATGAATTCTATTGGAAAGGGACAAGAAAGAATCCAAAATGTTGCTCATAGCAACATGGTGGAGCGAGCATTGGTAGTTTGTAATAGGAACAAAGACAGTAAAATGCTACTACCGAACTATTCCTTCGATGACAAATTTACACGACTTAAAAGATGCGCTAATAAAAGTATGATTTATTTTAAAGAAAAAATTAATTAAGTTTAGTATTATTTTGTAGCTCAGTAACGTTCGTTGATATTTTTGTCAGTGACCTCCCAATATTTGCTCAGAAAATTTTGAAACTGTTTAATTCTGTTAGTTTCAGAGTAACTTTCAACGATTGACAATGAGCATTAACCTAACCTTATCCAATTCAATGACTAATCTTAAACTTAACCTAACTGAAACAATATTGTTACGTCATCAACTAATACATTAAAGTTTTATGTATACACAATCACAAATTCTTATTAGGCAACAAACTTTAAAAAAAAACTCCTATTAATATACGAGGAAGAATCAGAAACTAGGTTACAAGGATATTTCTGGAGTTTCGTTTGTTATAGAGGAATGAGGAGTTTGTGGTAATTTTAATACATGGAGTTGACAACTGTGTAGAGTTTCAGTCACCCGCCACCGACGGCGCTATTTGTTGGTAAACACAAATGGCGGCTCATTTGAAAAACTAGTCTTGCGAAGAAGTTCGCTCAGTTTTTCGATTTCTGGAGGCGAAACATGTAACCATGGCTGAAATTCAACGGCAGCCTGTAGAGGTTTAGGGACAGAGTGTAATGTTTCGTCAGTATGTCGCAAAATGGTGTCGAAAAAACGTCACCGACGAGAAACGCAGTGGCAAATCCAGTACGGTATCAACATATTTGAACACAGCTCCCGTGGAGGAGCTCTCTACAGCCCAGATCTCGCTCCAAGTGACTTTCACCCTTTCCTACTTGAAGAAGCACCTTCGTTTCGGACGAGAAGGTGAAACACTTCGTTACAACGTGGCTGAACACGCAAGAACAGGATTTTTACCGGAAGGAAATCTTCAAACTCATCATCCACGATGCAACAAGTGGTTTAACTGATATAGAGACCGTGTCGAAAAATAACCTAATGTATGTGCTATCTGTTTGCTGTATTGATTGTATGAAATAATATGAACACGTTTCACTACAGTCTTTGTAACCTTACTTTCTGGTTATTCCTCGTGTATCAGGTTGTCTAAAAAGTATTGAGCCTTTGGAGAACAAAATTTAGAATATATCTATTGTTGTTTGAAAACAACATTATGGAACCACATATGCTTCGATAATCTTCTATCATTCCTGCAGCAAAACTGTAATCCCGTTGCTGCAGAACTTCTGTACTTTGTGGTCAAAAAAAGTGACACGTGGTTTTCACAAACCTCTTTTGAAATAACTTAACTTCGTTCAGGGAGTTCTGCAGAAACCGAAAGAAGTTATAGTTTGATGGTGCGAAATCTGGTCTATTAGGTGGATGCATATAAACCTCGCAGCCAGGTTATTTCATTTTCTGACGGATTCTTGTATGTGGTCTGACATTGTCATCGTGGCACGCATTCTGTTTACCAGTTATTTCCGTTTATTTTGAATTGCTAGAGCCTTTCTATTTCAAGTGTACCCTCGGAAAATATGTGAAACATACTTTATCCCCAGCCCCTCCGTCCTCTTATGGAAAAAATCTTCCCTTTGCTTTGGGGAAAGAAGTGAATGATCTCTGCTGTGTCGCCAATTCATTCAGTCGTTTAGTTTTGGCGAGTGAAGACCGTAGGCTACTTAGAATGACTGACAAGCCAGTGCACAGCGAAACCTGTGAAATAATACAATGTAGCGACTCTGTCAGCACCAGAGATGTTCACCCTCGAGAGGGTGGCCCTCTCGAGGGCATCCTCACCCTCAAGTTCCCTCGCCCACAGTGACGCGAGGGCAAGGGAGCGCGAGGGCGAGGACAAGTTTTGGCCGCGAGGGCGAGGGTGCGTGAGGGCGAGCACAAGCTTCGATGGCAAGGGTGAGGGTGCGCGAGGGCGAGGACAAGTTTTGGCCGCGATGGCGAGGGTGCGCGAGGGCGAGGAAAAGCTTCGACGGCGACGGCGAGGGCGAGGGTGTGCGAGGGCGAGGACAAGTTTCGGCAGCGAGGGCGAGGGTGCGCGAGGACGAGGACAAGCTTCGATTGCGAGGGTGAGGGTGCGCGAGGGCGATTACAAATTTTGGCCGCGAGGGCGAGGGCAAGTTTCGACAGCGAGGGTGAGGGCGCGCGAGGGCGATGGACAATTCCATTCGCGAGGGCGAGGGTGAACGGGGGCGAGGGCCAACTGCTACTGCGAGGGCGAAGGTCAGTGAGGTCGAAGTAAAATGAACATCTATGGTCAGCACCGAATCATTGAAAAACCCCGGCCAAAGCAACTTACCATCCTCTTTCGAGGGAAGTACGGGAAAACACATCAACAGCAGCGCCAGAAAGGGCACACTTGAAATACAAAGACTCTAGGTTCGCTCTCATTAATTGTGTACAGTACATGTCCGAGTCTATCGTTTTTCCCGGTAGCAGCAGCTTGTGATACAAGAAGCTCTTCCAACCCTACCAGACGCACGGCATAACCTTCTTGGGCCCAGGTGGGCTTTGCTAGACTGTGAAGCTTGTCCTCGCTTAAACCACCATCTTTTTTACACATTGTTGTCATAACCTATGCACTTTTCATCACTTGTGATCAACCGCTTGAGAAATGTCTCGAGTTGATTATGTTTCAGTAGAGGTTCGCAGATGAAATTGGATCGAATAAATTGTTTTGAGCCAGATCGTGTGGCGCCCAGATGTCGAGCTTCTCTTTCTAAAGATATGCCACATTGGCTTGACCCCTAGTCTTCCGTTGCAAGCGCTACTATCGGCTGAAGGAATTCCACTCGCTTTCTCTTGCTTAGCAACAGCTGAACCCTTATTGCCTCAACGCGTGGGTGTGTGAGGGTGTGAGCTTTAGTTTGCATTTTTGCCACGGCTCAAGACATTTTGGAAGCACAATAGCTAGCTTTCTCAAAATGGTTGTTACACTGGTTGACTATGAATATTTAAGTCATTGGCAATGACATGACTGCTTACGTGATAATCTTGCTCGACTTTTGCCAGAATATCGTCCAGTTTTGTTGTAATTGGTCGCTCACTGCGAGGAGCATCATGAACATTGAAATTTCCAGAACGAAAGACAATGAACTCTCTTCTGATTGTTGCTTTTGATAATGTATCTTACCCATGAGCACAAATTCTTTCACAAGCATGAGCACCTTTTGTGACTTTATGAAAATGAAATTGTTAAATATGGTGCAGTTCGGGCGGAAAATTCACACATGCATTCCGAATTATCATAAGCATTCTAACTCGTTTTGCATACGGTACCTACTAAGCTTGAACTGTCAGCTGGAACCTTATAAAATCCCATCCGAAAAGGGAAAATTCCCATTTTGTTCTTAAGTTTCCCACGCGCTTTACCACAGTAGAGTCCCGAGAACTTGTCACTCGATACTGTACTCTACTAACAATGTATTGCCCTGTATATCTTATTTCCATCAGAAGTATTTTGTTAACTTCCATTTTACGCGGAAAAAGGTATTTTGCTTTTTTTCCATTATGCTGCAATTACAGGACTACACAGAATAAACGAATGATACACGAAACATGTCATTATCATTTTAAACTGGCCCATTCGAACTGTTGAACGCTTTGAATGTCGTTAACTTCTTACAACAGCAACCACAACAGTTCAGACTGTAACTTGTTGATAGGAACCACAACATCTATCTGCAACTGAAACACCACTTTCAGAATTTCCCCTCGTCACCAGGCCCGCAACCAGCCACAGAGGTTTGGGGGGTCATGAATATGTTAGGGGGGTCAAGTCATTAAAATTATCTTACAAATAGCTAAATTGTGTTTTTTGCATTAATAATAGCATTTTGTGTTAAGGTCTGCGGGACCTTGAAAAGTTTAGGGAGGGACAGACCCCCTACCCCCTGGTTGCGGGCCTGCTCCTCACTAATACCATCTACTGTTCAACAGTGATATCACCACTTCAGCTGTACAGTAAACAAAATGAAGGATATATATATATTAGTGGTATAAACATTAAATTAAATGTTCTAGAACTCTGAAATTAGGACTTCTACATCAATTTTGCGTTTTTCGAGCGTGAGTCTAATAATTTGAACACGTTTGTAAGTATATGAAACATTCCATAGATGCTGCCAATTTTGACCAAAATTCCCTTATCCCTATTCAAAAACTTTATGACAAGAAATCCGCCAAAATGAGGTTTTCTCCATGAGTTGGCATCACTGGCTGTCATATGATGTTAGGCCTGACCTGCTGAGACTCATATATCCTGAGATTTGGGCCACTAATGCCATCTCGTGTCCAAAAGGCTCAATACTTTTAAGACTACCTCATATATTACCTTGACTTTTCATGGTTTACAAGTGAAGTGTGTTATCTTATCAATGTTAATACTGGTTTATTATTATTTTTTTTCTACAGATTTTGAAGGAGTGTGACTTGGATCAGACAGGTTCCATTACGGTAAAAGAATTTGTTCATACAATAAGCAAAATGCCTGACTTCGCAGCGACCTTCCGGATACGATTTTGAACTTTTGTGCTTCAGTTTTGTTTTAGGACTTCTGCAGGACTTTAAGCACATTATTGCGTATACGAGCTGAATATTTTTGGTATACACTAATGACAACAGACGATAAACTGCAAAATACATCAGAATATTAAAATCATTCTGTATATTTATCGTGTAAATATCTGTGTTTACTTTATTATGATACTCAGAATACACTGTTTTTTTTTTTTTTTTTAACTTTTTCGTAGTCTTCCTTTCTCTCCCTTTCTTTCAGTATATATGACCTGTTTATTTGTTAGGAATTTAAGATCCAATGATAATGCGCCGAGGCTGAGACATGGTATTGATGAGAATGAACGAAATAAAAAAATGCAAATGAAGAAAGTGAACGGAAACGAAATAACTTTGAGGAAACTTATTGTACTATCCCGCACATTGTTCTACTGTATTTGTAAACATTTACATTATGTATAAACAATACTACATTCATTTACTACAAGCAACTATGAGAAACAGACGACAGGAATCAGCGCTACCATTTATCACGTGATGGAAGAGGAACACAAGCACTGCCGCTACACAGGAGCAACTTTAAAACACAGAGGATCACCACGTCTTGTATCAGTCTACAGCTGATCAACACCCCTTTCCTAGCTTGCTGTGGAGCTTCCAGAGAACCTTAACCTGACCTCAAGCCTCTTAACTTGTAGTGGAGTTCTGAGGCCTCTTGCCCACTTAGCTTGCAGCGGAGCTCTGTTGGAAATTTTTCTCATAGCTTTGGAACTTTTGAGAGCTTTCTTACCACAAAAACATCCAGCTTGCAGCAGAGTTCTGTGGCTCCCCTTTCCCGCTTACATTGCTGTGGAACTATGCGTTACTCTAACCTCTCTTTACTTGCAGTGCAGCATTGAGAATCCTACCCCACCTCCTTCAGCTTGCGGCAGAGCTTTGTGAGTAATCCTTCTCTTGATCATCCGGCCTAGGGACACCTTCTCACCCCAATTATTAAACAACTTCGTACTTACTTACTAGGGAAGTACTAGAAGTGGTACGCGGGGATCTGCATGTGTTATATATCATTGAAAAGGTCATACCGAGTACACCTTACATGTAAAATATCTCGCTTGAATCGAGCCTGTAGGAGGCGTGGCGAACATTTGAAGATCAGAACAAGGCACGCTTGGAAATACCAGAAACCGTGAATAAAATAGGAAGTTATGATCTAATTGTTTTGAGACGTTGTGTATATATAGGTTTAAAATTTAGCTGAATACGAATCTGACATCAAATGTTTACAAATCAAAATGGCGGATCCACCATGGAGGACAAATTCCAAAAAAAATCAAGCTATGGATCTGAAATTGGGTTTATAGAGATATTCGACGTTGCTATGTATGAATCGGACACCGAAAGTGTACAATTCAAAATGGCGGATCCAATATGGTGGACAATATGCAAGACACTGTTATGGAACTGAAAGCAGGTAGGTAGAAGGTTTCATGGTCGCGGAGTATATGTTAAAAGTGCAAAATGCAATATGACGGATCCAATATGGATTACCAAAACTGCATCAGTACAGAATGGACGTATGTGTATCGAAACGAGCCTGGACTCCGTCTCGATCTCGTCTTGATTTGGAAAAGCACATCTCGGTCTCGAATTAGAGACGAGATTGAGACTACGAGACTCGTAGTCTCGATGTCGGTACCATCCTGACTTATGGGAGTGGATATTTGTCATTCATATGGGTTACAAGCGTACACAGGCATAATGTCAAACCGGAAAGACAGTTATGAAAGCTTAACGATGTTTCAAACTCCAACGCGCACTTTTAACTGTTATTGTTCGGATCTTGATGATATCTGCAAATAATCGCAACGTACCCTCCAGGCGCCATTCAAGCAAGGCGTTACAGATGTAAAGTGCACTCGGTGCGAGCTTTTCAACGATATATAATACATGCTGATCTCCGCGTATCTCTTTGGAGGCGGAGAAGGGAGTTCGTACTAAAATAATTATTGTCTGTAGTAGGAAAAAAGTGATCGATCTGGCTCAACATAGAACAACATTGGCCATATGAGGCCAACTCACAAGCCCCTGGGAAAATGACCACCGTGCACCGTGAGCCCACGGTCTTTTACGACCTCCATTTTAGGGGTGAATTTATTCTCTGTTATGAGCATTTTTAAGGGGTGTACTCGTTCTCTTTTATGAGCATATTTTCCAACCCCTATTCGAACATAGCAGATAGCACATAGAAGAGCAGATAACACATAGCACTATTTTAACATAGTAGGTAACATAAGATTACGAAGACATATAAGAGCAGAAGACTACATAACATAGCAGACCTCCATTTTAGGGGTGAACTCGTTCCCTTTTATGAGCACTTTTCCAACCCTTATTTTAACATAGCATAGAATACACTGAGACTATGAACATACAGCAGAACAGATAATACATAGCACAGCTAATAAAAGAACATGGCGTATTTTCCAACCCCTATTTTACCATAGCAGAAATTACACTGAGACTATGAACACACAGCAGATACATAAGACTTGTTCCACCCTTATTTAGAGTATGGTATATTTTCCAACCCAAGGTCTTTTACGACCTCCATTTTAGAGGGTGAACTTAGAAATTACATAAAACTAAGACAATAATGAGGTTGTATTCGTTCCATGGAAGATTAAACATAGTCCATTTTAAAGGGTGGGCCTATTTTCCAAACATAAGACTACGGAGGGAGGGTGTACTCGTTCTCATTTTTCAACCATTATTTGAACATAACAGATAATACATTCGAACTCTATAGCAAAGATTCTTTTTAAGGAGTGAACTTGTTCTAACCTATATTTGAACATAGCAGAGATGATTATTTAAAGAATGCGAAACTTCCGTGTTTTGTTATCAGTTACATAATAACTTCCGCCATATGTAGATAATTCTCATTACGTCATTCATCCGGATTTTAAAAAACATTGACCTAGTTTTCTCTTTAACAGACAATAACTTGTCATTCAACGATAGGAATTCCTGAACGTAATGTAATCAATCACAAAGGTATAAAAAAAGGGGAATTCCCGAGGATGACTCATACTATTGCGCAATATTACGCAATGCGGTCAGACAGGTATAAAAGACTGACCGACATGTTTTTTTGTAATCACTTCATGTTTACCGTGTGAAGCGTAAAGTTCAGATATTTTTTGTGTGTGTGCGTTTATATTATTAGTGTGGTTTATTAATAGTGTGGTTTTGTTTTCTTTTGTAAGTAAGACATTTTATAATAATAATATTAATATTATATTATAAAAACTCTGTTCAAAATTATTATAGTAACTTTGAAGAGTTAGTTAAAAAAATGGCAACAAAAAAGGTTAAATCAAATACTATTAATTCTGATACTCTATTTAATAATAATTTAAAAAAAAATATTTTAAAATGTGATACTGATTTAAATGAGGATAGTGGATGTTTTTTAAAGAATAAAAGAAAAGACTGTTTAGATATATTAAAACAGGAACAAGATAATTCAGCATTTAAAGTAAATTTTTCTTTGGCTACAACTTTTGTAAAACCAGTAGATTTAGAAACATGTCAATTCTTTGTAAATAGTGGTAACGAAATTATTTTGCCGAGTACAGGTGTGAATTCTAGAATAGAAAAACTATTTAATAAAATTTTAGTTGAACAAGAAAATAGAGCAATTAAGAAATCAGGGTGGTCTTTATGTTCTGAACCAAACCATCACTTAGAAATTAAAATCAGTAAATATGATCCTCTTTCCGCTTCTTCTTTTATAAAATTACCTCAATGGATTTTATCCAAAAAGAAATGTGTTTTAAATATTCAAAATAATGATAATAGATGTTTTATGTATAGTATTCTAGCTGCGTTGCATCCCGCAAAAGAACATTCACATCGTGTGAATAATTACATACAATATATTAATACTTTATTACCGTTATTTGAAAAAAACAATATAAAGTTTCCCGTTGAAATAGAACACATAAGCAAATTTGAACATATGTATAATTCCGTATTTCCTAAGGAACAAATTTCCATTAATATATATGGCATTAACTATGATCATGAAACTATTTTCCCGTTACGTATAAGCGAAAACACAGCTGTAGGTAAACGTATAGATTTACTGTATTGTGAAGAAAATTGCAACAGTCATTATTGTCTTATAAAAAATCTCAATGCGTTATTGAAGAGTCATAAATAGAAAACTTATGTAAAATTACCTCAATGGATTTTATCCAAAAAGAATTGTGTTTTAAATATTGAAAATAACGATAATAGATGTTTTATGTACTGCATTCTAGCTGCGTTGCATCCCACAAAAGAACATCCACATCGTGTGAATAATTACATACAATATATTAATACTTTATTACCATTATTTGAAAAAACCAATATAAAGTTTCCCGTTGAAATAGAACACATAAGCAAATTTGAACATATGTATAATTCCGTATTTCCTAAGGAACAAATTTCCATTAATATATATGGCATTAACTATGATCATGAAACTATTTTCTCGTTACGTATAAGCGAAAACACACCTGTAGATAAACGTATAGATTTACTGTATTGTGAAGAAAATTGCAACAGTCATTATTGTCTTATAAAAAATCTCAATGCGTTATTGAAGAGTCATAAAGAGAAAACTTATGTAAAATTGCCTCAATGGATTTTATCCACAAAATGTGTTTTAAATATTGAAAATAACGATAATAGATGTTTTATGTACTGCATTCTAGCTGCGTTGCATCCCACAAAAGATAATCCACATCGTGTGAATAATTACATACAATATATTAATACTTTATTACCATTATTTGAAAAAACCAATATAAAGTTTCCCGTTGAAATAGAACACATAAGCAAATTTGAACATATGTATAATTCTGTATTTCCTAAGGAACAAATTTCCCTTAATATATATGGCATTAACTATGATCATGAAACTATTTTCCCGTTACGTATAAGCGAAAACACAGCTGTAGGTAAACATATTGATTTATTATATTTAAACTCTCATTATTGTCTAATAAAAATATCAATGCGTTATTGAAGAGTCATAAAGAGAAAACTTATGTAAAATTGCCTCAATGGATTTTATCCACAAAATGTGTTTTAAATATTCAAAATAACGATAATAGAAGTTTTATGTATAGTATTCTAGCTGCGTTGCATCCCACAAAAGATAATCCATATCGTGTGAATAATTACATACAATATATTAATACTTTATTACCATTATTTGAAAAAACCAATATACAATTTCCCGTTGAAATAGAACACATAAGCAAATTTGAACATATGTATAATTCCGTATTTCCTAAGGAACAAATTTCCATTAATATATATGGCATTAACTATGATCATGAAACTATTTTCCCGTTACGTATAAGCGAAAACACAGCTGTAGGTAAACATATTGATTTATTATATTTAAACTCTCATTATTGTTTAATTACAAATTTAAATGGTTTAGTCAGACATCAGTTAGGTAGTCATCAAACATTTATTTGTAGACGATGTTTAATATCTTTTTATTACAAATCAAAATTAGATGAACATGACAAATTATGTAAAGAACACACTCCAACCAAAATTAACATGCCGAAACAAGGAGAAGTTTTAAAATTTCGAAAATTGAAATTGTTATTACAGAATGATGTGATAATAATTGCAGATATGGAAAGTTTATTAAAACCTATAAATAAACAAAGTGGATCTCATACAATACAAATTCACCAACATATACCATGCAGTTTTGGTTATATTGTATGTTGGAGTAACAACTATATGAAATCAGATTTAGTTATTTATCGAGGAGAAAATGTATCGATGAAGTTTATGTCTGCTATGGATAATGAATTAAGAAAAATCATAAACATATTAGATCAACAAAAACCATTAATACCATTAAATAGTTCTCAGTTACAGGAGTTTAACCTATCCACTGAATGCTCGGTTTGCGATAGTAAATATACGAGTAACAATAGAAAAGTTAAACATCATAACCATTTAACTGGTCAATTTATTGCCACGGTGTGCAACAATTGTAATTTACAAATTAAACGTCAAAGTAATTTTATCCCTGTCTTCTTCCATAATTTGTCTGGGTATGATGCACATTTATTTGTGAAAGAATTAGGTTGCACCCCTGGAAATATTTCTGTAATTGCTGAAAGCACTGAGAAATACATAACATTCTCTAAGCACTTTAATTTTAATGGTAGACCTATCGAGTTACGTTTTGTAGACTTATTTAAATTCCTACCGTATAGTCTCAAAAATTTGGTGTCAAAATTAAAACCTGAGCAATTTGTCTATACAAAGCAATATTTTTCCGATGAAAAGTTTCCTTTAATTCTCCGTAAGGGGATTTATTTTTATGAATACATAACAAATTTAGATACATTTAAAGAAACTGAATTTCCTGGAAGAGAGGCGTTTAGTAGCAAATTGAATGGAACACAAATTTCCGAGACTGATTATCAATATGCAAAACTGATTTGGCGTGTGTTTAAATGTGAAAATTTAGGGGACTACCACGATCTATATTTAAAATGTGATGTACTTCTCACAGCAGATGTGTTGGAGAATTTTAGAAAGACATGTTTAAATGCTTTTTGTATTGATCCGATTAATTGTTTTACTGCACCTGGGTTGGCATGGCAAGCCATGTTATATAGAACAAAAATTGAACTTGAACTTTTATCAGATATCAATATGTATATGTTTGTAGAAAAATCGATTCGCGGAGGTATTACTCAAGCTGTGTTAAGGTATGCCAAAGCTAATAATCCTTACGTACATGATTTTGATGCGGAAAAAGAAAAATCTTATTTACTGTATATTGACATGAACAATCTGTACGGACTATCAATGATTGACTATTTAGCATAAGGTGGTTTTCGGTGGGAGGATAAAATTGACAATTGGCAAGACAAACATAAAATTATCAATTGGCCCACGGAAAGTGAATGGGGATTTTTTCTAGATGTGGATTTAGGGTATCCAAATTATTTACACGAATACCATTCTGATTTTCCGTGTGCTCCAACTAATGAAGTTCCACCGAATGGTAAATATTCAAAATTACTATTGACACTTAAATCGAAATCGAATTATATCTTGCATTATAGAGTATTACAATTTTATCTAAAACAAGGTTTAATATTGGTAAAAGTACATAAAATATTATGGTTTCGTCAATCTAAATGGCTTGCATCTTATATTCAAGAAAATACTCAACGCCGTGCACATGCTACAATTGAATTTGAAAAAGATTTCTATAAGTTATTAAATAATTCTGTATACGGAAAGACAATGGAGAATGTATGAAAACGAATTGATATAAAATTAATTAACAATGAAAAAAAGTGTAAAAAATTAGTAGCGCAAAATCAGTTTCAAAATTGGGTAAAATTGGCTGATAATTTGGCATTGTTTCATATGGTAAAAAAATTGGTAACCCTTAATAAACCAATTTACGTAGGAGCGACAGTTTTAGAATTATCAAAATTAGCTATATATAACTTCCATTATAATATAATGAAACCGCGATATGGAGATAAAATTAGAATTGCATATATGGATACTGACTCTTTCATTTACCAAATTAAAACTAACAATTTTTATAACGATATAAAAGATATGATTGAGTATTTTGACACCTCAAATTATCCTGAAAATAATTCTTTATATAGCACACAAAATAAACACGTTTTGGGTAAAATGAAAGACGAATTAGGTGGAGTTCCTATGATTGAATATGTTAGGTTACAAGCAAAAAATTATGCAATAAAAACTGGTGAAAATAAAGAATTGAAAAAATGTAAAGGGATCAAGAAAAATATAGTTAAAGAACAAATTACGTTTAACGATTATAAGTCATGTATATTTAAAAACGAAACGATCTATAAAACACAATTTGAAATTAAAAGTAAATACCATAATTTAACAACAAATCAGGTGACAAAATTAGCGTTAGATCCGTATGATGACAAAAGAAAAATTTTAAATTGTAATATACACACTGTTCCTTAGGGGTATTATAATAAAAATGTAAAATGTACGATTTGTATATTGTAAATACGATATAATTTTTTTGGATATATTAGTATTAAAAAATATGTCACAATCAGTTCGAGAACAAATAGTTGCAGAATTACATAAAAGTGCAAGACGAAACTATCCTCGAATACCCGTTATAACGAAAGGGATTCATGATTTATGGCAAGCTGATTTAGTTGAAATGAATAGTGGAAAATTGAAAGGTCTAGCAAAAATTAATCGAAATTTCAAATATTTATTAACTGTGATAGATACATTCTCTAAATATGCTTGGGCTATTCCTGTGAAAAATAAAACTGGGAAAGAAATTACACAAGCATTTATAACAGTACTGAGAAAAGCAAACAAAAGCCCTAAATTTTTACAAACTGACAGGGGTCGAGAATTTTATAACTCAGAGTTTCAGAAGGCGATGAACCAAAATAACATTAAACATTATTCCACGTACAGTGATGTGAAAGCAAGTATTATTGAAAGATTTAATAGATCATTACGTAATTTAATGTGGAAAAATTTACACTGCAGGGAAATTATAAATGGATTGGCATTCTACCGGAATTACTACATAATTATAATAATACTATTCATTCCACTATTAAAATGAAACCTATCGACGCTATTAAAAAAGAAAATTAAAAACATCTATTGACAAACATCTATTGCAAAAAGTTTTCTGTGATAAAAAGAAAAAGTAAATTTAAGATAGGTGAATATGTAAGAATTAGTAAACTTAAGCGTCCTGGTTTTGATAGAGGTTTAACACGCAATTGGAGTACAGAAATTTTTCGAATTGCTAAAGTTTTCTTCACTAATCCTCCGACATATCACTTAGTAGACTCAAATAATAAACCTATTGAAGGAAGATTTTACGGACACGAATTACAATTAACGAAATTTCCAAAAACATATTTAATTGAAAAAGTGTTGCGAAAGAAAAATAATAAGGCGTATGTGAAATGGTTAGGTCTGCCAAAAAGTGAAAATTCTTGGATTGATTTAAAACATACTATATTGTAAAAAAAGAGAAGTCAAGAATTTATAGGTGAAGCATGTAGTCACAAGTATTTTAAATTCTAGCAATGGAATGGAAAATTCCTTTTACATGTATGGTAGCAGGTCCTACAGGTTGTGGAAAATCATATTTTGTTAAAACATTTCTTGACCATTATAGTAAGTTATTTAAAAATATTGTATGGTGTTATGGTGAATGGCAACCGTTGTATGAAGTAGGTAAGGCGAAAAAACCTCACGAAAATGGTAATTAGTTTTTCTAATTGAACTCATGAAAGAGTATGACGTATGTAATTATTCTGGATTGATAACACGTGTTAGATGGTGCCGTTGGCGCCATTACTGTCTGGTTATGCCGCGACTTTCCTTTATACTTTTGCCGCTCGCCAAAAACCTCACGAAAATGGTAATTAGTTTTTCTAATTGAACTCATGAAAGAGTATGACGTATGTAATTGAAGTGATAAAGCGTGGCAGATGGTGCCGCTGGCGCCATTACTGTCTGGTTATGGCGCGACTTTCCTTTATACTTTTGCCGCCCGCCCGCTTTGTATATATGCCGCACGGTAGTTGTGGACGCTAATGGTATTTTCCTTTTATAGATATTGGCACACTTTGTATATTTATTTAATATTGTGACCTAAGTAAGAAGAGAAAGTTACTTACCTTTGATGACACGCCCGCTATTTTGCTGACTATTTCCTGGTTGTTTGTTGTTGCAATTGTATATAATTTATTGCCATATTGCAGTGTTGTCTGTAATGAGAATAATTACAGTGATTTTTTCCCTAAATAGGTAAATTTTCCTTTTTTAGGGATTTTTTTTGTAGTGTTGCAGCGAAAAAAGGTAACTAGATTTTTGATAATTTGTATGCAAGCTATTGAGTGTTTCCTTTTATGTACAGTGATTAGATGGTGATGATTTTGACTTTAACGTCCCGTTTAGCAGCGAAGCTATATGAGACGTGGACCTACTGATTAACGTGGGATCCGAACCACATGAGCTCCCGCCGGGAATTGAACCCCGGCCTTTCACGCCAAAGGCGCGTACGCTAACCGCTTAGCCACGGAGGAGCTTGTACAGTGATTAGACTATGTATAGTTACCTATAATATAATTTTTACGTAATGAGACCAAACCCTAATTATGAATTATACTTTTACTTTCTATTAGATTAATTATGAATTTACCTTGCACTTTTTTTTATTTATATAATTGGAAATGGTCAATATTAATGAACCTATAATACTTACCATATGTATATACTTACGTATGAAAAATTGAGCTTTGCCACTTGTGGTTTTTGATGGACGGATTTGTTTTTTAATATGGCGGCGTTGCGTGATCGTTGAACAGAGGTTCCTCCATAGTAGCAGTTTGAAAATCCGAATACACGCGTTTTGCTTGTATTGCTTTTTTTTTTTTTTTTTTTGTTCGTCGTCCCGTTTAAAGGGTTGTGCCCTTTCTTCGGGTAAGTGCTGTACTGGAGATCAATTGTCTCTATGGAAATGTAGGTGGTCTAAGGGTTGCCAGGTTATTTATTTCTTTATTCATCACATTAATATTAAACATACATTGATTGAAATGATTCCAGGAGAGAAAAAACATATATATAACACAAACAGTAATAGGTTAATGGCAAGAAGACACTATTTGCATTTATTACACAAACACTTAAACACTTAATTAAGAGGAAAAGAAAGTTGAGGGCTGCAGTAATATAATGAACAACTGTAATGAATGGATGAAATGCAGTGCTTTGGACGTCACATCACAAGGTTATGTTATTTCAGACGAATGAGGTTATCTTCTGTTCCTGGGGCGATTCAGGAACTGATGAAGAAGAAGGAGGCCCTTGTTAATAGGTATTACTGTGCATATGATGGATAGATGTGAGATCTTGTATTGCCGTATAGATTGATGCTAATTAAATTTGTGAAGAATTTGGCTGAGCGAAGGTGCATAGTTTAATACATTATTGCATTATGTGTTTAATTTATATTAAATTTTGTTCTAACATGTGTTTAATTATTATAAAATTGAAATAATAATAATAGATAACCATACATTTTGATAAAGAAAGCAGAACCCCACAGTACTACGATATGTACAATTGTGCTGCCATCTATTGGCAATATTTGCAACTCCATTTAACAGGCACGTTATATGGGAGACTGATACAGAATGTAGGGGAGACTTAAGGTGAATTACATGAGATTTTGATGTACAAGGAAGAGAACAGAATAAAGTAAATAGAGAAAATATTATTGTTTATTGAATTGAAGCAACATTTAAGCGTAATATATTAGTTTGTAATGAGGTTATTAAATTATGTTTAACTGGATACGTATGCACTCTGTAGGGTAGTTTATTATTAGTTACGATCTTTTTATTTAATAATAGGGTGTGTAGAAATATACTGAATCATTATACAGTAGAACAAACTTATATTTTATTTTATAGACGCACCTATGTTTATACAAGGGTGCAGTTTTTTTAGTATTGGTTTGCGTTAGCGTATTTGAATGTGCGGAACGGCACATGATGGATTTGGAACGACCGGAGTATTACAAGTTTGTATTTGTTGGAGGATTTTGGTACTACGGTTTTGCATTGATGAATATATATCTCGCACAGAGTGACGAGACGGTGAAGATTGTCTTTATGCTAATTGGCGCCCACGATTTCATTTTGAAAGAATTAGATAAATAATAGCTTGAAAATATTTTAAATTGGATTACGGTATGAAGCATAATATTTAAGTATATTGTATTTGCTATGATTGAGAACCGAAAAATATATATGTAATTGCTACTATGGAATTAACAAATACCAGAGATAAATACATTAGCTACCATTTATTGTATGCTGGATTATAAGAATATAGTTCTTATAATGTTTGGTTTAACTGCTGAGAAGTGTTATATGTTGAATGATTTGCTGCAGGAATTGGTTTAACTTTGAAACAACAACAAATACATTTGACAGATAATTGACGTATTTGCAACTATTGAAATGGATATAAAATGTTTTATGTAAGTAAAAATATTTATTTTTGTAAAATAGAATTGTTATATATGAATGTAGGCCCTATAGCGTTTTAACACAGACCCTGCGATTTTCAGAAAGAATTAACGATTACACAAAGACGATACGGAATAGATGCTTTATGTTACATACGGAAACACGCCAAGGACTATTTGATAAATTTTGCTATTTAGGAAATAATATTTTACACAAGAAGGTGTTTTTTTTTGGATATATCCTACAAGAGAAACAACCAATGTGTTGTAATTATATGACAGAATAGGACAAACTGCGTACCACTTTGAATGATATGTGTATTTAACGGGTATGGAATTAATTGCAGTATTTTTTTTATTGAACTTAGGGTAATAATATAGAGCTAAAATTTTACAGGTAAGGTCGTGTGTTTTATTAGGATATATTTTTTATAACTGCGCATGTACTATACTTGTTTATTACAAAATTTGATACATTTTACCGAATTAAAATTGTGCCGCATTTTTAGCAGGTATAAGGTTTTTTACCTTGGTGCTGATTAAGATATGAAAAGCTTGCATTTTTCGTATTTTTTGGAATAATATTGTATACAAGAAGATTCTATTGGATATATTCTACAAGGAAAACAAATAATATGCTGTAATTGTGTGACAGAATAGGACAATGTGCGTACCACTTTAAATATTATGTGCATTTAAGCGGTATGGAATTAGTTGCAGTAATTTTTTATTGAACTTAGAGTAATAATATAGAGCTAAAATCTTACAGGTAAGATCGTGTGTCTTATTAGGATATATTTTTTATAACTGCGCATGTACTATACTTGTTTATTACAAAAATTGATACATTTTACTGAATTAAAATTGTGCCGCATTTTTAGCAGGTATAAGGTTTCTTACCTTGGTGCTGATTAAGATAATGAAAAGCTTGCATTTTTTGTATTTTTTGGAATAATATTGTATACAAGAAGATGCTATTGGATATATTCTACAAGGAAAACAAATAATGTGCTGTAATTGTATGACAGAATAGGACAATGTGCGTACCACTTTGAATATTATGTGCATTTAAGCGATATGGAATTAGTTGCAGTAATTTTTTATTGAACTTAGGGTAATAATATAGAGCTAAAATCTTACAGGTAAGGTCGTGTGTTTTATTAATATATATTTTTTATAACTGTGCATGTACTATACTTGTTTATTACAAAACTTGATACATTTACTGAATTAAAATTGTGCCGCATTTTTAGCAGGTATAAGATTTTTTACCATGTTGCTGATTAAGATAATGGAAAGCATGCATTTTTTCGTATTTTTTGGAATAATATTGTATACAAGAAGATGCTATTGGATATATTCTACAATGAAATCAAACAATATGTTGTAATTGTATGACAGAATAGGTCGAACTGTGTAATACTTTGAATATTATGTTCATTTAAAGGTGATGAATTAGCTGCAGTACTTTTATTGAACCTTGGATGATAATATAGAGCTAAAATTTTACAGGCAAGGTTTGTATGGCTTACTAGGATATATTTTTTATGGCTGTACATGTACTATACCTGATTATTACAAATCTTTGATACATTTTACTGAATTAAAATTGTGCCGCATTTTGGCAGGTATAAGGTTTTTCACCATTTGTATGGTTTAAACAAGAGAATACATACAGACTTTAGTATTTAAAATTTATGTAATACGTTACTATATATTAATTATAGATATTGTGTATGAAGTGTAATGTTGAAGAGGTCTACAACGAAATAATATTAGGATTAGAACTTGGTGAATAGAAAATGGTCAGATATATCTATGTATATATTACATGTATTATACTTATTTGGAAACACATACCGAATTGATTTAAATAATGCTGGCGCATGTATTGCAACGTGAAAGTACATAAGATTTACATCTTTTTTATTAGGATATATGTGTACATATTTTAGTTTAATAATAATACAGATTGAATTATTTTTATTTTTATATGTCACAGAGAAGAACCTTACACATGTTTTAATTGTGGAAAAAACAGAAATGTACGATCGTAGGAAAACTTGCATCAGTATTTTGAACGGATTTACACAATATAGATTTTAATGTTGGACATACTTGGAGATACTTAAAATACGAGATCTATGAGAACATAGTGCGAAAAATGTTGTAGACAACTATTTTTACTTATTTAAAATTGTTGTATAGTTACAAGAGAGAATTTCTGATACCATTTTTTTATTTTGCTTATGAATTAGTAGATATAATATTTTAATTATTTGTGGTGAAAACGGTAGTAATATCGATTTCTATGTAAATATCTGGAGCTATCTATTGTACAATATGAAATAAATGCTTTGCAATATAGATACAATGCTTATTTTACTTATTTACAGAGAATATACATATGTATTTGGTTATAGTATTATGTTTATATAGAAATACTTTACACTAGAAATAAGCATCTAATTGAACCACCACCACATTTTTTATTTGGATTTAAATGAACACCGAATGTCTATATAGATGTACAGAATGTAAGAATTTCACATTGTGTTTTACTGACATTTGGTTTTAATCATATTATTTTATATAAAAATTATGAGTTATTCATTATTTCCATTATATATTAAACTAAACTAAACTAAATTATCGGATATATATAATTACGGATCACAATTATGATATAGGAATTCGCGAAATTTATAAGATTTCGATAATAGCTGAAAATATTACAACTATTGGTGACAGTATTTTGTTTAATACACAATTATATATAGTGTACATGTAGCTGGCACACAATAACCGTAATATCTATGGATAATGAACTCTGGATATTTACAATGATATGATTTAAGCGATATTTCTTTTTAACAACTAGCAAATAATTGTTTAGATTTCAAAGCATCATATATTTCAGGCACATATGTTCTTCACGAAACTTTAATTATGCCTTTAATTTGACTAGTAATATAATGAAGATACCTTGAAATTATTTGAAGATGTCTATTAAACTAATATAACTTATTATATATAGAAATGTTATTTACTCAAAGTTTTATTTGATTAGACATATTGAAGATTTAATACTGACGTGTTACTTGGGAAACATTGCTCATTATTTGAAACCACACTTAACACTAATAACTATGAACATGATGCAAACATTGATTTACTGTGAAATTGTGTATATATATTATTTTTTGGGAGGCCTATTACAGTACATCAGGTGATTTTATAATAGTTATTATTTTATGAACAGAACTAATCCCATTTATACATTTTCTGTTTTGTTAATATTACCTAAGCACTTTGACTTGTAAATACTTTGAGTACTGCCATGGGTTGTTTTCTTTGACACTTTTAAACCTAATTATGAGACATTGATAGCCAGTACCCACTACTGTTTGCATTATATTTTAGTTTACTAAGTAGGGTAAATTTTGGAATGACATTAATTTGATTATGGTAGGTAGCGGAGAGTTTTCATGAATGCTGTTATGAACCTTTGAGGATTTATACCACATAGAATTGACTAGTTAAACTTATTTTACACACATTTTACATAAAAAAATGTATTGAGATATATTTTACCAACATACAATAAACAGAACTAATGAATGTTGATTATGATTACGAACAAATACCCTTTATTAACATGACAGTGTATTTCAGTACTTTTTGGCAAGGGCATTAAGTAAGAAATTAGACATAATAGCTCCTAATTGAAGAATGGAACACATATGTTTGAATAGCGTCTTGCAGCGCAAGACATACTATGGATACACTGTTTCAACAATATATACCGTGGTGGTACAGAACATATTATGTATACAATGTTTAAACAATTTATACCTTGGGTGGTACAGGACATACTATGGATATAGTGTTTAAGCAATTTATAGCGTTTGCAGCACAGAGCGTATTATTGATCTGATGTTTTATTACATTGCATATACCTGTTGATACTTCTATTATATAGCCATGTTACAAACTAAAAACAACCAATTTTGTGCAACATGATATAGGGAAAGTATACTTATTTAGACAAGAGACGCATTTAGACAGTACAGGAATTTACTTTATATAGGAAATCGTAATCGGCCATGGTTGGTGGATAGGAATATAGAGTTATGACTCATTTCAGTAATAAAGATTTGTTATATTTAATGTTGAATATACTATTTGGTAGTACAGATGCATATATTGCTAAAGCACACAGAACTTTTTTATTGAATATATATACATAGTTTGAACATATTTTAATCATTAAACTTTATATTTACAACAGAGAATGCATTACAGAATGTGTGATAGATATATGAACACAACTTTAATTTATTATGATTAACAATAGTTTAAATTTATTTATTTTGGTTGCATGAAATTAACATTAACAAATTTCTTATCGACAAACGTATATAGATGTAACTTTGAAAAACTAATTTCGTTTATTTATATAAGGAAATTTTATATATTTATGACTATTTGAAAAGTTTGTTACTATATGGAGCAGAATAAATGATTATTGTAGGACAGTTATTGTTTGATAGCTGAATGGTATACCAACACAAAAGGAATAAAGCACTTTTACAAAAATAATTACTTGCAGACAGCTTCGTTGAGAATTAAAGATTGAATTTAATATATCAGTACTAGAGATGATCAATTAATAAAATTATTGAGTTTAGTGTTACAGGAACATGATTGGGCGATATGGAGGTGAATGATGATGGAATAACTATTGAAATGAAAAAATTAAATAATCATAATATTGTCAGCTTTCAAATTAACTTCGGAACTAACATTGAATTAGGGACCACATATGCAGCCGAAACGAGTGCTTAATAGCCAATTATAAGTAAGAATAGAGAGTTCCAACTGCTGAAAAGAATTCAGTGAGAAACTAGTGATAATAGTATTTATCATTTTTTTTATATGGATGGATAGAAACTACATTGACGGTAATTTTAGATGTTTGCCTCAAGATTCTGTCATTGTAATCAAAATGTTTTGACCATGTTGCATTTTTTTTGACGATACAGATTGCTTAAATATTATGAAAATAACAAACTTTATGAAATACTACTAAACACAAAATGCAGTAGTATTAGTACAACTAGTGTTACTATTTACGGAATGTCATATTGCGAATATGTATACATGGAACCACACATTGGAGAGAACACAGTAAGATTGTACCATAACATGTACTTTGAACATTCTATGACAAACAAGCATCTTTTTTTATATACATTGTTTTTTCCTAGAAAAATCCAAGAACATAGATCCCTGGCAATGGTAAAGTTTTCATTTAGACACTGTTAAGTCATTTTATAAACTCTGTTGACGGCATAATTTCCTTGTTTACTACCCGCTAACTCTAACTTGTGAAAGAAGTAATTGAACTGACATTGAATGAAGTATAATTTCAATAACAGGGCATTTTAATAACCCAGCGTTTGTATTATGATATTTGAACACTCTGTAGTTACCAGCATGCCTGCTCCCTGAAAACCATTATTATACGTTTGAAGACTAGGTATGTGACGCATACAGACCGAACTACTTTTGCAGGAAACAAGATATTGGAAATTCCTTTAGAACGGTGTCTTATGAAAGGTCATTCTTTAACAGGAACTTTTCATGGAAGATACACATGTCTATAAATATCGCATATTTATATTATTTTATGACATCACAACTGTTTTACAATTTATCATTTTATCCATACTGTATATGATGGAAACCTTATGTATTTTCAGCTAATAATGTGATATTGAACATAATCAGCCATTTATAATTACTGTTACTAAATTTATTGGGCAGTGTAATTGTATAGCGGAAACTTATCCACTTTATATGATAGACTGAGCTGTGGAACTAATTATAATAATTGGACTTAAAACTTAGAATGATTACGGTAGTATGATTATTAATTTAGACATATATAATAGCCATTGAATTTATAGAAAGGTTTGTGGTTATAGCTTATTGAGGATGACAACATTGCCACAATTACGAATTAATATATCAAGGATATTTAAACATCTCCATAAGTACGACAAGATTTATTAGTTTTACGATTATTAGCTGTGCACATTACTTGAATGTTTATTCTTATTGTACTTACCAGTACTGTATTACATATGCTTGAGTACTTTCATAATCATTTAAAACGTTTTACTAGAATAACAACAGGTAAAATTGTATTTTGTTTGAAACAGTTATGATATTTGCTGCCATTGTTGGAAATGGTATGCCATATGTTTGCTTGCATTAACACAAACCATAAGGGTTATTACTAAAGATATTATAATTATGTTAGATAACTCATGCATTTAGTTGAAATGAAGACAAAGATTGACATAGTAGGAAACATTATATATACATTTATCAGATTGAAGTAGTTTATTTATATATTTAAAGATTGGGTAATATAACATTTATAAACATATTATTTAGATTTGTGTGGGGGAGGCATTACACCTAATTATTGTTAGATACTAAGTTTGCGATTGGTACTTTGATACATTTTGACAGTTAAACTTAGGACTTGACATCAAGAAAGATATGGTAGAGAATTTTATTATTGATAGATGCAGCACAATATAATTAACAATAAACATTGATATTTTATGAAATATGGAGAGTTAATTGACATGCTAATGTGTTTGGTTTATAATAAGAATTATATGATTTATAATACTACAGAACAATATATGATTGATATATTACTGTTATTCATTTTTGCACTAGATATAGTATATCATATCGAGTATCAATAACTATATTATTTGAAATATGACAAGTACACATTATAATTGCTAATTTAACTTCTATAATAAGATATGGCTTATGAATTCTTACAGATTAATATTTGATTACTACAGTACAATTATGTATCAACATTAAATATGAAGCATCACAACAAATGACAAATATTATCATATTCGAATTTTTAATTGTATGATTGGCAGATTGAAATGTTTAGCTTCATAAAAGTTATTTGTATTACATATTAAATCAGAAGTAAAAAAATATTATACAAACTTAACACACAAAAAATGTAAAAACTGAAAATGAAAAAGTGCAAACTAAAATTAAAAGTGCAACTTGAAAACAAAAAAAAATTGTAGAACTGAAAATAAAAATGCAGAAACAAAATTTAAAGTACAAGTAAAAAAACAAAAAAGAATGTAAAGTGAAAATGAAAAAGTGCAGAAGTAAAATTTAAAAAGTACAACTTGAAACCAAAAAATGTAAAACTGAAAATGAAAAAGTGCAGAAGTAGAATTTAAAAAAGTGCAACTTGAAACAAAGAAAAATGTAAAATTGAAAATGAAAAACACAAACTAAAATTAAAAGTGCAACTTGAAATACAAAGAATGTAAACTGAAAATGAAAAAAACAAACTAAAATTAAAAGTACAACTTGAAAACAAAAAAAACGTCAAATTGAAAATGAAAAACTGCAAACGAATATTAAAAAGTGCAACGTGAAACAAAAAAATGTAAAACTGAAAATGAAAAAAACGCAAACTAAAATTACAAGTGCAACTTAGAAAATCAAAAATGTAAAATCGAAAATAAAATTGAAACAATATTCAATATTGCAAGACGTACATTTTGAATATTGTTTCAATTTTATTTTCGATTTTACATTTTTGATTTTCTAAGTTGCACTTGTAATTTTAGTTTGCGTTTTTTTCATTTTCAGTTTTACATTTTTTTGTTTCACGTTGCACTTTTTAATATTCGTTTGCAGTTTTTCATTTTCAATTTGACGTTTTTTTTTGTTTTCAAGTTGTACTTTTAATTTTAGTTTGTTTTTTTCATTTTCAGTTTACATTTTTTGTATTTCAAGTTGCACTTTTAATTTTAGTTTGTGTTTTTCATTTTCAATTTTACATTTTTCTTTGTTTCAAGTTGCACTTTTTTAATTTCTACTTCTGCACTTTTTCATTTTCAGTTTTACATTTTTTGGTTTCAAGTTGTACTTTTTAAATTTTAATTCTGCACTTTTTCATTTTCACTTTACATTTTTTTTTGTTTTTTTACTTGTACTTTAAATTTTGTTTCTGCATTTTTATTTTCAGTTCTACAATTTTTTTTGTTTTCAAGTTGCACTTTTAATTTTAGTTTGCACTTTTTCATTTTCAGTTTTTACATTTTTTGTGTGTTAAGTTTGTATAATATTTTTTTACTTCTGATTTAATATGTAATACAAATAACTTTTATGAAGCTAAACATTTCAATCTGCCAATCATACAATTAAAAATTCGAATATGATAATATTTGTCATTTGTTGTGATGCTTCATATTTAATGTTGATACATAATTGTACTGTAGTAATCAAATATTAATCTGTAAGAATTCATAAGCCATATCTTATTATAGAAGTTAAATTAGCAATTATAATGTGTACTTGTCATATTTCAAATAATATAGTTATTGATACTCGATATGATATACTATATCTAGTGCAAAAATGAATAACAGTAATATATCAATCATATATTGTTCTGTAGTATTATAAATCATATAATTCTTATTATAAACCAAACACATTAGCATGTCAATTTACTCTCCATATTTCATAAAATATCAATGTTTATTGTTAATTATATTGTGCTGCATCTATCAATAATAAAATTCTCTACCATATCTTTCTTGATGTCAAGTCCTAAGTTTAACTGTCAAAATGTATCAAAGTACCAATCGCAAACTTAGTATCTAACAATAATTAGGTGTAATGCCTCCCCCACACAAATCTAAATAATATGTTTATAAATGTTATATTACCCAATCTTTAAATATATAAATAAACTACTTCAATCTGATAAATGTATATATAATGTTTCCTACTATGTCAATCTTTGTCTTCATTTCAACTAAATGCATGAGTTATCTAACATAATTATAATATCTTTAGTAATAACCCTTATGGTTTGTGTTAATGCAAGCAAACATATGGCATACCATTTCCAACAATGGCAGCAAATATCATAACTGTTTCAAACAAAATACAATTTTACCTGTTGTTATTCTAGTAAAACGTTTTAAATGATTATGAAAGTACTCAAGCATATGTAATACAGTACTGGTAAGTACAAAAAGAATAAACATTCAAGTAATGTGCACAGCTAATAATCGTAAAACTAATAAATCTTGTCGTACTTATGGAGATGTTTAAATATCCTTGATATATTAATTCGTAATTGTGGCAATGTTGTCATCCTCAATAAGCTATAACCACAAACCTTTCTATAAATTCAATGGCTATTATATATGTCTAAATTAATAATCATACTACCGTAATCATTCTAAGTTTTAAGTCCAATTATTATAATTAGTTCCACAGCTCAGTCTATCATATAAAGTGGATAAGTTTCCGCTATACAATTACACTGCCTAATAAATTTAGTAACAGTAATTATAAATGGCTGATTATGTTCAATATCACATTATTAGCTGAAAATACATAAGGTTTCCATCATATACAGTATGGATAAAATGATAAATTGTAAAACAGTTGTGATGTCATAAAATAATATAAATATGCGATATTTATAGACATGTGTATCTTCCATGAAAAGTTCCTGTTAAAGAATGACCTTTCATAAGACACCGTTCTAAAGGAATTTCCAATATCTTGTTTCCTGCAAAAGTAGTTCGGACTGTATGCGTCACATACCTAGTCTTCAAACGTATAATAATGGTTTTCAGGGAGCAGGCATGCTGGTAACTACAGAGTGTTCAAATATCATAATACAAACGCTGGGTTATTAAAATGCCCTGTTATTGAAATTATACTTCATTCAATGTCAGTTCAATTACTTCTTTCACAAGTTAGAGTTAGCGGGTAGTAAACAAGGAAATTATGCCGTCAACAGAGTTTATAAAATGACTTAACAGTGTCTAAATGAAAACTTTACCATTGCCAGGGATCTATGTTCTTGGATTTTTCTAGGAAAAAACAATGTATATAAAAAAAGATGCTTGTTTGTCATAGAATGTTCAAAGTACATGTTATGGTACAATCTTACTGTGTTCTCTCCAATGTGTGGTTCCATGTATACATATTCGCAATATGACATTCCGTAAATAGTAACACTAGTTGTACTAATACTACTGCATTTTGTGTTTAGTAGTATTTCATAAAGTTTGTTATTTTCATAATATTTAAACAATCTGTATCGTCAAAAAAAATGCAACATGGTCAAAACATTTTGATTACAATGACAGAATCTTGAGGCAAACATCTAAAATTACCGTCAATGTAGTTTCTATCCATCCAAATAAAAAAAATGATAAATACTATTATCACTAGTTTCTCACTGAATTCTTTTCAGCAGTTGGAACTCTCTATTCTTACTTATAATTGGCTATTAAGCACTCGTTTCGGCTGCATATGTGGTCCCTAATTCAATGTTAGTTCCGAAGTTAATTTGAAAGCTGACAATATTATGATTATTTAATTTTTTCATTTCAATAGTTATTCCATCATCATTCACCTCCATATCGCCTAATCATGTTCCTGTAACACTAAACTCAATAATTTTATTAATTGATCATCTCTAGTACTGATATATTAAATTCAATCTTTAATTCTCAACGAAGCTGTCTGCAAGTAATTATTTTTGTAAAAGTGCTTTATTCCTTTTGTGTTGGTATACCATTCAGCTATCAAACAATAACTGTCCTACAATAATCATTTATTCTGCTCCATATAGTAACAAACTTTTCAAATAGTCATAAATATATAAAATTTCCTTATATAAATAAACGAAATTAGTTTTTCAAAGTTACATCTATATACGTTTGTCGATAAGAAATTTGTTAATGTTAATTTCATGCAACCAAAATAAATAAATTTAAACTATTGTTAATCATAATAAATTAAAGTTGTGTTCATATATCTATCACACATTCTGTAATGCATTCTCTGTTGTAAATATAAAGTTTAATGATTAAAATATGTTCAAACTATGTATATATATTCAATAAAAAAGTTCTGTGTGCTTTAGCAATATATGCATCTGTACTACCAAATAGTATATTCAACATTAAATATAACAAATCTTTATTACTGAAATGAGTCATAACTCTATATTCCTATCCACCAACCATGGCCGTTCCCGATTTCCTATATAAAGTAAATTCCTGTACTGTCTAAATGCATCTCTTGTCTAAATAAGTATACTTTCCCTATATCATGTTGCACAAAATTGGTTGTTTTTAGTTTGTAACATGGCTATATAATAGAAGTATCAACAGGTATATGCAATGTAATAAAACATCAGATCAATAATACGCTCTGTGCTGCAAACGCTATAAATTGCTTAAACACTATATCCATAGTATGTCCTGTACCACCCAAGGTATAAATTGTTTAAACATTGTATCCATAATATGTTCTGTACCACCACGGTATATATTGTTGAAACAGTGTATCCATAGTATGTCTTGCGCTGCAAGACGCTATTCAAACATATGTGTTCCATTCTTCAATTAGGAGCTATTATGTCTAATTTCTTACTTAATGCCCTTGCCAAAAAGTACTGAAATACACTGTCATGTTAATAAAGGGTATTTGTTCGTAATCATAATCAACATTCATTAGTTCTGTTTATTGTATGTTGGTAAAATATATCTCAATACATTTTTTTATGTAAAATGTGTGTAAAATAAGTTTAACTAGTCAATTCTATGTGGTATAAATCCTCAAAGGTTCATAACAGCATTCATGAAAACTCTCCGCTACCTACCATAATCAAATTAATGTCATTCCAAAATTTACCCTACTTAGTAAACTAAAATATAATGCAAACAGTAGTGGGTACTGGCTATCAATGTCTCATAATTAGGTTTAAAAGTGTCAAAGAAAACAACCCATGGCAGTACTCAAAGTATTTACAAGTCAAAGTGCTTAGGTAATATTAACAAAACAGAAAATGTATAAATGGGATTAGTTCTGTTCATAAAATAATAACTATTATAAAATCACCTGATGTACTGTAATAGGCCTCCCAAAAAATAATATATATACACAATTTCACAGTAAATCAATGTTTGCATCATGTTCATAATTATTAGTGTTAAGTGTGGTTTCAAATAATGAGCAATGTTTCCCAAGTAACACGTCAGTATTAAATCTTCAATATGTCTAATCAAATAAAACTTTGAGTAAATAAAATTTCTATATATAATAAGTTATATTAGTTTAATAGACATCTTCAAATAATTTCAAGGTATCTTCATTATATTACTAGTCAAATTAAAGGCATAATTAAAGTTTCGTGAAGAACATATGTGCCTGAAGTATATGATGCTTTGAAATCTAAACAATTATTTGCTAGTTGTTAATAAGAAATATCGCTTAAATCATATCATTGTAAATATCCAGAGTTCATTATCCATAGATATTACGGTTATTGTGTGCCAGCTACATGTACACTATATATAATTGTGTATTAAACAAAATACTGTCACTAATAGTTGTAATATTTTCAGCTATTATCGAAATCTTATAAATTTCGCGAATTCTTATATCATAATTGTGATCCGTAATTATATATATCCGATAATTTAGTTTAGTTTAGTTTAATATATAATGGAAATAATGAATAACTCATAATTTTTATATAAAATAATATGATTAAAACCAAATGTCAGTAAAACACAATGTGAAATTCTTACATTCTGTACATCTATATAGACATTCGGTGTTCATTTAAATCCAAATAAAAAATGTGGTGGTGGTTCAATTAGATGCTTATTTCTAGTGTAAAGTATTTCTATATATACATAATACTATAACCAAATACATATGTATATTCTCTGTAAATAAGTAAAATAAGCATTGTATCTATATTGCAAAGCATTTATTTCATATTGTACAATAGATAGCTCCAGATATTTACATAGAAATCGATATTACTACCGTTTTCACCACAAATAATTAAAATATTATATCTACTAATTCATAAGCAAAAAAAAAAATGGTATCAGAAATTCTCTCTTGTAACTATACAACAATTTTAAATAAGTAAAAATAGTTGTCTACAACATTTTTCGCACTATGTTCTCATAGATCTCGTATTTTAAGTATCTCCAAGTATGTCCAACATTAAAATCTATATTGTGTAAATCCGTTCAAAATACTGATGCAAGTTTTCCTACGATCGTACATTTCTGTTTTTTCACAATTAAAACATGTGTAAGGTTCTTCTCTGTGACATATAAAAATAAAAATAATTCAATCTGTATTATTATTAAACTAAAATATGTACACATATATCCTAATAAAAAAGATGTAAATCTTATGTACTTTCACGTTGCAATACATGCGCCAGCATTATTTAAATCAATTCGGTATGTGTTTCCAAATAAGTATAATACATGTAATATATACATAGATATATCTGACCATTTTCTATTCACCAAGTTCTAATCCTAATATTATTTCGTTGTAGACCTCTTCAACATTACACTTCATACACAATATCTATAATTAATATATAGTAACGTATTACATAAATTTTAAATACTAAAGTCTGTATGTATTCTCTTGTTTAAACCATACAAATGGTGAAAAACCTTATACCTGCCAAAATGCGGCACAATTTTAATTCAGTAAAATGTATCAAAGATTTGTAATAATCAGGTATAGCACATGTACAGCCATAAAAAATATATCCTAGTAAGCCATACAAACCTTGCCTGTAAAATTTTAGCTCTATATTATCATCCAAGGTTCAATAAAAGTACTGCAGCTAATTCATCACCTTTAAATGAACATAATATTCAAAGTATTACACAGTTCGACCTATTCTGTCATACAATTACAACATATTGTTTGATTTCATTGTAGAATATATCCAATAGCATCTTCTTGTATACAATATTATTCCAAAAAATACGAAAAAATGCATGCTTTCCATTATCTTAATCAGCAACATGGTAAAAAATCTTATACCTGCTAAAAATGCGGCACAATTTTAATTCAGTAAATGTATCAAGTTTTGTAATAAACAAGTATAGTACATGCACAGTTATAAAAAATATATCCTAATAAAACACACGACCTTACCTGTAAGATTTTAGCTCTATATTATTACCCTAAGTTCAATAAAAAATTACTGCAACTAATTCCATATCGCTTAAATGCACATAATATTCAAAGTGGTACGCACATTGTCCTATTCTGTCATACAATTACAGCACATTATTTGTTTTCCTTGTAGAATATATCCAATAGCATCTTCTTGTATACAATATTATTCCAAAAAATACAAAAAATGCAAGCTTTTCATTATCTTAATCAGCACCAAGGTAAGAAACCTTTTACCTGCTAAAAATGCGGCACAATTTTAATTCAGTAAAATGTATCAATTTTTGTAATAAACAAGTATAGTACATGCGCAGTTATAAAAAATATATCCTAATAAGACACACGATCTTACCTGTAAGATTTTAGCTCTATATTATTACTCTAAGTTCAATAAAAAATTACTGCAACTAATTCCATACCGCTTAAATGCACATAATATTCAAAGTGGTACGCACATTGTCCTATTCTGTCATACAATTACAGCATATTATTTGTTTTCCTTGTAGAATATATCCAATAGCATCTTCTTGTATACAATATTATTCCAAAAAATACGAAAAATGCAAGCTTTTCATTATCTTAATCAGCACCAAGGTAAAAAACCTTATACCTGCTAAAAATGCGGCACAATTTTAATTCGGTAAAATGTATCAAATTTTGTAATAAACAAGTATAGTACATGCGCAGTTATAAAAAATATATCCTAATAAAACACACGACCTTACCTGTAAAATTTTAGCTCTATATTATTACCCTAAGTTCAATAAAAAAATTACTGCAATTAATTCCATACCCGTTAAATACACATATCATTCAAAGTGGTACGCAGTTTGTCCTATTCTGTCATATAATTACAACACATTGGTTGTTTCTCTTGTAGGATATATCCAAATAAACACCTTCTTGTGTAAAATATTAATACAGAGCAAATATAGCAAAATTTATCAAATAGTCCTTGGCGTGTTTCCGTATGTAACATAAAGCATCTATTCCGTATCGTCTTTGTGTAATCGTTAATTCTTTCTGAAAATCGCAGGGTCTGTGTTAAAACGCTATAGGGCCTACATTCATATATAACAATTCTGTTTTACAAAAATAAATATTTTTACTTACATAAAACATTTTATATCCATTTCAATAGTTGCAAATACGTCAATTATCTGTCAAATGTATTTGTTGTTGTTTCAAAGTTAAACCAATTCCTGCAGCAAATCATTCAACATATAACACTTCTCAGCAGTTAAACCAAACATTATAAGAACTATATTCTTATAATCCAGCACACAATAAATGGTAGCTAATGTATTTATCTCTGGTATTTGTTAATTCCATAGTAGCAATTACATATATATTTTTCGGTTCTCAATCATAGCAAATACAATATACTTAAATATTATGCTTCATACCGTAATCCAATTTAAAATATTTTCAAGCTATTATTTATCTAATTCTTTCAAAATGAAATCGTGGGCGCCAATTAGCATAAAGACAATCTTCACCGTCTCGTCACTCTGTGCGAGATATATATTCATCAATGCAAAACCGTAGTACCAAAATCCTCCAACAAATACAAACTTGTAATACTCCGCCCGTTCCAAATCCATCATGTGCCGTTCCGCACATTCAAATACGCTAACGCAAACCAATACTAAAAAAACTGCACCCTTGTATAAACATAGGTGCGTCTATAAAATAAAATATAAGTTTGTTCTACTGTATAATGATTCAGTATATTTCTACACACCCTATTATTAAATAAAAAGATCGTAACTAATAATAAACTACCCTACAGAGTGCATACGTATCCAGTTAAACATAATTTAATAACCTCATTACAAACTAATATATTACGCTTAAATGTTGCTTCAATTCAATAAACAATAATATTTTCTCTATTTATTTTATTCTGTTCTCTTCCTTGTACATCAAAATCTCATGTAATTCACCTTAAGTCTCCCCTACATTCTGTATCAGTCTCCCATATAACGTGCCTGTTAAATGGAGTTGCAAATATTGCCAATAGATGGCAGCACAATTGTACATATCGTAGTACTGTGGGGTTCTGCTTTCTTTATCAAAATGTATGGTTATCTATTATTATTATTTCAATTTTATAATAATTAAACACATGTTAAAACAAAATTTAATATAAATTAAACACATAATGCAATAATGTATTAAACTATGCACCTTCGCCCAGCCAAATTCTTCACAAATTTAATTAGCATCAATCTATACGGCAATACAAGAGGGCAGAGGGTCTTACCATCACAAAAGCCCTTCGCATTCGCAACGATCAAGGACCCACATATATGGTGCGGATCCTCAGTGCCTCTCAAGTGACCATCGATATCTTACTTGCTAACGGTGCTTACATATATAAGCAACGACATCGTGTGGAACCCTCTCGATCCTCACCCCCGTTACCAATTCGTTGTGAGAAGTGCCAAGCATATAACCAACACACTACTGCCAATTGCCGTAATACTGTCGTATGTGGCTACTGTACTGGCACATACCCTACGCGCTCATGTACTAATCTAACTCAGCCACCTCGGTGCGCTACTTGCAACGAACAACATCCCACTTACAGCTACAAATGCAAGGGTAAACCTGCGCCAGAAACATCCCATCCAGAACTAGTAGCTCCACTGCGAACACATGATTCATCCACCAATACCGACTTTCCCGTAGAATCGACCCCCGTCACTATTGATAAACTCCTAGCCTTTACAACTCTAGCATTACAAAACATTCATCCATTTATCCGTCCACATATCTTGCAACAAATTACTCATGCTGCCCGCATCATCTTCCACGCCTCCTTCAATGCGACCTATTCAAACACCGATGTCTACTTTCATACCACAAATCTTTCGCCCAACCAATAACTACTTCCACATACTACCTCTTATCATGGGTATTGTATTTCTGTTCCTGAACATTCGATCATTATCCAAAAACAAACTGCTCTTTGACTCGCTCCTATTGGAAGAAAATGTGAATGCCTTCCTTCTCAACGAAACTTTCCTAAAACCTACTGATACCATCCGCTTTCCCCGATACAACATCCTTCGCTGTGACAGCCAGATTCTTGCTCAACGAGCTAACGGCGGAGCAGCCATTGGCTTCTACCACACTTTGCCCTTTCGGCGCCATACCTGTCCGCTTCCCAACCTTCCAGAACATGTTATCACAACTTTGTATTTCCCAAATATCGCAATCACTCTCATCACAGTTTATATCCGACCTGGACATCAGATCCCTCTTGCTTTTTTTCAACATATCTCAAATACTTATAAACATTATCTCATCATGGCTGACATTAATTTCCATAGTCGCACAGATAATGAACGTACTACGTTCTTACAGTTTCTTACTTCGAATACAACAGGAAATTTTCATGATCTACAAAAGCCGTCTCGTCCTGTCTCTCAGACAACGCCTGACGTGGTCATTTCTTCTAACTCTATAACCTCCCACTGCACAGTTGAAGTCCTCGATCTAATTGGCAGCGATCACGCACCTCTCAAACTTACTTATCAAAACACGCACGCCCCTCAAATTACCAACACTCCGCTTCCTCGCTTAACACTTCGTTACGACAAAGCCGACTGGAACAAATATCGTGATCATATTTCCCAATCGCTTGCTAATCAAAACCCACCAGCTACAGAAGAGCAGCTGTACGAGAGCATTACCACAATCAGTTCTACCATTTCTCAAGCATCAGAACTCTATATTCCCTGTTCAGCTTCTATTCCATACAAACCACAACTACCGCCTCAATACTTAACTATGATTCGCCGCTCTCGGCAGCTCTATCGCGAATATGTTCGTACTCGTAACCCAGAAACCCTTCATCACCATCATCAACTGCAACGGACTGTTCGAAATTATCTCAAGGCATACAAACTGAGAAACTGGGTTAAAACTTGTAACAACCTCAACGACACTAGTCACCCTTCCAAATTCTGGAAACGCCTTAACGCTCTGTGCGGTAAATACACTAAACCTCACTATCCTTTACTCCATAATGACACACCACTTCAGAGTGATCAGGAAAAAGCCAACGCCTTTGCAGACTACTTGCAGGAAATTTTCACACCCGCACCGCTTTCCGACATCCCGCTCAGCATCCTGTTTCCCACCTACCTCTGAACTCTCCTCAGTTACAGCCCAATATATCACATACGCTTCCAAATCATCCACTTACAACACCCATTTCCACAGCTGAAATTATTACTGTTGTTAATCGCAAACGAAACTCTGCCCCAGGTTTTGACAATATAACCTACCGACACATTAAGGAAAGTCCTCCTATACTTCTGACACTTCTTGCCCTCATCTATACTTTCATTCTCCGTACTGGATTCTTTCCAATGGACTGGAAAACCTCTAAAACACTCATGTTCTTGAAGCCAAACAAGCCACCCACTGCCACATCTTCCTATAGACCTATTCAACTGACATCTACTTTTAGTAAAATTCTAGAACGCATCATCGTTAAAAGATTGCACCCGTACCTAGAATCAAGACATATCCTTCCTATTCACCAAGCAGGTTTTCGCCCATCTTACTCTATCAATGATCAACTCCTTCGCCTCACCAGTCTCATCACAAATCATTATAACTCCGTTAAACCATCCTGCCTACTTCTGTTCGACCTTGAAAAAGCCTTTGATAAAGTCTGGCATTTGGCCCTTCTTCATAAGCTTCTACATTTCAAGTTTCCCATTACTTATATTCGCTTCATTTATCACTTTCTTGTATGTCGTCTCTCCTACGTCAGCATCAATACTCAACTTTCTCATCCTATCTTCCTTTTGTCAGGAGTACCCCAAGGTTCTGCTCTTTCACCGTTGTTATACATCATCTTTGTGGCCGATTTTCCTGCACTTCCTCCTGATGTATATTTATTTCAATATGCAGATGACACCGCTTTTTTGGCCTTAGGAAATACTGTTAACCAGATCAATCACGCTCTCCAGGAAGCGATAAATCGGTTCACTAGTTGGTGTCGGAAGTGGAGTCTTTCAATAAATGCCGCAAAAACACAGGCCATTACTTTCATACCACCCAGAAAACGATCTAGAGTTCACCGCAATCCGTCACTGCTCTCACTCACAGTTAATGACACTCCAATTGTTACAGCTCGAACAGCTACCTATCTGGGTATTCTTTATGATTCACACCTCACATGGAAACCTAACCTGAAGAAAGTAGCTGCCAAAGCTTATCAGCGCCTGAACCTCCTAAAGCGCCTAACTGGCACAACCTGGGGCCTACAAGCTAAAACAGTTCTTAACACACACAAAGCGTTCATGCGCCCAGTCCTTACCTACGGTTTTACCGCCTGGGTTTCCGCTGTTCCCACATACTACGAAAAGTTACGTGTCCTTGAGCGTCACGCATTCCGCATCACACACCGTATTCAGTTACCCAGTCCAACCCGCGACTTATATAATCTCATCACATTTCCCGACATCACGTTTCATCTCGAATCCCTTCGCCAGAAGTTCATAACAGTCCGCTATAATTGTCATCAGCCCTTACTCCTCGATACCATGCACTATCATGCTCTTCATCCTGTTCGTCCTCGCTATGCCTACTCCCCACTCAGTCTGCTATTCACTCTATACTGCTATACACAGCCACCTGAGCACCCAGATTTACTGTTACTCGACGACTATCAAATTCATGCCCATCTACCTCACGTATTTCCATCATTTTCTGCACAGTAAGTCCTTCTGTCTCTAACAGGGCTCCCTATGTCTTCATCAGCCTAGAGCAGCCCCTAGGCAGAAGATAACTTCACCTGTCTTGCTAACATCTCCTGTGTTGTCTTGTGTATCGCACCTCACTCCATCACTCACCTTCAATATTTTCTAAATCATAGCTGAACGTATCAACACCATCAATATTTTATATTTTATATTTGTGTTTTGAAGTTCATTTATGTGTATGCAAATATCTATATTTCTACAGGTTACTATAGTTTTATATATATATTTCTTTATTTATCTATTTTCTGAGGTTACTTTCTTCATATTTTCATCACTTTATTTAAGTTCATTTCATTCTTAACGTAACAACTCATCATTTAATTAATGTATAATTGTTTACCTTACCACAATTTTATGATTATGATCGCAAAGATCATAATGTCCAGGTTTGTGATAATAAATAAATAAATAATAAATATACAAAATCACTTAGCCCATCAACCCGCTAATCCTTGAGCCCTATCACCTAAAACTCCCCCACCTAGAAGAGGGTGTAGCCCTCTAAGAGGATGCTAGCCCATGGCTAGCAAAAAAAAAACAATACAAGCAAAACGCGTGTATTCGGATTTTCAAACTCCTACTATGGAGGAACCTCTGTTCAACGATCACGCAACGCCGCCATATTAGAAAACAAATCCGTCCATCAAAAACCACAAGTGGCAAAGCTCAATTTTTCATACGTAAGTATATACATATGGTAAGTATTATAGGTTCATTAATATTGACCATTTCCAATTATATAAATAAAAAAAGTGCAAGGTAAATTCATAATTAATCTAATAGAAAGTAAAAGTATAATTCATAATTAGGGTTTGGTCTCATTACGTAAAAATTATATTATAGGTAACTATACATAGTCTAATCACTGTACAAGCTCCTCCGTGGCTAAGCGGTTAGCGTACGCGCCTTTGGCGTGAAAGGCCGGGGTTCAATTCCCGGCGGGAGCTCATGTGGTTCGGATTCCACGTTAATCAGTAGGTCCACGTCTCATATAGCTTCGCTGCTAAACGGGACGTTAAAGTCAAAATCATCATCATCTAATCACTGTACATAAAAGGAAACACTCAATAGCTTGCATACAAATTATCAAAAATCTAGTTACCTTTTTTCGCTGCAACACTACAAAAAAATCCCTAAAAAAGGAAAATTTACCTATTTAGGGAAAAAATCACTGTAATTATTCTCATTACAGACAACACTGCAATATGGCCATAAATTATATACAATTGCAACAACAAACAACCAGGAAATAGTCAGCAAAATAGCGGGCGTGTCATCAAAGGTAAGTAACTTTCTCTTCTTACTTAGGTCACAATATTAAATAAATATACAAAGTGTGCCAATATCTATAAAAGGAAAATACCATTAGCGTCCACAACTACCGTACGGCATATATACAAAGCGGGCGGGCGGCAAAAGTATAAAGGAAAGTCGCGCCATAACCAGACAGTAATGGCGCCAGCGGCACCATCTGCCACGCTTTATCACTTCAATTACATACGTCATACTCTTTCATGAGTTCAATTAGAAAAACTAATTACCATTTTCGTGAGGTTTTTGGCGAGCGGCAAAAGTATAAAGGAAAGTCGCGGCATAACCAGACAGTAATGGCGCCAACGGCACCATCTAACACGTGTTATCAATCCAGAATAATTACATACGTCATACTCTTTCATGAGTTCAATTAGAAAAACTAATTACCATTTTCGTGAGTTTTTTTCGCCTTACCTACTACTGTATGATACTCTTTCAAACTGTACGTTTAAAGAAGGTTTACCTCAAAATAATGAATTTCAAGCACATGAGGGTCCACATCTTGTCATTATAGATGATTTAATGCGTGAGTGTGACCATCGGATTGTAGATATATTTACTAAGGGTAGCCATCATAGAAATATAAGTGTAATATTTATCACACAGAATATTTTCCATCAACAAAAAGGAATGCGGGATATTTCGATAAATTGTCATTATATTGTTTGTTTTAAAAATCCTAGAGACCAAGCTCAAATTAATTATCTCGCACGACAATTGTATCCAGGTAATACAAAATTTATTCAAGAAGCATATCAAGATGCAACTCGAATTGCACATGGTTATTTACTCTTTGATTTAAAACAAAATACTCCTGATGAGCAGCGAGTTCGAACAAATATCTTTCCAACAGATTCTTTTAATTATGTTTATGTACCTGTAAAAAAATAATAATTGTAATATGGTTTATATTCTAACAACTATTTGTGCTTTAATAGCCGTAAAAAAATGATTAGTAAGGAAAATGCACATATGTTAAAACTTTTAGCAAAGTCAAAACCGAAAGCACGTAAGGCAATTTTACAAAATGCAGATCCTGATTTAATTCGTTCTATTTGTGAATGTTCCTATAACGTATTACAGGGAAATGTTCCATTAAATAAAACAGAGATAAATAAGCTAAAAAAATATAAAAAGGAACTGAGATATTTGGTGAAAAAAGGTCCGTCATTAAAACAAAAGAAAAAACGAATAATTATACAAAAAGGTGGTTTTCTTACTGCTTTGCTTGCATCTATTATTGGAGGTATACTATCTAGTTTAATTAAATAATTATGCAAAACGCACAAAAACTTATTTTAATCTCACCAGAAAAATTACATCATTATCAAACGATATCTAATCTTGATGATGAAATGAAAGAAATTTTAAATAATAAAAGTTTAAATGCAGAAGAAAAATGGACAAAATATAGAGAAGTCTTACAAAAATCTTTAAATATAATTCAAAAACCGGCAGCAGTTACAACAACAGCAACAACTACTACGGAGGAAGAAGAACAAGAGGAGGAGGAGGAGGAGGATGAAATAATATCTACTCTCCCTGAAATTTGTAAACGTAAAGCGAGACCTTTATTACGTAAATTGAAACAAAATCCAAATATTCAATGGGACGATAATGGAAATGTGAATATTAATAATAAATTAATTCCAGGTGCAAATATAGTGGATTTGATATCCGATTTTGTTAGATGTCGTAAGAAAAATATTTCAGTTGCTGGCTGGAAACCTTTTGCTACATTATTAGCAAAAGCCAATATACCCTTAGAGTACATTGGTAATCCTCAACGAATAGATTATATTAGAAAACTAACAGAAGACGAAGAAGACGAAGAGGATGGTCCTCCACCCCGTAAACGCAAATGGTGTACTTATAAGCAATAATAATAATATTCTATTGTAATCTATTGTTATTTTTAAGTATATAGAAAGAAAGATGAATGAGCCCTACCTTAATTATTACATACATCAAGCAGGAGGTAATTATAACGTGTATAGAGGTACAGCATATCAAGAAGGTTATGGCATTGGTAGTTTTCTAGGAGGTTTATTTCGTACTGTATTTCCTTTATTAAAACAAGGTGCAAAAACTGTTGGTAAAGAATTGATACGTACAGGAATTAATGTAGCAGGAGATGTACTAGATAATAATAGACCTATTGAAGAGTCTTTGCATGATCGATGGCAAGAAGCTAAAACAAATTTAAAAAATAAAGCTCAAAATAAATTAAATCAGGTGTTGGAAGGATCTGGAAGAAGAAAAAGAAAGAAAGTTCATTTTAGTGGTGCTGGTGTAAAACGGATAAAAAGATCCAAAGATATCTTTGATTAATTAATTATGGAGCAAAGTGATAGTTTTTATCTCACACTTCCTAGCAATAGTTCTATGGAATATTTTCCTCAAAATACTCTTGCTTGTTATACTACTAAATTATATCAACCTATTGTACTGGAGAAGGGAGTGTGGGAAACAGCTGTTGTTGAAGTGCATTATACAAGTTCATTTCAGAATGTTTCCAAATATACAAATAATATTTATTATCGTCTCATTACTACAAAAAACTGGAACATAACTCAAATCTTACCAGGCCACTATTATCATGTTGATGATATTCTATCTCAAATTAATCATAAAAGTGATATATTAAATTTACAATTAAAAGTCAAAGCATCAGTGAAACGAATTGAGGTTAATAGAGTAATAAAAGATCAAGAGAAGCATATAGAAGTACGCCTATCTCCTGAACTAGCCAGAATACTAGGTTTTGATCATATACAGCAGGAAGATATTGCACTTGTTCATCATGCTCGTTATCCACCTGATTTACAAAAAGCGCTACCTACACTTATGTATATTTACAGTGATATTGTAGAACCACAAATGGTGGGTGACACCGTAGCTCCGTTGTTACGTATTATAAATACAAATATTACAGAGCATGGTATTAATAATGTACATATTTTTGATAATCCTCATTATGTCACTGTGCAACGTAAACAATTTGATCAAATTATTATTGATTTAAGAGATAGTACAGGTAATCCACTTCCTTTCCAATATGGCAGTGTATGTGTAAAATTACATTTTCGTAGACGTAATATGGTATTGTAAATTTTACCATGTGTGAATATTAATAGTAAGAAAAATGCAGTGTGAGTGTATGAAATCAGAATTAGATTTATTTGCTGGTTTACCCACTCAAACCAGTATTATAGGTAATAAAATAGTTCCATATAAACCTGTGGCTTCAATAGCTGATAATGCACCAATAGAATTTGTAGTCCCCGGTCATGGGGATGACTATATTGACTTACCGCACACAATGTTATATGTTAAAGGTAAAATTACTAAATCAGATGGTTCTAATTTAACTTCTGCCGATAAGAAAATCGGCCCTGTAAATGATTTTCTCAATGCAATGTTCAGTGAAGTGCAATTATATTTAAATAATCAAATTATTTCCTACTCTTCACATACATATCCATATCGATCGTATATTGAAAAACTACTAAATTATAATACTGAAGCTAAAACAACGCATCTTCAAACATCAATTTGGTTTAAAGATACTGCAGGGCATATGGACAGTGTGGCCGATGCTAATGTAGGATTTAAACAACGTTTTCTTCTCACTGCTTTAAGTCAGTCATTTGAATTATTGGGTTATATTCATGCTGATATTTTCAATCAGGAGAAATTTTTACTGAATGGTGTACAATTGCGTATTAAACTAATTCCAGCTAAACCTACATTTTGTCTAATGGGTGACGCAGATGCTGATGGAAAAGTTGTAATTACAGATGCAACATTGCTTGTGAAAAAGGTTGATGTATCACCAGCAGTTAAAATAGCACAAAATAAAGTATTACAAAATCCTAAATTTAGAATAAAATATCCTATAACAAAAGTGCAGGTGAAGACAGAAACTCTGCCACAAGGAATTATGGATAGTACACTTCCAGATCTGTTTGCAGGCATAGTGCCTAAACGTATTATTATTGGTTTTGTTACTAATGCTGCTTTCAATGGTACTTATCAAACAAACCCATTCAATTTTCAACATTTTAGTATGTCATTTTTTACATTGTATTTTGATGGAAATCCAATGCCCTTCAAACCTTTACAACCAGATTTTGATAATAAGCTATATGTACAAGCATATTCTACGTTATTTACAGGTTCAGGTATTTATTATTCTAATCAAGGTAATAATATTTCACTCGCTGAATATCCTAATGGTTATACTCTACTGGTGTTTGATTTAACTCCTGATTCAAGCGCAAGTGCTGCATTTCATACTAGTCCACAACGGCAAGGAAGTGTACGTTTAGAGGTTCGTTTTAAAGAAGCACTGCCATCTCCTGTAACAACAATTATTTATGGTGAATTCTCTTCAGAATTAGAAATTGATTTCCAGAGAAAAATTTATATTAATTAAAGAAAAAAATGTTAAATACAATTGAGCTTTATGAAGCATTACAACAAAATTTGCCTAAAGATCATTTTATTGGTGTATATGCTGCTGATGAGTTACCTTTGTTTATTCATACATTTCCAGCCGCCATAATTATAAACACTGATTCTAGTGATAAGCCTGGTGAACATTGGGTTGCTGTTTATATATCTAATATGTGTGTGGGAGAGTATTTCGATAGCTATGGTATACCTCCCTATATACAACATCATATAAGGTTTTTAAAACGAAACTGTCTGTATTATACATGGAATAATAGACGTATTCAAGGTGATTTATCTCAATTTTGTGAACATTACTGTTTCCTATATTTAGCATGTCGTGCATCTGGTTATTCGATGCAGGATTTTTTAAACAAATTCTCACTCACTACTATTGATGCTAATGATATTATGCTTTATTCATTTATGAGAGTATGATGATGTTATTTTTTTAAACTCCGCCATTGCCGGTCCCAAGCCCTGGATGAGAAAGGAGGAGGGTTGGGGGTGTTGCTACCCCCGTAAAAGAAAATAATGTTACATTAAAATAAGGGTTGGAAACGAGTACACTTCTATTCTCTGCTATGTTAAAATAAGGGTTGGAAAACGAGTACACCCCTAAAATGCTGTGTGTTCATTGTCTCAGTATAATTTCTGCTATGTTAAAATAGGGGTTGGAAAAGGGAACGAGTTCACCCTTGAAATGTTACGTAGTCTTATGTATTATCTGATCTTCTGTGTGTTCGTAATTTCTGCTATGTTAAAATAGTGCTATGTGTTATCTGCTCTTCTATGTGTTATCTGCTATGTTAAAATAGGGGTTGGAAAATATGCTCATAAAAGGGAATGAATACACCCCTAAAATGGAGGATGTTGTGTTTATTATCTGCTCTGCTATGTGTTCATAGTCTCAGTGTAATTTCTGCTATGTTAAAATAGGGGTTGGAAAATAAGCCATGTTCTTTTATTAGCTGTGCTATGTATTATCTGTTCTGCTGTGTGTTCATAGTCTCAGTGTAATTTCTGCTATGTTAAAATAAGGGTTGAAAAGTATGCTCATAAAAGGGAATGAATACACCCTTGTTATGTTAGGTACTCTTATGTGTTATCTGCTCTTCTATGTGTTCGTAATCTTATATGTTATCTGCTATGTTAAAATAGTGCTATGTGTTATCTGCTCTTCTATGTGTTATCTGCTATGTTAAAATAGGGGTTGGAAAATATGCTCATAAAAGGGAACGAATACACCCTTGTTATGTTACGTACTCTTATGTGTTATCTGTTCTGTTGTATGTTCATATTCTGCTATGTTCAAATAGGGGTTGGAAAATATGCTCGTAAAAGGGAACGAGTTCACCCCCTAAAATATGCTCGTAAAAGAGAACGAATACACCCCCTTAAAAGTGCTCATAAAAGGGAATAAATTCACCCCTAAAATGGAGGTCGTAAAAGACCGTGGGCTCACGGTGCACGGTGGTCATTTTCCCAGGGGCTTGTGAGTTGGCCTCATATGGCCAATGTTGTTCTATGTTGAGCCAGATCGATCACTTTTTCCTACTGTCTGTGATTGTAATTTGTTCATATCATAAAACTTTGATGTACGCTACAAAACCTGTCCTGCATCCCGTGCCTCAATATTGGCATGATTGTATAGGAAAACATGCTCCCTGTTTATTGTAAAAAAAAAAAAAAAACACCTGTCCCTACTTGTCCAGTTAAGCACTGTAGGTATTTTTCTACTACATGTGAAAGAATAGCATATTTCCGTTCTGTACATATTTTTTGCACTTTTCGTCCGCCACATTGGATCCGTCATATTGCATTTAACACTGAAATGAAATGAAATTTTTGAGTTTTACGTCCCACGGTTATGCCGATTAAGCTAAAGGAGACGGTGATGATGAGATATGAGTGGAAGGAAATGGGGAATGTGGGAGGAAACGGGAGAACCCCGAGAAAACCCACGCACACGATGTTTGTCCACCACAAAGTTCACTTGGCGGGAGCAGGATTTGAACTCGGGACTCCAAACACCAGAGATGAACGCTCTATCACTGAGCTACCGCGGCCCCACTTGTAACACTGAATTTCTATTCAGCGACCACGAAAACCTCTACGTACCTGCTTTCAGTTCCATAGCGGTTTTGTGCATTTTGTCCGCCATGTTGGAACCGCCATTTTGAATTTTACACTTTTGGTATCCGATTCATAGATAGCCACGTTAACCATCTCTATATACCACACTTCAGATCCATAACTTTTTTTTTTGTAATTTGTGTCCGCCATGTTGGATCTGCCATTTTGATTTGTAAACTTTTGATATCAGATTCGTACTCAGCTAACTTTTAAGCCTATATGTACACAACGTCTCAGTAGTAGGCCCCGGCGTATATTGCGTCGAGTCAGCAAAAATTTTTGTGACGTCATAGGTCAAAGGTCAATGACCTTGGCCCGGGGTCAATGACCTAGGGGTACTTAGGACCACCCCCTCCAGGATATTTGAACTTCGTTCCCTTTTACGGCTAAGATGAATGCTTTGGTACCTCGATTCTGATTGGCTGAGAGAAGTCACGTGACGTTAAGCCCCGCCCACGCGGGAAATTCAAACTTTCCAGGTCACGTGGTATGACGTCATGAGTCACCCTGCGGGGAAATCCCTCATTCTCTTTTATGACTAGGATTTTTGAAATTTGTTCCCTTTTACGGGTAAGATGTGTGATTCTGATTGGTTGATAGCTGTCACGTGATTTTAGACCCTGCGATATTTGAAATTCGTTCCCTTTTACGGGTAAGATGAGTGTTTATGATTGGCTGATAGAGGTCACGTGATCTTAGGCCCAGGGATTTTTTAAAATTCGTTCCCTTTTATGGGTAAGATGAGTGGTTTGGTACCTTGAATTTGATTGGTTGATAGAGGTCACGTGATCTTAAGCCCCTGTGACTTTTGAAATTTGTTCCCTTTTTACGAGTAAGATGAGTGCTTTGGTACCTCGATTCTGATTGGTCGACAGAGGTCACATGATCTTAGACCCGCCACACGGTGAACAGAATACGTGGGAAAACCCCTCATTCATTTGTTTCCATTTTATGTGTAAGATGCGTGTTTTGGTACCGCGATGTTGATTGGTGGATAGAAATCGCATAATCTTAGCCCCACCCCCAATGCTAGACATTCAGAGTGCTATGACGACGATCCATCCTAGACCGGGATCTTAGAATTTAGTTCCCTTTTTATGGTTATGCGTAAAGTTCCCATGAAGGGTTCAACCTCCTCCTTAAATAACCCTTTTTTGGTATCATGATATTGTACTGAAGTTTACATTAAATATTATCGTTCTCTTTGGCAGATAAGATGATTCTTACCTTGATGGAGATCCTGTCCTTGAATTAGTTGCCTATGTCTCTGGAAGTAACAATGGTGAAAGAGAGGTGTCGCTTGTAGATTTCTTATAACACATTGTTGTGAGTTTAAGCGATTTTTTAAACGCTCAGTAAGCGCTTCATTAATGGAAACAGTGTTGCCAGATTTTTTTTTTACCGAAACTGCTCCGATTCTTTTCGAAACGGTTCCGCAGAGTACAAGAAATTTTAAACTAAAAAATTTTTCGAACTAAAAAAAATTGTAACTAAAAAAATTTTCAAACAAAAAATTTTCGAACTAAAAATTTTGAAACAAAAAAGTTTCAAACAAAAAATTTTCGAACCCAAAAAAAATTTCGAACTAAAAAAATTGAAACAAAATTTTGTCGAACTAAAACATTTTTTAAAACAAAAGTTTCGAACTAAAGATGTAAATCACATCTAAAAATTTTCAAATCAAACTTTTTATCGAACTAAACTTTTAAAATTTTCGAACTAGAAATTTAAACCAAGTTTTAGAAAAATCCTAAGAAATGTTTCTCCAGGAATCGAACTCAGGTCTTTCAAACCAAAGATGTGTATGCTAACCGCTTAAATGAATTCGGTTTTAATCGATCTTGGTGGGTTTCGAACCATGGTCCTTGAAAAGGATACACATATACTTTAAGAAAATAAATCTGACAGTGTAACGCTTCTCAAATCAAACTTTTTATCGAACTAAACTTTTAAAATTTTCGAACTAGAAATTTAAACCAAGTTTTAGAAAAATCCTAAGAAATGTTTCTCCAGGAATCGAACTCAGGTCTTTCAAACCAAAGATGTGTATGCTAACCGCTTAAATGAATTCGGTTTTAATCGATCTTGGTGGGTTTCGAACCATGGTCCTTGAAAAGGATACACATATACTTTAAGAAAATAAATCTGACAGTGTAACGCTTCTCAAATCAAACTTTTTATCGAACTAAACTTTTAAAATTTTCGAACTAGAAATTTAAACCAAGTTTTAGAAAAATCCTAAGAAATGTTTCTCCAGGAATCGAACTCAGGTCTTTCAAACCAAAGATGTGTATCCTAACCGCTTAGCTATGAATGAATTCGGATTTAATTATGCTTGGTGGGTTTCGAACCATGGTTCTTGAAAAGGATACACTTATACTTTAAGAAAATAAATCTGACAGTGTAACGTGGATTAAAATAAAATGCTGATAGACTTCTTTGTGTGTAGACATAGAAGTACATATGATTGAAAAAATGCAAACGTCAGCGGATCGCATTACTTTAGTTTTACTACGAACGTGTCAGCATGATTCATGGAAAAAGCAAACATTGACATTCTCGTATGGAATATGAGGAAAATGAAATGTCGTCACAGTTACGACAAGTAGTGACATGATCCTGGCAGAAGGGAATTGGCATCGAAATTGCGATACTAGATGTTGTAACTATTGAGAAACTTGAATGACGTCACGATCGATTGTTACACATCGTTTTGGTTCGTGATTCATGACAAAAAGCAGCGAGCGTTTTGATTGGTTCGTTGTGATGTCATTTTATAAATTTCCTCGTTTCTGATTGGCTGACGGTGACGTCGTTTTCACAGCGACCTAAATAAAAATCTAAATTTCATTTTTCAAATCCTACATCGCTCTCAACTAGCGAGTGAAGAAGATCTCCTTTTAAAAGTGTTTTCATTTAAGCTTCATTGCACCGACTTTTTATTCATTGAATTTGAGGTAAGTTCAGTGAGATTTTATTTGTCACCCAAGATTCGAAAATCATTTTTATTTTATATTTGTGGGGGTGGATCACTCATACACTGTTTTACTTTTAGTACGAAATATTTAGACTATGAAGAAATTAGTGGAATGGGAAAGTGGGAGTACGAATCAGGAACCCCCCCACATTAAAACTAAGCACGATAAATGATATGGTTTAGCGTCCCTTCAGCGAGCACCCGTCGGGAATTGAACCATGGTCAGAAAATGTGTGCGCTTAGTTTTGAAAAGAATACATTACAAAATTTCAGAAACTATGCCTGAGAATAATATGGTTCGATTCCCTTTGAAATCATTAGCGCCCCCTTCAGCTTAACGTGATATTCGAGCAACCGCCCCGGGATTGAACCAAGGCCAGAGGCGTGTACGTCAATCATTTAACTTAGTTTTGAAAAGAATGTATGATAACGCATGAGAATATTAAATTTCAAAAAAGGCTTGACAACGCTCCGATGTGGGAAAGCAAACCCACCGAGGATTGAACCAGGACCTTTCACGTTAGAAGCATGTACGCTAACCGCTTAGTCACAATAATAATAAAAAAAAATACGCTATACAGATTTTGTTTTGACAATTACGTATGTGTATCGTTAATGTTTGATGAATCTCTTCAACTTGCAAACGCATCATTTAAAGGTCGTTGTGAGTGGAAAAAAATGCTTACGCGTACTTTCTAACATCTCAGTACTGTTGAAACATTCATTCATGCATTCTTTTTTTATCACTATAGAATGGTAGGTCAGTTACATGCTACAGCAATAAAACACACATTTCAGTAACATAATTATTTAAAAAAAACTTTGATTTTTAGTACGCGTGCTTTCATAATGAGATTCTGAACGTCACCGCCAGGGGAATCAAACTCAGGACCTTTACATGAATTGCTTAGTTAAGAATTTATCATGAATGTTATGATTTCCTGGGCTAAGCGGTTAGCATACGTACCTTTGGCGTGGGAGACCAGGGTTCGATTCCCGGCGGGAGCTCATGTGGTTCGGATTCCACGTTAATCAGTAGGTCCACGTCTCATATAGCCTCGCTGCTGAAAGGGACGCTAAACTAAAAAATCAAAAAATCAACTCAAATTCACGCTGCTCAATTCCTTTTTCCCATTACATATTTGTTTTACCGTACCTGTTTGTTGTTTTCATTTTTTAATCATGGTCCAATCGGTTTTACTGTTCGCAATGAAATCTCTCGTCATTATAGACGATTTATGTACGTTTATGTATTATGAGGGGTGCACGTCAACCATTTAGCTTAGTTTTGAAAAGAATGTATGATAACGCGTGAGAATATTAAATTACAGAAAAGGCTTGACATGCCCCTGACGTGGAAAGCAAACCCACCGAGGCTTGAACCAGGGACTTCCACGTCCGAACCATGTACGCTAACCGCTTAGTCACAATAATAATAAAAAAAATACGCTATACAGATTTTGTTTCGACAATTACGTATGTGTATCGTTAATGTTTGATGAGTCTCTTCAACTTGCAAACGCATCATTTAAAGGTCGTTGTGGGTAGAAAAAATGCTTACGCGTACTTTGTCACATCTCAGTACTGTTGAAACATTCATTCATTTTATGCATTCTTTTTTTATCACTATAGAATGGTAGGTCAGTTACATGCTACAGCAATAAAATACACATTTCAGTAACATAATTATTTAAAAAAAACTTTGATTTCTAGTACACGTGCTTTCATAATGAGATTCTAAACGTCACCGCCAGGAATCAAACTTAGGACCTTTACATGAATTGCTTAGTTAAGAATTTATCATGAATGTTATCAGGTGATTAAGATTTTTCTTTCTTCTTTTCTTTTGTAGTAAATTCACGCTGCTCAATTCCTTTTTTCCCCACATTACATATTTGTTTTACCGTACCTGTTTGTTTGTTTTCTCCTTTTCTAACCATGGCCGAATCGGGTTTTATTGTTCGCAATGAAATCACTCGTCATTATAGACGATTTAACATCGAGGGCAGAATGCTCGAAGTTCAATTTAATGCACCGCCCGTAGGAACCGATATCATACAGTATGTACATAATAGTTTCCAAGCAATGCTAGACCATTTGTTAGCCAATGTCGACGATGAGGCGATGGTTGGTTTATCGGTAATATCGCCACGTAACACGAATAAACCGTTTTGGGTGAGTTTTCGCCAAGCACGAAACTTGACACTGGAAACGATGTGGGCCTCCTTTGAAAGAGTGTTACAAAGTAACAATGCATTTCTCCTGCACGAGCCATTCACTGTTCATTTCCATCGTGTCGATATTCCACGTGGCTATGGCGGTGGTTTGCGGCAAGGAGTACTTCAAAATGAAGAATTGTTACGTTGCAAGCGAGGGATTGTACGTGTAAAAAATCAAGATTCAAGGTGCCTGGCGTACGCCCTTGTTATTGCTATTGGCCTGAAAAAATACAAGAATGTAGATGTGAAACGACATAGACAGTATCAACATCAGAGAAAATGTGTTGTGGACGATGAAGTCGATGCGTTATGTGCAAATGCAGGAGTGAATTTGGATCATGGTGCCAGTGTAAATGAAATACGACAATTCCAGGCATACCTCAAAGAATATAAAATTACTGTGTATACCAGTTTCACAGGCCATGATATCATGTACGAGGGGCCCAACGACGAAAATCGCACTCCCATAAATTTGATTTGTTTGGCTGGCCATTTTGACATCATCCAATCTTTAACTGCTTGTTTTGCAACCAATTTCTACTGTGAGGCGTGCCATAAAAAGTATAGTAAACGCAATGAACATGTAAAAAATTGTCCTGTAACGTGCTCCAAATGTCTACAGAGACCACTATGCGACAAGAACCAAACGCTGATATTATGCAACGACTGCAATCGTCAATTTTACGGCGAACAATGTTTTAACAATCATCGTAATATTGTATATCATCAAGGGGAACCTGTATGCAAAATGGTGAAGCAATGTACTAGATGTTACAGAGTATATTCCTTTGTACGAAGTGGACAACGACATCATGATTGCAATGAGATCTTTTGCAATGTTTGTAAGAAGATTGTTCCGGGATCGCATCAATGTTTTATGCTTCCTGATCGCCAATGCTTGAAACCTGGTGTTCCTTCACTCATGCACGCAAAGAAAGCCTTGTTGATATTCTATGATATAGAATCTATGCAGGACACGAATATTGGCGATAATACGTATGTACACATTCCAAATTTATTGGTTGCACAACAAGTATGTTATGCATGTGTTGAAAACGATAATATCCAGCAGTCTTGCAGTACGTGTGGTCAGCGCCAGCATATTTTCCAAGGAGAGGATCCAGTTTATAATTTTCTCCAGTACTTGCGGGAACGTCGTCCCAATATAAATAGGATTTTCTGTGTCGCGCACAACGCTAAGGGATACGATGGACATTTCATTTTAAAGACCATGGTCGAACAATGCCAATGGAGACCTGACGTCATATTAAATGGGACCAAGATACTGAGTTTAACGTTGAATAATCTGACGTTCATTGACTCGTTGAACTTCCTACCTATGGCATTAAGTAAATTGTCAAAAGCGTTCAATTTACCCGCAACCAAAGGCTACTTCCCGCATTTCTTCAACACCAAGGAGAATCAATCGTATATTGGACCACTTCCAGAAACAAAGTATTATGGTGCAGATGAAATGGCCGTCGAAGACAGAAACAAGTTCATGCATTGGTACAACGATCATCGTAATGACACGTTTGATTTCCAGAAAGAAATTCTCAAGTATTGTATTCAAGATGTCAATGTACTGCGACAAGCATGCGTTTCGTTTATGACGTCATTTGAAACAGAAACCAAAGTGAATCCCTTCTTGGAGACGATCACGATTGCCAGTGCTTCCAATCTAGTATTCCGCCGGAATTTCCTTAAACCCAACACCATTGGAATTCTACCGGCACATGGCTATCGATGGAGAAGTACCCAATCGATCGCTGCAATGCAATGGCTGGCCTACATTGAAAAAACCGAAGAAAAACAAATCTTACATGCGGCCCGACAAAAAGAAGTGTTTATTGCGGGATTCCATGTTGATGGTTACTACCAAGATCCTGAGACGTTAGAGGAGCACGTCTACGAGCATGCCGGCTGTTTTTACCACGGGTGTAAAGTATGTTTTACTACAGGCCGTAATCAGCCCATCTACAGCAATCCAGAAGACACCATGGAATTCCGTTATGAACGAACGCAACGCAAAAATGCAAGACTGCGTGAATTGGGGTACATTGTACATGAAATGTGGGAGTGTGAATTTAATCAGTTCTTAAAACAAAATCCTGCAATGGCGACGTATCTGAAGAATCACCCGTACATGAACCGCAGACCATTAAATCCAAGAGATAGCTTTTTTGGAGGAAGGACCAATTGCGTGAAATTGTACCACCAAGTCGATGAAAAAGCGGGGGAAGTAATAAAATATTACGATATTGTCTCGCTTTATCCTTATGTAAATAAGTGTGCTAAATACCCGGTAGGCCATCCTAGAATTTATCTACAGGGTGATGAAAATATACCACCAATAAATAAAGTCAATGGTCTAATCAAAATGACGATATTACCAAGTCGCCATCTTTATCATGGTCTCCTGCCTTACCGATGTAACAAGAAACTACTCTTTCCACTGTGTGCTGCGTGTGCCGAAGAAATGAACCCAGACCCTACAGCAACGTGTACACACAACGATCAGGAGCGATGCCTCACTGGAACATGGGTATCATATGAAATCCAGAAAGCAATAGAATTGGGATATCAACCAGTGGAAATTTTTGAAATTTGGGATTATGACATTGAACAATATGATCCCATCACGAAAACAGGTGGCTTGTTCACGGAATATATCAATACATTTTTAAAATCAAAAATGGAAGCGTCTGGCTGGCCCAGTTCCTGTGTCAGCGAAGAAGACAAATCAAAATTCATACAAACCGTCCTGGAGCGTGAAGGTATTGCATTGGATCGGTCCAAAATTGAAAATAATCCTACACGAAGAAGTTTATCTAAGCTTTGTCTTAATGCTCTTTGGGGAAAACTTTCGCAAAGATCAAACTTTAGCCAGACCACAATTATTGATCGGCCGGAAGAATTTTATGAAAAACTCACTTCCCCCGACATTAAACTCCATCAAATTGTACCCATCAATGATACGATGTTGTATGCGTTCTGGGAGTACAATGAACATGTGCCTGTTCAAAACCGAAACACCAATGTCGTGTTAGGTGCATTTACAACATGTCAGGCACGTCTGGAACTGTACAAGTACCTGGAAATGTTGCAGGAACGTGTTTTATATTTCGACACGGATTCTGTAATATTTACGGAGAAGCCCGGGGAGCCAACCATTGAACCTTCAACGTACTTGGGATGCTTATCGGACGAGATGGAGTCTTACGGACCACGAGCATACATCAAGACATTTGTCAGTGGAGGACCAAAAAATTACAGCCTAGAAATATACAATCCGGATACCAACGTCACCAGTTACATATGCAAAATTAGAGGATTTACATTAAATTACAATGCAGGACAACAATTAAATTTCAATACGCTAAAAGAAATGATTACAAATCAATGCCGTGGACAAGTCACCATCACTATCCCCCATAAGATATGCAGGACCAAAGACCATACCATCGTCACACGCAAAGAAGAAAAAATGTACAGTATCCAGTACACAAAACGTCGATTTAAAGAAATCAATTCTTATGATACGGTTCCGTACGGGTACGTTAAAAAACAGAAGATGGAACTGGAAAAAGAAGATGAAGAAGAAAAAACTGTAAACACCCAATAAGGCCGCCATTTCTTTTTTTCCTTTTCCTTTTTTTCCACTCCTTAACCACAAAGCAGCAACACCAAGAAGAAAATGAAGTACCCACAAGAGTTCATAAACCATCAACACAACCATCAGTGGAAGAAATGTAGTCATCTCGTATCCAAGGAGGAACCTTGACCATAAAGCAGCAACACCTAGAAAAATGCAGTACCCAGAAAAAAGTTCGTAAACATCCATCGGTGAAAAAAAAATGCAGTGATCCTGTACCCGAGGAGGAAGATGAGCCTAAGCAGATCCATCATTTACGAGTAAGTTTTATTTCTCTCTTATCAATATTGACTCATTTTTATTGTTTCAGAAAAAAGAAATTCTTAAATTAATCCATCGTTTCTTCTTTTTCTTTACAGGATACGGCTACAAGATTCGAAGATGATGACGCGTCCAACATATTCATTAAACTAGATCCTGTATTTATTATGTTAATAAACATGTATAGGAAGAGCACATACTTTTCGTTAAAATACAACAAGTTGAAAAAAATATGTTTTATTATTTCTTGAAACCCTGAACACTTGTTTTCAAATAAATGGTAATCTTGAAAATTTAAGGTGGAAAATATATTCAAGATTTGGTTTACATGATTTTGTTCGAAAAAATAATTAAAGAATTTTTTTAGTGTCCAAAATTTGATTTTTAATTTAGTTCGAAAAATTTTTAATTTGAAAATTTTCAAATGTGGTTTACATCTTTAGTACGAAACTTGTTTTTAAAATTGGTTCGAAATTTTTTTAAAATTTTTAGTTCGAAAAATTTTGATTTGAAAATTTAGTTCGAAAGTTTTTAGTTTAAAATATTTTTCGAAAAATTTTTAATTTTTTAGTTCGAAATTTTTTTTGGGTTCGAAAATTTTTTGATTTGAAAATTTAGTTCGAAAGTTTTTAGTTTAAATTTTTTAGTTCGAATTTTTTTTTGAAATTTTTGTTTCAAATTTTTTAGTTCGAAAATTTTTTGTTTGAAAATTTTTGTTTAAAATTTTTTAGTTACAAATTTTTTTAGTTCGAAAAATTTTTTAGTTTAAAATTTCTTGCACTCTGCGGAACCGTTTCGAAAAGAATCGGAGCAGTTTCGGTAAGAAAAAATCTGGCAACACTGTTTCCATTAATGAAGCGCTTACTGAGCAATAAATCGCTTAAACTCACAACAATGTGTTATAAGAAATCTACAAGCGACACCCCTCTTTCACCATTGTTACTTCCAGAGACATAGGTTACTAATTCAAGGACAGGATCTCCATCAAGGTAAAAAAGCTGGTAATCATCTTATCTGTCAAAGAGAACGATAATATTTAATGTAAACTTCAGTACAATATCATGATACCAAAAAAGGGTTATTTAAGGAGGAGGTTGAACCCTTCATGGGAACTTTAAGGATAACCATAAAAAGGGAACAAAATTCTAAAATCCAGGTCTAGGGTGATCACCGACATATTGCTCTATATTTCACTCATGGGGTGTGTGGCGGGTCTAAGATCATGTGACCTCTGTCGGCCAATCAGAATCGAGGTACCAAAACACTCATCTTACTCGTAAAAAAGGGAACGAATTTCGAAAGTCACAGGGCTTAAGATCACGTGACCTCTATCATCGTGGTACCAAAGAATTCATCTTACCCGTAAAAGGGAACGAATTTCAAATATCGCAGGGTCTAAGATCACGTGACAGCTATCAACCAATCAGAATCACACATCTTACCCGTAAAAGGGAACAAATTTCAAAAATCCAGGGTGAGGTCGGGGTGACTCATGACGTCATACCACGTGACCTGGAAAGTTTGAATTTCCCGCGTGGGCGGGGCTTAACGTCACGTGACTTCTCTCAGCCAATCAGAATCGAGGTACCAAAGCATTCATCTTAGCCGTAAAAGGGAACGAAGTTCAAATATCCTGGAGGGGGTGGTCCTAAGTACCCCTAGGTCATTGACCCCGGGCCAAGGTCATTGACCTTTGACCTATGACGTCACAAAAATTTTTGCTGACTCGACGCAATATACGCCGGGGCCTACTACTGTCTCAAAACAATTACATCATAACTTCCTATTTTGTTCACGATTTCTAATATTTCCGAGCCTGCCTTGTTTTGATCTTCAAATGTTCGCCACGCCTCCTACAGGCTCGATTCAAGCGAGATATTTCACATGTAAGGTGTACTCGGTGTGACCTTCCAACGATATATAGCACATGCAGATCCTCGCGTACCACATCTAGTACTTTCCTAGTTAGTGGAACTGTATTATATTCGAACTAAGAAGTTTTATAATAAAATTGGTTGTGGTAGAAAACGATTCCCGTGTGTAATTGCTCTCCTTCTACCTGCTTCAGCAGTCTTTTATATTATGCACACGGTTTTTGTCCATTACATAGCCTACATGACGCAAGCTGTGATCGCACCAGAGGAGATCGCTGTTTCACTAACAAGGGACGTATGTGGAGCGTGACAGCTAGATATTTATGAAAATTGGTACCCTGTCTAATAGTGGATCGCTAATCATCGTAGTGATAGTCAGTCGGTGCGGAAATGCCTTGTTTACCCGCTACGCATAATATGTATGTCAAGCAGTGATCAGGTTGTGTGGAGTTATACCCCCAAAACTCCGGAAAAAGCCAGAAAATGAAAAATGTGTGAAGGTAACCTGATACTTACGGAAGGGGGACACGTGACGAAGAACACGGCAGCAATATCACACAAGCAGTGTTCCCATCCCAACACAAACTGTTAGCTTTTCAAATAGAACGTATACGATTTTATGACATTAAAACAATTGACATAAAACGGGAAAGAAAATAAGCAAAGGGTGGGTTATCAGTGTTACCAAATAAGGGAGATATGAAGCTGTAAAGTTAAGAAATTATGGGGAACAACAAAACTTCAGAAGGAAGAAATGTACAATAGGAAGTAAACTGCAGCATGCACAGCATCCATTGACTAACGGGCTTCATACAGGATTCACCCGAAAAGGACACATGTTGAAGTAGCCGTAGAAAGAAGTCCCATGCGAGATAATGCGAAAATGTGAACAGCAAGTCTTCTTGTAGCACTGCAATTCCGTTTGTGTGGAATCGATATCTTGAACCGTTCCCGAGAGCTATAAAACGAACTGTCTTGGGGTTGCAACACTATATAAAATCCTGCATGACTTCCAAACTACAGAAAAGATAGCGTAGCGCCTGAGAAGAGTACAGAAAAGCTGTGACACATAAAATAACAAATCTGTGACAAGAAAGTACGTCAGAATCGATTCGCAAAGCTCAATGACCTCCGATACGTGTCAGTCGAGAGTATTCGGAACGTATATTTAGCATGTGACCAAACGATGAAGATAAAACACACTGTATTCAAGTTACTAGTAATATACAGGCGCAAAACATTTTTACATAATACGCCAATACATACAAGAGAAAAGCCATAGATAGTATGGCAAAATACTACATTTCTCACACTTAGCCGCATACTCTATATGACATACCAAGCTTGTTAGTCACTGGATGCTGTGCATGCTGTGGGTACTCCTTACTGTACATTTGTTCCTTCTAAAGTCTTGTTGTTGTTGTACATTTGTTCGTTTCATTGTATGGATCCCCTATAATTTCTTAACTTTACAGTTCCTTTCATATCTCCCTTATTTGGTAACACTGAGAACCCATCTTTTGCTTATTCTCTTTCACGTTTTATGCCAATTGTTTTAATGGCATAAAATCGTATATGTTCTATTTGAAAAACTATAAGTTTGTCTTGAAGTAGCAACACTGCTTGAGTGACACTACTGCCGTGTTCTTGGTCACGTGTCCTTTTCCCGTAAGTATCAGATTACCTTTACACATTTTTCATTTTCTGGCTATTTTTTTCGGCGTTTTGGGGGTATAACTCGGTACAGCATCACCCGATCAGTACTATGCATATGAATTATACGTAGCGGGTAAACAAGGCATTTCCGAACCGAGTGACTATCATCACAATGATTAACGATACACAATTAGTCAGAGTATCAATTTCCATAAATATCTAGCTGTCACGTTTTAAATACATCCCTTGTGAGAAAACGCAGCCCCATTGTACATAGTAAATCAATGAAGAATATATTCAAATGATAAAAAAGAGTGCATATCTATTAACAAGATAAGGAATAGGTTCCATAACACGGCTAATTATCTCCAAGACAGGTACCCACCAACAGCGTTATTTCAAATTTTGCTTTTGGGTGGTAGGGAAGTATCTCCAATATAGGATCTATGTAGATTTTCACATTTTCCAAAGAATACTGTTATATAATTAATTAAAATGTATGCATAGCTGAAACTTAGGGGGAAAGTTGTCCTACCTCTGAAACCTCAAATGACACTCCTATACTCATCATGCAAAACTATTTTGTTCATCTATTTTGGATTAATTTAAATTGAATTTGTATATCGTAAATATTTAGGATAATAAACGAGAACGGCTGAAACTGAAAACAAAAATAATTTTTATAAACTAAATCAGTGGTCGAAGTGAGACGGTATGTGGAGGTATGCCATAACGTCTCTGGTTTTTCTGTGATGAAGTCATACTGCCTCTGGTTTTTTTTTAGTGATCAAGACATACCGTCACGGGAGAGATGATTCTAAATATCTTTAAAAATCCATCTTTATACACAATAATTGACGAATAGCTTTACACGTAAAAAGATTTTATTCTTTATGTAAAAATAATTTCTAAGTTGACAACACCGACACTTTTGCTACCTTTTCCCTATCTTTTGTTTTTAAAATGAGGTGCCTTCAAAGAAATTCAGCCAGTTAATATTTTGATGTGCCATACTTAATGTTCTTTCTTATATAGACCCTATGTGTGTCGTCTTGCTTTAATGCATATAAATGTCGTTTTGAGCACGGGCGGATTTCGGGGTTGTCTGCTGTGGGGGTTGGATTTCTGGGGTTTTGGATTACCCCTCAATCGAGTGAGGGGGTCCGGGACTTTTGTCACAGGAAATTGTTAATATAAAACTCGGGTTTTAAAGCATTTTCGTGTATAATTCTCTATAATACACCATAAGGGAATTTTTTATTCAGAAAGTCGTTGGTAGGGAATCAAAGTTCTTCCAATGCCTCCCCCCCCCCTGAGTAACTACAGAAAAGCTCTCCTATGGTTTTCAGTCATTATGTAAATAGTAATGCAATCTTTTAGGCAGCATACCCTTACTGTATTTCAACATTTAGATAGCCGGTATGTCGAGTCAAAATCGTAATAAAACATACCGCCTCTGCCCCCCCCCCACTTCGAACACTACTCTAAATGATACAAAACTAATCAGAAAACATACAGAGAAGTATTTCTTCAATTGAGAATGAAGTATGGAATCTTTCACTTTGAAATTATTCAGATTGATACATAATTTCCTCTGATCTTAACACACTTAGCACATCGATCTGCAAGACATCGAATACCAACAGAAAAAGAAGATTCGTTACAACTATCGAAGTTGTCTTGGACAGCATAAAGGATCAACGTTAAACTCATCATCATCATTGTAACGAGAACCACGCAAGTACTTCTTTAGTTTCTGAAGAAAGAAAAAAAAGTCACTTAGAAACAAATCTGAAGAATAGAGTGGATGAAGAAGAGCTGGAATCCGTACTATTGGATAGAAGTTTTCAAAACAGTGGTTCTGTGTAGTTTTCGAAGAGCATTACCGTGTAGTTTTCGTACACATCGTTGGATACCAATGTTCCGCATCTTACCGAAGCCGAATGATTATAGCAACTGAATGATGATGAAAGAATTGGTGGAATGAGAATGTAGATGATAAAGGTAGTACCCCGAGAAAACCCCTCAGACACAATGTTGCTGCCACCACAAGATTACTTGATCGGGGATCGAGCCAGGGACCTCAAGCACCAGAGATAAGAGCTCTACCACTGAGCCACTGTGCCCCACAAGATGAATTCAAATTTGGGCCCCAAAAGTCATTTCGGTCCCGTATTCTAGTATTCTGGCTACAGATCTGATGACCACTTATTTCCAATATACAATATTTTGATTTATTTCTAACGTTTATATTTATTCCATACAATTTTCTTGTTGGGAATTTACTAGGGGAGAAAATCTATTTTTAATGTCGTCTACTCAGTGGCGCATCCAGAGGGTAAATACTGAAGGGGGGACAGCCAGGATTCTGACTATGATAGTATATCATGAGTTTACTATAAGTTTTGAAAAATATATTAATAATACCTTAAATTATTTTTGTCACTGGAAAACTGATGGGCCCAGGCCCCCCGGCCCCGGGGCAAATCCGCCACTGCGTCCACTTCATTTTTCTTTTCCTCTAGTTTCAGATTTTGTAATACGATAACCAAGTTTGTATGCAGTACGATCTTTCCTCGAGTCTAGATAAATTCCCAGAGGAAATTATTATCTCGTGCAGACAGCCGAACTGGACTATCTGTGCCTTTGATCTGGTCATCATTAAACGCAGCAGCGGAAGAAAAATGATCAAACGACGATGATCCATGATGTGCGACGAAACAATTTCCTTCTTAAAAGCAAGCCAAAGAAGGAACAATGTCCTGTGCTGTCCGATCTTTTGGTTCCAGTTTCCACCTTGTTAACGACATTTCTTTATGATCTCCTCGGGTTTGCCTTCTTTTTCCTGTCGATCGAACAACAGAACACACCATTTGATCTGGCTTGACCCTTTCCCTCTTCTTCCAAATAACCTGTGGAACATGTTCGCTCCTCTGAATTATTCATGTGGGAGCCATCACAACTAAAACAGAAAAAAGGCGTATCCACTCTGTCAGGTATCGGAATTTGAAAATTGTACTCGTTTTACGATAAGTTTCTTTTCTTCTTCTTCTTGTTTGTCGTTTCTGGAATTTGATTAGGGTTGGTGGTAGGAGATGTGGACACTTTAGTGAAGTTTCATGTCACAGTGGGCCATTTCGGCTTTAAATAAATAATGGTTTTGATTAGCACCTGCACACCTGGGGATCCCTCGCGTTCCTGTCTTCTTTCGGCTCAGGTAAATCGGGAATGCTACAAGGAAATGACCTCTCTCAACCTCCACTAACAATAAACATGTAACAATTTACAATACTTCAACAATATTTGTTTATTTTCCTCTATTTTCCTCTTGCCAGAATGCCTTAATGGTTTAAGTTCCTTATGACACAAAGAAGATTAGTTACCTTTCCTTCATACAAAAATATGATCTTAAGATTCTTAAAACCTTCTAGGTTTCTATTCCAAATGTAAGTACCATGTAACAACTTGGGATGCTATGACAAAATGCATCCTTTTCTGAGACGGTCATGTGTAGAAAATAAACTTAAAGGGGCAAGAAGTTTAAATCCCTAGAGATAGATGGCTCCAGTTTCTCACGTCACTTGTTTTTAACCTTTCGACTGATGATAGAAGAGATGAAAATATTATGATTGTCATACTTACTGTATGGCAGGAGCACACCCAGAAATTTTTGTTTGGGAGGGATCTAATGTTATAAAATACTACGTTTGTGTATTATTGACGCGATCAGACACCTAAGCAGGATTTTATTTCGGGAGTGGTCCAAAGCTTTAGGAAAAGTCTATAGGGGAGACAGGGGCTGGTTAGCAGCAGGGGCTGATTGACGAACTGCATATAACTCCTTCATTAATTAACATAATGAGCTGTTTCTGCTGTCATAAAAGAGCGACCTATGGATGCTGCTGCCAGCTTCATATGGAATTTGTAACTTGCGGATTATGGCGTTTATTAGATAAAGCAAGGATCTTATAAAATAGAGGATCTGCCCTTACAACAAAATCTTGAAGCCATACGTCACAGTTTCACCACCCCTACTCTGCCCACTCCACCCAATAGGATCGCAATATTTTGAGCCAACAAACATGGCGGAAACGAAAGTAGCCAATCAGACGATGGCGGAAACGAGAGTAGCCAATCAGACGTGCCGATGCTCGGTTGATTTTTGGCTTCATTATTTAATAGGATGAAGATTATAAGGTCCTCTATTTTATAAGATCCTTGAGATAAAGAGTGTTTTTGCCAGTATGAAGTTCTTTTTTTTTTTTTTTTTTTTAAGTTTTCCATGACAACATCACAGAATTGTCATTACTTGGAGTCCAGAGATAAGTAATATAGCATTAGTTAGATCTGAACTTTGTTTTTATGGATATTCAAACAATAAAACGTAAATGCCAAACAATTGCTGAGTAATTACGACTTTGTTGCACAAAATGGGCTTGAGGTTAGTTGGCGTATAGCATTTGGGGTTGGTTGGCAAGTGCGCCAAACAACCCCGTGTGGAATTTTATTTCATTTTACTTTTATTGTTACATTGTTTGTTTTATTTTTATGTAGTTTGCAGTTCTGCCAATCTTTTACTTCAATGTTATAGAATAGCATGCACGTATTGGATTGCTGTCAAAATTTAGAAATCGAGATAAGACTGTATGCCGGACTCTGAATTTTCTGAATAGGCCTAATTCTCAGGATCAAGAATATTTTGTATGTGCTCTTTAGTTTCAAAAATGGAGGCCTAGCTATTGCTTTTTCTTTGTGGAAAGTAGGAAATAAACTGCATTTCTCGATAATTCAGCTAAAATATATCTTAGTTTCTCTTAGCTACTTTGTGAACAGCGGGAAATAAACTACTTTTCTTGATAGTTAAGTTATTTTAATTACATTTTGAAATAATATGAAGAATTAACCTACACCAAATCATATTAAAACGAATGTGGTTTGATAATCTTGTAGCTTTCAATGTCATGACAACCAAGCTAGAATGAAAGAAAGGAGTTTTCATATTTCATAATGCTGATTCTTTTAAATGTTGTGAATAAAAGTCATTTCAAACTTCAAATAGACTACTTCAATGCAATATACATAATAGAATTTAGAAAAATAACGTTTATTTCTAACAAATCCAATTTTTGTTTGTGTTTTGCTATATTTAAAAAGTATGTCAACTAGCCCCGCAATATTAGCCAATCAGCCTCTTACTAGGGGTCGGTTGGCATATTCAGTTTTAAAAGAAAGAAAATTTTATTTCTGGAAAACTGTAAGCAACAAAAGGAAAGCAAAAATTGAATTTATAAGAGGAAACATTGGTCTGTGGGTACACATCCATTACATTGCAATACAATGCACCATCTGCTCATTAAAAATAAATAAATAAATAAATAAAGAATGAAAAGTTCGCCAACCAGCCCCGGTCTCCCCTATTCAATGTGAGAATAAATTATATTAAAATGTCTAAAATGGGCCCTAAAAATTAGACTAAATTTACAGAAAAGACCAATTTTCGGGGAGCTCCCGCTCTATGGTGAACGTGAAAAAAATCAAATTCGAGATTTCGAAGGAATCGAGTTCCAGGTTTCATGACCCTCTACAAGCCGAAAAAGTTATTTTTTTATGTTTGTCCGTATGTTCGTCTCAATTTAAATTGATTGACTTATCTAGAGGTCGTACCGTTGAACGTATCCGCCTGAAAGTTTAAAGATTTTTAAAGAATTCTCCGTGAGGGTTCGAATTTTCTTCCTACCCCCAAAAATTAAGACTAGTTTACTAAGGAGTGAAAATTAAAAAAAAAAAAAACATTTTCTTGAAAACGGCTATAACGATTTTGTTTATATTGCATATACCAATATTTCGTTAACAACCCTATACTGTGGAATATGTCATTTCTCTGAGAGAAAAATCTACGAGGAGTCATTTATTCTTGAAGCAACTTTCCTTCAGAAGATTTTCTCAAATATGAATCGGGCGATTTTTGTTCATATTTCATTAACTACTTGACAATATGACAACTCATTTGTCCTGAAATAATTTACAAGGAGTGGTTTATTCTTGAGGATAAGTTTTTTTTTTTTTAATCGATTTCCTCAAAAACGACGGAGGCGATTTTGTTTAAATTTCATAAAAACACATTTCACTAATAACTCTTTAATGTTGTACAAATGACTTCATACGATGGGTTAATTTGCTCTTGGGGTGTTTTCTTTGTTTAAAGTTTTCTGGAAGTGCCTTATAATTTTTTTTTTCGTATTTCACAAGAAAATATTCGATTAATAACTATAGCACAACATGATTTAGTTTAAAGTACAAGGGCAATTTGGAAAAGACCACTGTTTAGTTATCAATAACATATACTCACAGATACAGAACATTTTATACATATTAGAAAAGTACAACATTACATTACTTTTCAACGTATTCACCGTTAAAATTGAGGGACTTGTCATAACGTTCTACAGTTTCAAATTCCTTCTTTAAAAAAAAAAAAAAAAAAAAAAAAAAAAAAAAACTGCTGCTTGCGAATGAAACCACCCATTAGCAGCATTGTGAAACTCATTGTCATTCTCGAAGCGGTGCAGCACAAGCCACTGTTTCATGTGCCTGAAGAGACGGTCGTTGCTCGGTGCCAAATCTGGGCCATAGAGAGGATGATCAAAAATGCTCCCAGTTGAGCTGCTTCAAAATTTTTGAGTACATCCTGCGGTGTGGTGGCGAGCATTATCGTGAACCAATACCATACCGGAAGTAGCATGCCCCGACACTTGTTTGCGATGAATCGCAGTTGCCTAAAGTTTTTCCGCACGGACTTCACATTTCTCGAGTTTTGCTATTGGTGTGTTTATTTTCAGTTATTATAGCGGACGAGTGAACTGCAACATAACTTTCTCCATCCACGCCTCACTGACTACTGAATTTCTTCAAACAGTGCCACAGGACTAACGTTCTCTTCCCGGCCATTTTTCGCACATGCACAAACGCAGGTTTCTATTTTTAATTCCTCTTATTTGGAGGAAGAATATTTAAGAAAAAAGCTATCGTATGTTGATAGAAGTTTTCAATTGTTGTATTGAACGTATATTTTAAGCCACAAATAAATTAGCTGATTTAAGAAAAAAACGTCCTTTATTGATCTTAGTAACTCTTCAACATTTTTATGAGTAGTAAAAATGTGATTAAGAGTAGATATAATGTCACTGTTAGAAATAAATGGATAACAACTCGCTAGTTAACAATGTCTTACGTCACCGTTAGAAATAGATTCATATCTACTGGCTAGTTAACAATGTATTTTGTCATCGTTAGGAATAGATGCACAAAAACTGGCTAGGTAACAATGTATTTTGACAGTGTTAAAAATAGATGCACGCAACTGGCTAGGTATCAGTGTATTTTGTCACCGTTAGGAATAGATGCACAGTAACTTTCTAGATAACAAGTGTATATTGTCACCGTTAGGAATAGATACACAATAAGTAGAAAGTTAACACTATTTTGAAACCGTTAGGAATAGATGCACGACAACTTGCCAGTTAAGAGTGTATTTTGCCACCGTTAGAAATGGATTCATATCTACTGGCTAGTTAACAATGTATTCTGTCATCGTTAGGGATAGATGCACAAAAACTGGCCAGGTAACAGTGTATTTTGACAGTGTTAAAAACAGATGCAGGACAGCTTCCCAGTTAACAGTGTATTTTGCCACAGTTATGAATAGATTCATATCTACTGGCTAGTTAATAATGTATTTTGTCATCGTTAGGAATAGATGCACGACAACTTGCCAGTTAACAGTGTATTTTACCATCGTTAGAAATAGAGTCATATCTACTGGCAAGTTAACAAAGTATTTTGTCATCGTTAGGAATAGATGCACAAAAACTGGCTAGGTAACAGTGTGTTTTGACAGTGCTAAAAATAGATGCATCCAACTGGCTAGGTATCAGTGAATTTTGTCACCGTTAGGAACAGATGCTCAATAATTGGCTAATTAACAGTGTATTTATTCATCGTTAGGAATGATACACAACAACTGGCTCTGAAACCGGTTCCTAAGATCCGGATCTGGAACCGGGTTTTCGGATCCAGATTTGGAAACGGTTCCTAAGATCTAGTTCCGGAATCGATTCTGAAAACAGGATCTCCAAGAACCAGTTCCGAGTGTAAGTGGTTCCGGCGGAACGGGAACTTTGTAGCCATCCCTAGTGGAATCATAATAAACGGAGTAAATGAAAATGGAGTTAAGTCGATTATATGTAGTCTAATATAGCTAAATAGCTCTAACGATATAGCTATACGAATTAGAAAGTGACTCGGTAACTAGATATTATGGAAGAGTAGAAAATTTATGACAATGCCAAATCTATGCATACAGTATGTCCATTCCATTTACACTAGATTTGAACTCATAACAGCATTGTTTTGATTATCAGGATTTTTTTTTTTTTTTTTTGAAGCGGAAAAAATTATCAAAATTGTTTAAAATTTCAATATGATGACTTAAAGTATAATAGAATGTCTATTTTTTCTAACAATAACCTCAATAATTTCTTCTGACCAATCGCTTCTAGTTCTTAATACAAAGCAAGAGTGTCCAATCTGCCGTATTTAGCATTACGAAAAAAAAAATTACTTCCAAGTATGGCATAGTTGTTTTCCATATTTCTTGGACACAACCCCAATTATCTTCGCTCTGTAGAACTTACAAAAGAATTGAGAGAGCGTACCTGCATAATAAGATTGACTAGATGCAAATTTCTTACACACCCTGTCCTGACTAGATATTGTTGAGAAAACAATTTAAATGCACATCAAGAATGCATGTCTAAACATTGTTGATTTGAAGCGGAACGCCCATTGTCTGTCATAAGGTTTTTCTTCTTTTTCTTTTTTTTCTTTTTTTTTTATATATGTATGAATATGAAGAGACAAAAAAAAAAAAATCTGTCTGTTTAACTCCAATTAGACGTAAAGAAGAAGCCACAGGGGGAATGTTGAACACCCCATGTCAAGGAACTGATAAATCACAACTTTCCCAGAATCCTAACGAAGCATGGCGCTCAAAAATACTTCCCAGAAAACAGCCGGAAATTACGATCAACCATCTGCATGTGTGCGCAAAGGCAAGGGGGGGTAGGTTCAGTCTTGACAACAGCGCCACCTGCCGAAATGATAATTATCAACGATTATTCAACAACATTTCAACTCTAATATCAAATAATCTGTTGTTAATTCTTTCCTTTCTTGGCTGCAGTCCTTCACGGCTTGTGGTTGTCCAGTGACTCTTCTCTCAGATTTCGGTGTTCAATTTCAAGGCACTAACCCTACAATTTTGTCACTTTTGTGTTCTTTCTCTGTAATAATTTCTTTCTTTGCCGACTTCAGTAGTAGCTGCTAGGGATTTATTAAATTCTCTTCCTCTTTCCCCCTTCAAACGATTTTCTATATTACCTCGTCTGGACTATATCAGAACAGAGAGCCATCTGCTTTTAGAGTTTATATGAAGAGTTAATAAAACTTCTGTAAGCTTTATCAGAACTTTGAAAACGTTACGTTGGTTCCAAGAAACGTCCGCGCTATGAACAAAACCACGATATTCAAGCTCAATATACAGGGTTTTCATAAAGTCCTGACGGATTTAATTTGCTTATAATTTTCATAAAAATGCTCATATTGAAATCAAATAAAGTGCAAACGGTAGTGGAAGGATTACATTTTTACCTGTAATCTGCACCAGCTCAGTTCATTCACCGCCACACCTCCAACTGGGCGCCACTAGGAATCGACTTCTGTGGGCTGTTGATGATGCTTTCCCTTACCCTGCTCACTGTTGCAGGCGATGTTGGCGGCCTCTCACTTCGAGGAAGATCCAGGACGCTTCCTGTCTCCAAGAACTTAGCATGCCACTTTCGGATTGCACTCTCAGTCGGTGCCGGCTTTTTGAACTCTTTGGTGAACTTTCGACACACCAGAATTGGCCTTGCCCTCCCTCTCCCTCTCTCAACGTGTTCAGAGTTGCCGCTTATCTAACAGTGTTGCCAACTAAAAATGCAATCCTTCCGCTACCGTTTGCACTTTATTTGATTTCATTATGAGCATTTTTATGAAAATTATAAGCAAATTAAATCCGTCCAGACTTTATGAAAACCCTGTATATTATGTTGGGTTTTAATTCAATTTGTTCATCACAAGAATTTATGATTAACAAACAATTTATGATATAATAAAGCAATACACCAAATAAATAAACAACTGATATTGGTAATCAACTCATTATTTGGGAATATTATACTTTTACTGTAGTAAGAATTATGTATAGTCCGAACACTGTAATTGGGATCTATCCTGTTGTATTCTATTTAATAAATAAATAAATAAATAAATTTTGGAAAGAAAATAATTTCATGAATAATGAACTGTAGACAGTAGAAAGAATCAGCACTAGGAATTTCAATTCCATCCGATAGATGTCAATAGCTGGATAACGTCTGCTGCTATCTAGTGGCGAGATATGTAACTTCTACTGCCTTTAAAATAAAATAAACAAAAATTAGCTTAGGTTCAAGAGTTATCATATGGAGAACAGATGGGTTGTGCTAATATTACAGTATTATAAACCCCACCTGAGTGATATTAATAAAATATTTTGCTTGCCTTTGTGTGTTTTTTAATACGATTTTTACCTTAATTTCAGTCACTTTTATTCTGGAAATTTCTTCGGGTGAAACTGTATAATCAAGATTAAATCGATAGGGTTTTATATGCTGGTGAATTGTTCCCTTTCTCGCATATATTCTCCAATGAAAATAACTTCTCAAAAATCCACTGCAAAACTCTTTACACAATTTAACAAACATCTATAAATGAATAAAATAAAATATTCCATTTTAACGTCCCACGGTTATGCCTGTTAGGCTACGGGAGACAAATGATTAAGTCAACTAATCATGATGGAAGAATCGGTGGAATGAAAATCTGGGAGGAAACGAACCTACCCATGGACACGATGTTGTCCATCACATCGAATCAGATGGCGCCACCCACTAAAGTTAAGCACTCTACCACTGAGCCACAATGCAAACAATTATAAAGGTCTAATCTTCGACTAGCTGGGGACTTTGCCCTCAGATCCCCGAAATTTTCTCGAGCTACTGCCTAGCACTTCTTATTTCAACCTTTAAACATGCCTAATATCCTTCTAATTTATTGGTCCCAAACGGGCATTCGCAGACTGGTTATGGTTTAAGGGATTTCGAGATATATATATATATCCATCTTATTTTTTAACAATTGCAAGCTCTTCATTCTTTATATCTACGAGCTATTTTTCTCCTCTTCTAGTGGAAATATCTAGAAATAATGAAACACGTCTTTAATTATTTTAAATTAAAAAAAAAATGTAAATACCAAAATTCATGTCTCTAATATTAACGGATTTCGAGATGGCCATCTCCTTTTTAAAACTGAAAAAAAAAATCTGTCTTTCTACCCGTCTTTTTTTTTTCCTTCTAAAAAATATTTGATTATTGGCTCTTATCTTAACAAATATCGAGATACAGCCGCCGAATTATAACAACTGTAATTCCATTCTTTTTCTTCCCTTCTAGGTCAAAAATTAAAAGAAAAAAGAACGCTGAAACACGCGTCCATATATCAAATTTCATGTCTCTAATCCTCAGGAATTTGAAAGTATGAATATTTTAATATAATTATTGAAACCCCTATCTACCGGTACCCTAACCGTTGAATTTCCATAAATTCTTTCGTAGTGGTATCGTAGGTCCCAAATCCTATGTCTTATCCAAATTACTTTCTAGTTTAAGCGGTTTGGCCTGGGCCTTGATCAATCATCAGGACTTATTATTTTAAATATAGATGTATTTATACAGGCTATTAAGAAAAATAACGAATTATTTACACTCTCGCTACGTGGAAGTGTGTAAGAATTCTGCAGCGAACTTTGAGAAGTCGTCTGTATTGTAATTTCTGTTAGGAAGTGAACTTAAAAAATGTAACACTATAAGTTTGTATAAAGTAAGGATTCTATGCAATAGTGAGGACTGTCACCACTGCTTGACTAGTACACTCTGTTTCAAAATTGATTTTTAACTAATCATTAAGTGCTTCACTATTTTTAAATTCTAAAATTTCGCTACACACTATATGGGACTGCGCGACACACCAGTTGGGAACCACTGTCATTCGTAATACTCTAAGTGAACTAGGGCTTGGTCCGGTTACATTAATAATGTATCCCGAGCTCAACCCGGACTTAGGATTGAAACTATTAAAGTGGGATCCGAATCTGGTTGCTATTTGAAAATTGGTATTCCCGTCTGGTATCGAAACTAAGACCACGTACATACAAAGACACGCTAGTTACCATTCGGCCACACAATGTACTTGAAACTAGAAGAAATACATGCCGCCTGTCTTACCCCTACTCTAGTTACTAACACCATTTATTCATTTTAGGTAAATGGGGTAGAACCTATAGTTGAAAAATAAGTGAAAAATTTAGCGGATTAAAATTTAAAATTAAAGAATAATAATTAATTATATTATAAATATTGTCAGAAAGAAATAACGAGCTAAGATTAAAATTAACGAATTAAAATCAATGTTAAATAAGACAATTTTCACTATTATGCAATGAAAATTGTCTTTAGTTTTAAAAGTTGATGTAAAATTTAACGGATATTTAAGGTATTGGAAAATTAATTGATTATTATATAGAACTTATGGTTTTCAAACAAAACTAATCTATATTATAAAATTGAAAGTGACTACGTTTGTGACTCTTAATCTCTTGAACCACCTGACCGATCTCGATCAAATTTTGAACTTTTTTTTTTTAACTTCTTACGGAGGCATGAAACTTCTTTTTATTTCTTCTTCTAATTTAAAAATATTAAATTGAAGATAAGTTCTTAGATAGATGGGGACGATTTTTATCATTTTACTTTGACGGAGCAATGTAGGGGAGGGGGAGATATATGTAAAAAAAATCAAAGCGACCGACTTTGTGACTTCATCAATCTTGAACCATCCGATCAATCTCAATCAAATTTTCAACATAGATCAGGTTCGGACCTGAGGTGTTTTTGCCGTATCACTTTGACGGTGTAACTTAGGGGAAAGAGAGAGCCATTTAAAAATCATCAAAAATGACCGATATTAGTGTCGAATCTATAGCTTTTGGGGTCTGTGAGTTGAATAGTGACACTTCTGATCCCAATCCCGTTTACGTCGAAATTCAGCCCGTAATTTGGAGGAGAGGAGGGGAGGGTGAGATACATAAAAATGATTAAAAAATGACCAATATTAGTGTCGAACCCATAGTTTTCGAGGGCACTAAGATGAACAGTGACACTTCCGATCCTGTTTAAGTCCAAATTCAGCACCGCAACTTGGGCGATGGAGGATATATACATGGCCATGGCCATTATCATGTCGAATGCATGATTTTAGGGATCACTGAGATGAACAGTAACACTTCCGATGAAGTGCCTGACAACATGGATAGGAGGAGAAGGGAGATACATATATAAAATCATCGAAAATGACCGCTATTAGTGCCGAAGCCATACTTTTCCGGGTCGCTGAGATGATCAGTTACACTTCTGATGCCGTTTAAATCCAAGCTTAGCCATGCAACATGGAGGAGGAAGGGAGAGAAAAATAAAAATAATCGAAAAATGACTGATATCGAAACAATAAAAAGTGCGCTTTAGTAACAGTAAAAAGTGACTAACTAATGGAACATATTACTATTTTTTTTTCTTAATTTAATCCACCGAAGGGAGTAATTGATGCTAGTAATTAATTTTGAAAAACAATCAAAAAAGTCTATAAATGGTATATATGCATTAAAAAGTTATTGAAGATTATCCATTCACATGGTTTTTCGAGTGAAGATTATCCCTTCACATGATTTTCCAGTGGAGATTATCCATTCGCATGGTTTTCGAGTGGAGATTATCCATTCACATGGTTTTCGAGTGGAGATTATCCATTCACATGCTTTTCGAGTGGAGATTATCCATTCACATGCTTTTCGAGTGGAGATCATCCATTCACGTGATTTTCGAGTGGAGATTATCCATTCACATGATTTTCGAGTGGAGATTATCCATTCACATGGTTTTCGAGTGGAGATTATCCATTCACATGATTTTCGAGTGCATATTATCATTCACATGGTTTTCGAGTGGAGATTATCCATTCACATGGTTTTCAAGTGGAGATTATCCATTCACATGACTTTCGAGTGGAGATTATCCATTCACATGGTTTACGAGAAAAAATAAGATTTATTGTTTTAATCCTTACCATTTTATTACGATTATCAATTAAAAATTAACACCTACAAAAATTTAATTGATTAAAATTAACAAACTATTTAACTAATTAATAGAATTGTTAATTCTCAACGGATTAATTACAAGTTGGTGCAACCTACCTTCAGGCATAAGAATAGATCCCAACATATCCTTACGTACTATGTTGAACGTTTACAGACTATGCCAGAAAATTGGATCAAAATTTTATCACTATATCAGCCCCATCAAGATTCTCTATCGATAAAGTTTTCATTAGTAAATTATTATATTATTCATTTAAAATACCTATAATCACGGCTGATTCAATGAGGGTACAGCAGTGCACGTGCATCCTGCCCTCATCGTTGTGAATACTGGGGATGGCCACGAGTCACCTAGTTGCTTTCCGTTTGCAGCTATTTAGAAAAGCGAGGATAAATGCCGATTTTCTAAATGGCTGAAAATCGGAAGCAGATAAGTGAGTCGTGATAACGGTATCTCATGTAAAATAATATTGTCTAACGAGCGCTTGTTCCACTTTTTGATTATCTTTTATCTATTTGAAGATATCATATATTTACTGTAAAATTAGCGGTGTTTAAATTTCACAGTGATTAGGCCTCTTAAGGTCATATCCTCTATTTAATAACACCGCCATAGCTTTCAACTACTTGACGTAAGAAAACATCTGAAGAAACTTTACAATCTTACTGGTCCCATGATTCGAACTTGAAACTTTCCGACTGCGAGAGAAAGTTAAACATTAATGTAAAACCACTACTTGGAATCGAAGTCAGAACCATATACAAAAGACCAAGACCCTACAATTGAATTCAACTGTCAATTACCTTTACAAGAAACGACACTATACTATGTCTTTGGATGAACTATTTGTTGCGACAATGCGTGACAGTATCGCATATTGTTAACAGATGCTGATTGTGTATAAGAATTGCCTAGGCCTAGGTTGTTGGCCCTGAAGGGGGGAGGGGGAGGGAACCAAGAGATGATTGTCCCTGCTCCATCAACAGATGAGAGTGTACTTGGCAGAGGCTATTCGTGAACCCGGAAGGTCACGGGCGTATTGTATTGTTTGTGGATGTCTGCAAAATCTTTCTTCTCTTCTAATCACGAAGAAAAGAAGAAAAAAATTGCCAATAATAACAGTCAAACAGCGTATCTCTCTTTTATTGTGTTTATTTATTTATTTGGATGTCATCTGAGAATTGAAACGAACTTTGGAAAGAGTGTATAAATCTATTTGTTCTTGTGTGCTATACCTTCATATGTATTCAATCAATGATGCGGTAACCCAGCACGTAACAAAGTATTTACAGGACTTTAAAATAAAATCTTTTGTACCTGAATGGTTAACAATCTTGAGTAACTCAAGTTCCATTTATGTGTTATGTTCATCTGATTCAGGTGTCAGGTTTAGCTGTAGGTTAATATTTCATAACACCTAAGTATTGAAAACGGATTAAAAAAAAAATCTATAGATTATCCATGTTATCTGTTGTTATCCATTTTTTTTTTTTTTTACAAATAAAAGGCCATAACATCTTATTTATATCTATTACTTCGAAAAAAATACTGATTTGTTAAAAAATTCCTGTTTCATACATTTGAAATAGTTTTTTATAAAAAATAATTTGACACGATTATTAATTAATGAAGTTAGTTTATATATATATATATATATATATATATATATATATATATATATATATATATATATATATAGCTATTTACTCATCAGCTCGTATCATTTGTGGGGCCTGCACTCTCTGTGACTCACAGTTCGCACTCAGGCATGTAACCAGTGTTTCTTCCAGACATGTTTTTGGGCAGGCACTGCCCCACCGGAGCTCTGAGAGTGCGCCCTCCCCCCGGAGGAGACCAAAATAATAAGTCTATAATATAATAATAAATAGAGTTGAGTTGATTTTGAGTTTAATTGTTCCAAGTTATCCAGTTATGAAGTTCCAAGTTATCCAGTTATGCTCCAAGTTATGAACTTTCCGCTTTTTCCCATTCCCGTTTCTCTTGGGTCCGAATATTTATCTCCGGATCTCCTTCTCAAATACTTTCAGACTACGTTCTTCCCTCAGAGTAAGCGACCATGTTTCACAACTATATAATTAGAACAACAAGCATGATTATCCCTTTATATATTTTAAGCTTCAAATTCCTCGACAGAATTCGCGACGACAAAAGATTTTGAACTGAATGAGAACACGAATTCCCTGCTTTTAGTCGACATTTAATTTCTTTGTGAGTAAATAAATAAATAAATAAATAAATAAATAAATAAATAAATAATAATAATAATAATAATAATAATAATAATAATAATAATAATAATAATAATAATAATAATAATAATAATAATAATAATAATAATAATATCTGTTTTGTTAGTATGTTAGTATTTATTTTGTTCTTTACAAATTGAAAGGACTGACATGTTTCAACTAACTACGGGTTAACCTAAACTTCACACGACTTAAACCAAATGTATGCGTACCTGAAAAATAACGTTTCTCTTACATTCTACAAAGCAGAACGTGAGTTCTTTTCTCCCTTTTGTGGAATATTTTCTATGCGAAAGAAAGAAAAAAAAGTATCCTGAGTTTTACAGGGCTATAAGGAAGCAGCAGGGAAAAAAATTCTTGGAATAAGTAACTGCTCTATGTTTTGGGATAACAAAAATAATATAAAAACTGGAAAACAAAAACGTAAAATTAAGTATGCAAATGTGTTATAAGGTGATTATCGTTTCACTTACAAAGTAATGGCATGCAAAAAAAGATCATGAGAGGACAAATTTTAAAAACATTTACTGCTCCTAAAATACGTTTTCGTGGAAGGTTTTGTAACAGTACAAATGTTAACAACATCAGCTATACTATTACAGCTAAACCATTACACAAATATTAATAATAGATTCGTTCCTCTACCATCAAATTCAGATGCACTCAGGATGTACGTTTTTTGGAAAAATAAAATGAAATAACTGAAAAATTTAGTTTCATGTCCATGTTTATGGTCCATAGATCGAAGCAGATTGGTGTAAAATAAATCCATGCACGTACTATCCAATACCAGGGGCGGTGTTGCCTGCGATCGTTTACCCCAAGTCAAAAATGAAGTATCATTTTCTATATTTGTATTCAATAAGCTTCTGTGTGTTTCCTGTAGCGGAATGTTTAGCTGGCAGGTTGGTTGATTGATTGATTTGGAGCTTGTACAGTCAGTGACAAAAGTTTTTTTTTCGTTTGATGAAACTAGTTTCGTACATAATTTTAGAATGGAAGAACAATTTCAGTACAGTTTTCAGTAATTTTTAGAAAAATGTAATTTTCTATACGTTCCTGCCATAGCACCGTTATTCGCAAAATAAATTTTACCAAACGGAAAGAACCTTTGTTGCTGACTGTACAAGAAGTCCCATCATGCACTGATAGATAAACATAGTATATTACACATCGACGTACAGTTTAACATAGAATACCAATTACATGAGCTCCCCCTGGGGAGTTAAACCCATTCTCCTCCGCCGAAAGCACGTAGGTTGACGAAATATTAATGCGGAAGCTGCCGAATTTTAACACTTGAGCCTTCTCTGATTGTAACCTCAACGTACAACTTTCTGTAGAGGTGCAGAGGGCACGGTGACTCATTGCTAGAGCACTTACCCCTACTGCGTGAGGGTCGCTAGTTCGATCTCCAGTCAAGGAAGTTTGTGATGGACTACATCCTCCATGGGTCTTCTCAAGTTTTTTCCATTTCCTTCCACATTGTCATTCTACCAGTTCTTCCATAATCATTGCCTTGCTTTATCGTCATCTCCCTTACGTTAGCCTAACGGGCATATTTGTGGGACGTCAAACTGGAAAATTTCATTTCCTGTTGTGGTGCAGCATTGCTGAGGCGTTGGCTTCCGCAGCAACTTTCAATATATATCGAAGTTTGTGATTAACCTTTTTTATAGTGGTTTTTATTCCAATAATTAAGACTATCTCACCACTTCAAATCAATTTATAACTCTCATTTTTCAATACATTATTATTATTATTATTATTATTATTATTATTATTATTATTATTATTATTATTATTATTATTATTATTATTATTATTATTATTATTATTATTATTATTATTATTTAAAGTAATGCTCTTCGCAGAGTAAGAATAGATTAATGGAAATATTTGAAAGGTATATTTGAACACACTTTCTTTCGGATATATATTTCAACAGATGCGCAGCTAGAACTTTTCTTGGGAGGGGTTCAAAGTTTTAGGGGGTCAAATACTACAAGACAATACGTTTATGTAGTATTGAACCTATGTTATTCTACATCCGAAAAGACGATAAGTAATTGTTAAGAAGTGCCACCTATAGGCCTATATTCAGAAAAAAATAGACTAGAATATTTTTTCTATTTATCTATCTATCTATCTATAGATAAATAGATATAGATATATATATAGATAGATATAGATATAAATATAGATATAGATATAGATAAAGATATAGACAGATATAGATATAAATATAGATATAAATATAGATATAGATATAGATACAGATATAGATATAGATATAGATATAGATATAGATATAGATATAGATATAGATATAGATATAGATATAGATATAGATATAGATATAGATATAGATATAGATATAGATATATGAATGGATGAAAGTGACTACTTTTGTCACTTAATAACTCTTGAAACACCCAACCGATCTCGATCGAATTTTCAATGTAAATCAGTTTCTGACCTGGAATTGTTTTTATCATTCCAGTTTGACTGTGCAATATTGAAAAGGGGGAGGGGAAATATATGATCGGAAATGACCAATATTGGTGTTGAATCCATAGTTTTCGGGGTCGCTGAGATGATCAGTGACACTTCCGATGCCGCTTAAATCCAAATTCAGGCCCCCATTAATACTTTAAGTCCAAAATGAAACTATTCTTCCGGGTATTCTACGAAGAACATGTATTCTGCCAGTAAGCAATAAAAGAGTGAAATTAAAATCTTCAGACAACACCAACATTTTTCTCTAAGTTTTCATTAAAAAAAGAAGTATACAAATACATGTCGAGTTGCCGAGTTTTTTGGGGGAGTGGGGATCTGAACACGATAGGCTCCCCATCGTGAGTGGGCCCCTCTACTTCAGTCGAAATGAAGTAATAAATACTCAGCTCTACTCAAGCAGTAATTATGTCTATAATCCATTTTAAGAGATACGGTTTGTTAGTCTTTGTATAAAAAATAATAATAAATAAAATTGAAAAGACACTCTTTCCCCTCACTAGAATACGCATTGGTATCAAAATGTAATAATAAAAATCCCGCTCCATCCAAGTGCTATTTTCAAAAATTGGTTTTGTATGGTTTAACAATTTCATAATATTGTGCTTTTTTATGTATACAAAATAGGAAATTTTAAAAAAATTATAGAGATTACCCGCCTTTTCGCTTTAAGAGAAAACTTATGAAAACTTATGAACCCATATCAACATAGTTTTTAATAATAAAAAAAATATATATATATATATACTAACTTACATCTGCCTTACTTGAGAAACTCTTACGTACTTTTTTTTTTTTTTTTGACAACGCAAACTTTTTTGAAATTTTGAAAAATTTTTCCTTGGGACACATTTTAATGGAAGTGATATGATCAAATCCTATGTTCCAAAATTCGTTTCGAACAAAGACAAGATGTGGATCTAAATAAAGAACAAACGTTCAGCATTAAATACAAATTATTTTTGATAATGATGTAGTATCTAATGATGACAGAAAGTGTGTGTGATGGCTATATTTCCGAAAGAATACCGATCACCAGAGTCAGGTGAAAGCGAGAAGATGAGGAGGATTAGGTGGGTGACCTTCCCCGGAGTGTCACCAGACAGACGGCATTCCATCTCTTCCTCTCCAGTGGTTTCCTTGACTTTGGAGCACGCACTTCCGTCGATTGATGCAGCTGGAATTCCATATTCCTGGTAACGAGAGGGAAAAACAATAGTCAATGATATTTGTGACTGATATCACTTAACATGGACGCATGAGTAACAAGCTAAAGGTTAATGAACACATCATTCATTTCGCCTACATATATGACATATGAGTCTTTTGACTTTCCGAGGGGACCACGGTGGCTCAGTGATAGAGTCCTTACCTTTAATGTGTCGGGTTGGTGGTTCGATCCCTGACCAAGTAAATACATCGTGTGCATTGGTCTTTTTCGAGGTACTAATACTTCCTCCCACATTCCCCTTCCACCAATTTTTCCATCATCATTCACTTGAATTACTCATCCGTCTCCCTTAGCCTTACGGGCATAATCGTAGGACTTTAAACTAAAAGATTCCATTTTTCTTTTGACTTTGTCTCTCTCTCTCTCTCTCTCTATATATATATATATATATATATATATATATATATATATATATATATATATATATATATATATATATATATATATATACCGTGAGCATAAAGTCCTGCCCTGATTGTAAAAAGTTATTACGGAATAACCGTTGGACAGAATAAGGTAAATTCCATTGGTACGTTAGTATTATAAGTTTTTTTTTTAAAGACCAATAGATGGCACTAGTACTACCCAAGAGTGACGCAGTATGTTACTTGGCGCGCGCGGGTTAGTTGGCGAAATGGCATCGAAGCAGGAGAAAACACCCTGGCCACCCCGCTCTCCAGACATTACTCCACTGGACTTTTTTTTATGGGGCTGTATCAAGGATAGAGTCTATGCCACACCTGTTGCTGACGTCGAAGAATTAAAGACTAGGATACAAGCAGTTGTGCGTACTGTGACAGAAGACATGTAACTAAACACCTGGCGGGAACTGGAATACCGCTTAGACATTCTCCGAGCTACCAAGGGGCACACGTTGAAGTGGTCTCAAAAAAAGACTTGTAATACTAACCTATGTAACTGACCAGTATTTACATTATTATGTCCAACGGTTATTCCGTAATATTTTTTATAATCAAGGCAAGACTTTATACTCACCCTGTATATATATATATATATATATATATATATATATATATATATATATATATATATATATATATATATATATATATATATATATATATATAGAGAGAGAGAGAGAGAGAGAGAGAGAGAGAGAGAGACATAGATATAGATATAGATATAGATATAGATGTAGATGTAGATGTAGATATGAAAGTTACCAAATTTGTGACAAAGATTAGGTTCGGACCTGGGATCTTTTTTATCATTTCGCTTCGACGGTGAAACGTAGGGGAGCGGGGAGGGGAGGTATGTAAAAATAAATAAATCTTAATAACTCTTGAACCACGAAACCGATCTGCATCAAATTGTCAACATTAGATGAGGTTCGGGCCTGGGGTGCTTTTTTTTTTTATCGTTTTACTTTGACGGTGCAACTTAGGGAAGATATGTAAATATGATCATAGGAAGGTATGTAAATATGATCATACATTTACTTAGGAAGATATGTAAATGGCCGATATTAATGTCGAATCCATAGTTTTCGGAGACGCTGTGACGAACAGTAACACTTCCGATGCCGTTTAAATCCAAACTAAGTTCTTTATGTCCAAAATGAAACGTATTCTCCCCGTGCGAAGAACGGGTATTCTTCTAGTATTGTATATTATTTAACAAAGATATCGTGAGAAGATAATACATATAACAATCGATAATTCTCATTAAACTGACCAAAATTAGCTGAATGTCAACTCTTATGCGTAGTTTTTGAGAAAACGAGTTTTTTTTTTTTAGTGAATTTAAAATTTGATGCTGCATAAAGATGAAATAGATAGTATACAGTTTCATTGAAGGTCTTCATTAAGACACTAGCAAGACGACAATGTACACTATGGATAACATAATATTGGTCATAATTATGGTTAAATCTTAAAATTTAATTTTTGGCTAACATAATACACTAATTGAAATACCTTTTTTTTTTTTGTACAGGGAGAAAGTATACACATATAATAAGTATTTCAATTTAAATGTAATGATAAAAATTCATAATGTCACGCCTTTCCTGCCAAAACTCCTCACTGCTTCTTATCCTCACTTCGATGAGAACTGAGCCGGATTCGATTCCCGTCATGTGGTTAATCAGTATGTCCACGTTAATCAGTAGGTCCAGGTCTCATATAGCCTCGCTGCTGTAAACTAAAATCAACTCAACTCAACTCGATGAGGACTGAACTTGCACCTAAACCGCAGCGCATTACTTCATCTTATCAACTCCAAAACTACTTATTCCACATTAGAGATTCGAAAGAAGTCATCTTTGAGGGTTTTTCATGAAAAGCTGGATTTTTTTTGAAGGGGGGTCAAAGGATATTTTCACTTTTTTGACTTTTTGTGGCTTTTTTTATTATCAAGTATCCCTTTTGTTTCCCTGTAATGGACTCTGCAATTAAGAAAGTACGTTAACAACATCCAGTACTTGTGAGTCCTGTGTTCAGTTCTGGTCTGGCTGTTTTAATTGCATTCCAAAACTGACATTGCAGTTGTTATCTGGAAGTGTTAATTTATGCAACCCCAATATCCCAAGTGTCGTTTTGGTTGCCTAAGTGTTATCAAGCACGGTTGTCTATATATGTGTTTTACCTGTTGCCTATATTCAATCTGGCAGGCAAGAAAAAGGTACCATGAGAAGAAAAAAAGACACCAACTTTGAGCTCATTTTTCTCTTTATCTCATAGACGCATAAGTTTTTAAAACTATTTTCTTTGCATTCAGCGTCCTAATATTAAAAAAGCGCAATTCCCGATTAGAAAATCATCCGGGTATGGGTACTTTCTATTAGTGGCATGATCGAATATTATTTTTTCCAAAGATTTTTCTCTTCACAATGAAGTAATTAAATACTTTTGGCATGATAATGGGAAAACGAGGGTGGAACGTATTGTTATCTCTTCATTAAAAATGAAATATTGAAATTCGAGGCGAAAAAAAAGGCAAAAACTTCATTAAAAAATTCATTTCTTTTAACTCATGCATCTCTATTTGATGTATATTGGTCTTATTTAAAATTATTTTCTTGCATTTTAGCCCTTCCAATCTTTCACTCCTTCTCCTCTCCATGTTAGTTGCGAATAAATTTGGACTTAAACGGTATTAGGAAGTGACACTACTCATCTCTGTGATCCAGAAAAATTATAGATTGGATACTGATATCGGTCATTTTCGATTATATTTACATGTCCTTGCAAAAATAATACAATATTTACTTTTAAATTTTTTCAGTGTTTCTGTTCTACAATACACCCTCCTCTTCTGTCGTGATAAACCCTTGATTGAGAATATTGATCATGTATAAAATATTTGTTTGTGTTTTAACTAGTCCTAATTTATCGTATTCGTTCCCTCCTATTATAAATGTTAACGACGAACTTTACGTCTACTTACCACGCAAAAATTTGACGATACTCGGCCCTTTCTAATACTTAATATGTATAGTACATAATATACTTAACAGTCTTTTATAGGTAGCATCTGGCACACATTCTAAGCCTTTGATTCTCTTTGTTGTCTTGAAGTAGTGAAGATCAGGGGCGCACTCACGGGGTGGTTCTACCAGGTCCGGATCCTCCAAAACTTCTTAAGTCAACATATATTCCTCAGAGATGGAGTGGGTCAGTGGGTCGGTGGGTCAGTGGGTCAGAGTGGGTCATGGTGGATGGTGGGTCAGAGTGGGTCACGGTGGGTGGTGGGTCAGTGGGTCGTGGGTCAAGTTTTCATTGACCCACGCCAGCTCTGATATTCCTACCCTTTCTCAATGAATTAGTCTCAGAAGCGACAGTCCTATTAGCGACAGGAACTGTTATCGTCCTATGAGCGACCGAGTCATTTACATTGAGATTATGGAAGATGATATGATTCCATCTCGTAAAATATGTTTGCCTCTGGCGTTATTAGTGCCCGAACAACCTTGGTATGAAAAATGTACGTGCCAGTGATACTGTTCGTCAAATATATTTTGCCTCTACTGTGAGTGCAAATCAAACTTATTTTAATTTTGAGTTAGATTTGACATAAAACATGTCAAATAACTTAACGAGACAACAGAGATATGTCCATGAAAAGTATATTCCTATGTAATTATTGAAAATCCAGTTGTAATATCCCCTTTCTTCAAAAGCTCTGTTTTCTGTACTTAATTTGATTCAAATCTAATTTCTCACTAAGTACAGTAATATATTTTATTTTGAAAAACTTAAACGTGTAACAGTTTCGCCAACTATCTACTTTTTAGACTTCCTAAGACTCTATGAATAAAATGAAAAAAAAATATATCAATGTAAAAGACAGCTTTTGAGATTCCTTACATCTGATTGGCTATTCTCAATCTCACCAATTACAATGCAGTTCACTCTAAACAATCCTAAAGGTAAACAAACTCTTTAAACTACCTTCCCCCCATTGTAAACTACTAAAACGTAAACTAATTGCTTAATTTGCCTTCCTCCCTTGTTTTGACTTATACATAAAAGCTTGTCGTGTAACAATCTGAAATAATCCCTTATAACTAGACGAACTGTTAAGTCCTGCGAGAGATTTGTAACTTGTGTAATAATTTCTTCGAATACACCGTGTTTTAGATTTCTTTGATATCATCAAGTGGTGAACACCTTTTCTTGATGGGCGCCCGATGGGATGGTAGGGGTTGCCCCCTGGCTCACAAAAATGTATACCTTAATATAGCAAACCACATATAATAAATACCAGATATACCAGACGTGATACAGCAACCATGGAGATGCCCCTCCCTAGACAATTTTCTTCGGGCGCTCCTACCTCTTTCTGATTTCTTTCTTATGCTATAAACATATTCAATCTAAACTTCTGCTCCGTGTCATTTTCATATGAAATTTTTAATTATATTAGAATCATAGACAAAGGCGGAGCTACTCTAAATGTATTTAGTTAGTTTTCCCCTTGATAGAGTCAATGTATTCATAGAAATTAATTCTAAAATATAATATTAGGGAAAACGTATAAAAGATTGTTAATGTAATGAGAGCACTCTCACGTATTAAATTCAGGTAGAGCGAAATTTTTCATAGAACATTTTGTTAGGTTCTAAATCACATTAGCATGAAACAAGTTAAAGAAGAGAGAGCCTTATCTTCTTCCATTATCTTAGTATGAACGAATCGGTGACTCATGGCGCAGTTAACAGATCGAATCGGTCGCTCATAGGACAGTTAACAGTTCCTGTCGGTAATAGGACTGTCGCAAGTGGGAAGACACCTTCTCAATAAGGTTATACTTATATAACAGGAAAATGATTGATGTAGTCTGAAAATTTGATCTAACACTTCATCTGTACTCTTTCTCTTATAAAAACAATCTTGTTCTACCATTTTTTTTTTCTGAAAATATAAGTGGAAGAATTTTACAATTACTTATCGTCTTTTCAAGTGCAGAAGAATACCCGTTCAATACTATATAGATGTAGTAGTTTATAGTATTTGACCCCCCCACACACACACACACAAATAAAACTTGGAATCCTCCGAACAAAAATTTCTGTAGTGCGTGCCTGGTGGCAATTACCGATGAGTTAAGAAATTCCCCTGTGGAGCCATGCATTCAATCGTGCTGAAAGGGGGCGCGGTGGCTCAGTGGTAGAGCGTTCACCTCCGGTGCTTTGGGTCCCTGGTTCGATCCCAGTTCGCGCCGTGTGGACTTTGCGTGCTCGTGGGTTTTCTCGGGGTTCTCCCGTTTCCTCACACTTTCATCATTTCACTCATCTCTCATCATCACCGTCTCCTTTAGCATAACCGTGGGACGTAAAACTTAAAGATTCCATTTCATTTTCAATCGTGCGGAAAGTTAATTGCCGATATTTTTGCTGTACTTTTCAGTGATCGTATATTCAAATGACCCCCGGCCCGGAGGAAGTTTTCTGAAATCATTACTGTTGAGTAGCGAAGGGGGGAACCATTAAAAGAAAAAAAAAGCTTTATATAATTTTCATCCAGAATGTTCTGGAATCAGCCTTCACTCGGAAGGGAGTTTTTTTTTTTTTTTTTTTTTTTTTTTTTTTTTTTTTTGCATATACTTAGTAGCTTGGTATGTTTATTACTATAGAAGAAACAGGAAGAATTCTAATAAATTTGCCAACAATTTTAATGACGGAATATGGTGATGCCTTGTTGCCCCTGCAGAGTATGTGAGGGGTCATGTGGATTCAGAAACAAACGAACGTGAGTTTCCAGCTACCAATAAAGAACATAACAAAAATAGGCAGGAATAAGAGAGGTTCGGGGAGGAAGGTGGGGTGGAGATCATGGCCTTTTGTCACATCACCACCATCCATACAAAATACCGCCACTGCATTGTTTTCATAAAGCGTCACGATTTTGCCTTGTTGGGGTGTCGAACCCGTAAAAGTTGTAGCTATTGTGTTTTAAGGCAACGTGAGGGTCATTCGAATGAAGCCCCCGTCCGAGACGTGCAACGAAAATGTCCCGTTGTACTTGTAAATGCAAGGAAGTGATTGTATGCGCGGTTTTGCTATTCAGATACTAAAGAACTTGAGGAAGAGAGAAAGAGAGATGCAGTGTTAAAGAATGCCTTTTGTCGATATTTACCTGATAATTATTATCATAACTGGAAGCTGGAAATAGAAGAAAGGTTGTAGATGTATTTATTCATCTACAACAGATTATACTTGTTTCTCAAACGAATTATTTAAATGCAAACGTGGAGCACATTTTTCACCTAGCTGACATCTCTACTATTTTATTTAATCAACGAAGGGGGACCTTTGGTGCATGAAGCCCCTGATTCGATTCCCGCTCAAGCAAGTTTGTGGTGGACAACATTGTACACTGAGAAAAATCCGTTATCGAGACAGCGATATATTGTACAAATATACGGTATCCATATGTTTACTATGGAAATATGTACACTCATGTCCAAAATTATTGTCGCATGTCTATAAAAATGTTGTTGTAGGAATATAATTTGATAACGAATTCGCCCGGTATTTCTTATAATGTTAGTATGTGTATAATGGGCAAAGACATTTATGTGTCAAATTTCATGTGAAAAGAGCAATAAATAAGAACAAAAAAACAAAAATAAAATTTTCTTGTCCATTTAGCAACATTTTGTTTTATACATTCTAATTTTCGTATTTATAATTCTTTTCCTATGAAATTTACCACAAATATACATTACACGATTATACACTTAGTATCAGTATTAAAAGTACCCTGCAAAATCATTATCAAATTATATTCTTACAAGAAGACAGTTATAGATATGCGATAATTATTTTGGACATGACTGTACATATGCTATCCGTATGCTACATGCGTAATGTCTTTTTCCCGCTTAGCTGTTACATCTTTCCACTGCGGAATCTCTGACATATAACAGTATTCCGTATATTACATTCGTATACAGAGTGATCCAAAAGTAGGTTTACATCTCTGCATTGATCAACTATAGCATTCTAGTTGATGGGTTTATTTGCTTCAGCTCTGCCAAGATTAAGATGTAAGTAAAAACACATTAAGAACAGATAATAAAGAAACTAAGTCTACCTGATGGGTAACAATATGAAATAGTATAAAATGCAGTACGGTACTGTATACCTACTTTTGGGCTACCTTGTACATATGTTATATACGTCAGCTATATGCTATATACGTCCATCTGTATGTGAGATCCTGACCGCCTATATAAAAGTATTTCCTTGTTTCATACGAAAAATATGTATAGATTGAACACTTATACGGAAAGTATTTTTTTATAACTTATGTTTACTATAGGATGTTACCCATGGTCGTACGTTAAGGTTGGTTTAAAGGGAAAAGTTTTCCCGATAGATGGCACTACTGTCTTCGTATCTCTCCCATGTATTTTTTATCTCTCACGAAAATTCACGATTTCTCTTACAAATTTCAACCTACAGACTTCAATTTTTTTAGAAAAGGAACTTCATAATCTATCAAAGCCAATATTCTGTGCCGATTTTTTATTTAGAATTTTCTTCATTGTTGAAATGACTTGATTGTTGAAATGGATATCCAAACCTTTAACAATGGAATTGTTTCAACAATGAAGAAAATTCTAAATAAAAAAAATCGGCACGGATTGTTCCCTTTAATAGGTTATGAAGTTCCTTCTCTAAAAATTTGAAGTCTCTACGTTGAAATTTGTAAAATAATATTTCGTGAAAGGTAAAAAAAAAAAAAAAAAAAAAATGGGAGAGATACGAAGACTGTAGTGACATCTATCGGCAAAGCTTGTCCCTTTACACTAACCTTAAGTCCAGAAACTACAAAATTTACGCATGTAACCTACGGTTTTACGTAGGTCACATATGTTTCTTTTCTCTGTTCGTCAGTTCGGTGGGTTTTCTCGAAGTATTCCTGTTTCCTTCGACATTCTCATTCTACCAATTCTTCTATCATTATTCACTTGCCCTATTCATCATTTTCCTTAGCCTAAAGGGCATAAACGTGGAATGTTAAACTAAAATATTTCATTTCACTTTTAATCAACAAAATATATACTTTTTAAAGTAGTTGTTCAGTAATTACGTTTGCGAAGACCCAGGTTCATTCCCCGTGGAAGTTCATGCCGGTCGGATCCCACTTTAAGGAATAGATCCACGTCGTGTATAGCCTTGGTGCTTAAAAGAGGCTTTACACTGAAAATCAACCAAATGGTCGAGTTTTATATAACCATCATCCCGAAGATTTAGTTGTTCGATTTCAAACAGACGAATGTTTAAATTTGAGAAATAAAATTATTAAAAGTTTTTTTTATTAGGGTGGTCCGAGAAAAAAAATATTTTTCAAGTTCAATATCCTAATAACTCTTTAAAAGTTACCTTTGTAATTCTTATTTAAAAAAAAAAACGCTCAATAAGATAATTCATAATAAGTCGCATGGAATTTTGAAGAAATCGAATCCAGATACATGTGTGGATTATAGAACTGTAGTCTCATATCGCATGCAGCAAAATTTTTACTTCGAATACTGATCAGAAGGTTGTGTGGAAGAACAAACGAAAAAATTGAGGAAAAATAGTTCAGGTTCAGAAGAGGTAAGGGCACAAGAAATGCAGTTGGATTATTAAGGGTAATCGCTGAAAAGTTTATAGAAAAAGGGAAAGAGGTGTTTATTGATCTAGAAAAGGCTTTTGACAGCGTGAATTGGGAGTTGTTGTTGGGAGGCGGTGGCTCAGTGGTAGAGTGTTCACCTCTGGTGCTTGGAGTGCTTGGTTCGATCCCAGCCCCGCCCAGTGAATTTTGTGGTGCACGAACACCGTGTGCGTCTGTTTCCCCGGGGTTCTCCCACTTTTTTTATTCCACTATTTCATTTATTACTCATCATCGCCGTCTCCTTTAGCCTAACCGACATAGTGGGGTGACATAAAACTCAAAGATTTCATTTTATTTCATAAACAACTTACATATGAACAAACAAGTAAGTGTCAGAACAGGGGAGTAAATGACAGAAGGGTGCAATTGGAAGGGGAGTTATACAGGGATATTCTCTCTTGTCCACATTATTTAATATCTATCTAAAAAGAATAGTGGAAAAAGCATACATACTGAAAATAGTATTTTGGTAGACGAAATAATGATTAGGTGTATATGGTTTGCAGATTATATGGCGCTTGTAACGGAATCTGAAGAGAAAATCAATATGATGTTAGAAAACTTGGAGAAGGGCTGTGAACAATGTGGCATGAAAATAAATCGTAGAAGAACAAAAGTCATGGTGATCGGAACGAAAACGTTGGTGTCAAATATAGAAATAGGAGGGGAGAAAATAGAACAGGTAACTAGCTTTCGATTCCTGGGTAGTATCATTAGAGATGACATGAAATGCGAACGTGGAACACAAGCAAGAATAGAAGTAGCGAAAGTACCCTTTAGCAGGAAGAATATACTATTTTGTGGGATCTTGAATAAAGAGTCGAGAAAAAGGATCATAAAATTCTTCGTATGGAATGTTTTCCTGAACGTGGACATTACATAAAAACGATTGGACGCTTTCAGAGACGTACGCAGGAATTTATTTCGGGAGGGGTCCAAAGCTTTTCGGGGGTTTCCAAACACAATTTCAGGCTAAATTATATTAAAAATTGTTAAATTGCCCCTAAAATTATACTAAATTTACAAAAAGTACAGATTAGGGGGGGTTCGGACCCCCAGAACCCACCCCCTGCGTACGTCCCGGGACGCTTTCGAAATGTAGGTGTCGAGCTGGGGTGGGATCTGAGAAGGTAGGAGGACGGTATGTAGCGGCATGGCGTCATGGCGTCCCTCTGCCTACCTATGCCCATTGTAATTTTTTTAGGAACTGGGGACACCCCGTACATATTTTTCGGAGGTGGGGGACGACGTTCCCTCTTGTTTCCCCTCACTTTTACCCCTGGTGTCGAGAAGAATTAGCGTCATTAGCGTCTGGTCCCCGCAAGCTACTAAACGGCGTGACAAACATCTTGGCGTTTGAAGGCGGCGCTCCAAGTTCCCTTTAAATGCTGCTAGCAAATGAGAGGCAGCAGTATTGCCACGTTTATTTTGCACACATCCACGTCTATTCCCTCTCCCCTGATTGCGCTGTAGTTTGTCTGCTTAGCCATAGCCACACCCCTTTACCACTTGGCAACGTCGCGTCAAAGCATGCGTTTTATTCGTTCAGCTGAAATGCCAAGATGTTTGTCACAGGCTTTAGTAGCGCAGGGGTTTGGGGGTTTGGGTAGGGCTAACAACCTCATCCTGTAAAAAAAAAAAAAAAAAAAAAAAAAAAAAAAAAAGCACTAGTTCAGAAATATTCACAAAAGCCTCGGACAAGGACTGATAACTTGGCACGACCTCAGCAAAAGAAAATGGACATGAGATTTGGAACTTGGAATATTAGGAGTCTTTATAGGGCAGGCACGTTAAAATCCGCAACGAGTGAGTTAGAGAAATACAGGACGGACGTAGTAGGAGTTCAGGAAGTTAGGTGGGAAGGAAATGGATCTGAGAATTCCGGAAATTTTACGTTCTTTTACGGGGAAGGAAATAAAAATCACCAGTTAGGAACAGGGTTTTTCGTTCATAATCGTATATTACCAGCAATTAAACGGGTTGAATTTGTTACTGATAGACTTTCTTTTATTACTCTTAAGGGACGGTGGTGTGATATTATTGTTTTAAATGTACATGCCGCAACTGAAGATAAGGATGACGATATAAAAGACAGTTTTTACGAAGAAGTGGAACGGATATTTGACCAACTCCCGCGATACCATATGAAAATTCTATTAGGGGATTTCAATGCGAAGGTAGGACGAGAGGATATTTTCAAACCGATTATAGGGAACGAAAGTCTGCATAAGGAAAGTAATGACAACGGTGTTAGACTCGTGAACTTTGCAAAATCCAAAAACCTAATCGTCAAGAGTACAAAATTCCCACATCGCGACGTTCATAAATACACTTGGACATCACCAGACGGAAAAACACACAATCAAATTGATCACGTTTTAGTAGATAGAAGAAGGCAATCTAGCATAATTGATGTCCGGTCGTTTAGAGGGGTTGATTGTGACACTGACCACTACCTGGTAGCAGCGATAATACAAGAGAGGTTATCGTTGAATAAAGGTAATATTCATTGTCCGAAAACGGAGAGATTCAGTTTAAAGAAATTAGAAGAGAGCCAGGTAAGAGAGTTTCAGATACCAGATTGAAGTTTCGAATAGATTCTCGGCTTTAGAAGATTCGGAGTGCACTAGTGTTGAGGATACCTGGATTGAAATTAGAGATAGCATTAAAATTTCAGCAAAAGAAATATTGGGATACGCGGAAATACGTAGGAACAAACCATGGTTCGACCAGGAATGCATAAAACTAACAGAGAAGAGAAAACAGGCAAAATTACGCTGGCTACAAAATCCTAATGAAATGACTACACAAAATTTCGCAGATATCAGGCGGGAAACTTCCAAGACTTTTAGAACAAAGAAACGCGATTTTCTGAAAGCTAAAATTAAGGAACTTGAAGATAATAGCAAAACCAAAACATCCGGGACATGTATAAGGGGATCAGCGAATTTAAAAAAGGCTATCAACCTCGTGCTTATATATTAAAGAAAGCTGACGGAACAGTTCTCACTGATACGGATAGCCTCTTAAATAGATGGAAAGATTTCTTTGACGATTTGCTTAACACGCAACCAAAAAGTAGTGTACGTGGAGAAAAGGCGATACACACCGCAGAACTGTATATTCCAGAACCCAATCGAATAGAAGTAGAAACCGCTATAAAGAAATTAAAGAAACACAAATCTCTGGGTGTAGATGAAATTCCGGCTGAGTTAATTTTAGCTGGAGGCGAAAAATTGTGGAACAAGATACACAAACTCATTCTCTTTATCTGGAACAAGGAAGAATTGCCACAAGAGTGGAAAGAATCAATCATTGTTCCAATTCACAAGAAAGGAGACAAAACTGACTGTAATAATTATCGAGGCATTTCTCTTCTGTCAACATCCTATAAAATCCTTTCAAATATTCTGTTAGCAAGACTGACCCCATACGCAGATGAAATTATTGGAGATTATCAGTGCGGATTTAGACGAAATCGATCAACTATCGACCAAATATTTACCATTCGCCAAATACTCGAAAAAAAGTGGGAATACAGTACCCCGGTACATCAACTATTTATTGATTTCAGAAAGGCTTACGACTCGGTTAGGAGAGAAACATTATACAACGTTCTTACAGAGCTTGGAATAGCGAGAAAGCTAATTAGATTAATTAAGATATGTTTAAATGAATCCCAAAGTAAAGTCCGGGTAGGAATTTTTTTTTTCTACGAGCTTTCACGTCGAAAATGGCCTGAAACAAGGAGATGCGTTGTCGCCATTATTATTTAACTTCGTTTTGGAATACGCTATAAGGAAAATCAAAGATAGCAACCAGGGCTTACAGTTGAACGGCATTCACCAGGTTATGGCGTATGCTGATGATGTAAACTTAATAGGGGATGATAGGAGAACAATAGAAAGAAATGCAGAGATCTTATTAAACACTTGCAGGGACATGGGTTTAGAAGTAAATGCAGAGAAAACTAAATGCATGGAAGTGCGTCGGGACCGGAATACAGCAAATTGTGGATGCGTTAAAATATTAAATAATACTTTTAATAAAGTGGATAGTTTCAAATATCTAAGATCAATATTAACAGAGGAAAATCATATTCACGAAGAAATTAAATGTCGACTAAAAGCAGGGAATTCGTGTTACTATTCGGTTCAAAATCTCTTGTCGTCGCGAATTCTGTCGAGGAATTTGAAGCTTAAAATATACAAAACAATAATCATGCCTGTTGTTTTGTATGGCTGTGAAACATGGTCGCTTACTCTGAGGGAAGAAGATAGACTGAAAGTATTTGAGAACAAGATCCTGAGACGAATATTCGGACCCAAGAGGAACGGGAATGGGGAATGGCAGAAACTTCATAAGGAGGAACTACATAATTAATATGGTCTACCCAACATTGTTAGGGTCGTCAAGTCTAGGAGGCTTAGGTGGGCGGGTCATGTAGCTAGGATGGAAGAAAGTAGAGACGCTTTCAAAGTTTTGACTGGAAGACAATCGGAAAACGACCATTAGGAAGACCTAGGCGCAGATGGGAGGACAATATTAAGATGGATCTCGCAGAGATTGGAATACAAAGTTGAAACTGGATGCAGTTAGCTAAGGATAGAAGTCAGTGGAGAGCTTTTGTGAACGCGGCATTGAACCTCCGGGTTCCATAGGCCATAGAGTTAATTAGTTAGTTAGTTAGTTTAGTAGCTCAGGATCAACGATTTGGCGATCACTGGCCTAGATGAATTAATGTTGGCCACGAAGCTTCGTGAAATTTCACGTCTCGTCCTGAAAACTACAGAATTGTCTTGTTTCAAGTCTCGTCTCAAATTCAAAAACTTATGTCTCGTCTCGTGGACAACACTGATTGAGACTGTTCTCGTATGAACGGAACGTATTCTAACCTTAATTATGACGAACTTACAAATTAAAGAGTAAAGAAATAAAAAGTAAACTTGTTGGTATGTACTTAGTAAACACACTGATTTCCCGTTAACAATAAACACACCCACTCAGCTTATATTACAGAACTTAAACCATTACCAAACGTAATCTTCTCGGATGAAAAGAGAAAGTTTCAACTTCACACAGAATCCTCATTTTTTTAAAGCACCCACATAAAGAATCAGAATAATTTAAGCACATGTATTCAACGTCTTCACTTGTCGCCCTTGAAGTGACCTTTGGTCATGACCTTTTGATTGTGATGCATATAACAAGAATTCCAACTGCGCTGACCTTCCGCCATCAGAAACTTAACTCAAGTTCATTAGCTTTCGCTGGGCTCGCTTGCAAGACAAGTTCAGGAGCCGAAAATAAAAACAATATCCTCTTTTTCTTCGCTGTCGGTGGCTCGCTTAACAAAAATTATATGCATCACAACTTCCTTTTCTCCTCTCATGGATGTAATGTATGTATGATCTCTCGTGTGTGCTTCTGTACAGCCATTAGCATTTATCTGTAGGGGCTAATTAGGCAGCTGAAATCATAGACAGGTACAGGAAGCGTCAGGGGACTGGAGGAACATTAAGACTGAAAAACAGCCTTCCGCTGGTAAATATAGCTACCGTTTGCAAACATAACTTAAGCTGTTTTCATAGTTAACTGTTTTCTACATAGAGTTTGCTTAATCAACACAACGTGCAAGGGGAACATGAAAGTGACTTTTTTTTTAATTAACAAATTTACGTTTAAAGAATAACATTCAACCGTACCTAACGTATATATGAAAAAATCCAGTAATTACTGGAATTAATTCAGTCATTTGATACTGATGTTTCCTTCGAAATTCTTGCAAACTTTATTCCTATAAGGACAGGCGTAGTCAAGAATTTTTAATGCGGAAGGGAAATATGTTTTTACCAGTCTATTTGATGAAACCGTTCCTTCTGTTACGGGCAGTGGCGTCGGAAGTATTTTTCACCTGGGGGGGCAAACTGTTGTCCTGAAAATAGACACGGGAATGTAACATAGGTAAGATAATACTGAATATATGTTTGTACTGTAACAATAATTTGATTTGATTGGTTAATAATAATAATAATAATAATAATAATAATAATAATAATAATAATAATAATAATAATAATAATAATATAATGAAGCTGTAATCAGTTTCATGAGAGTGAAATTTCCATCTATGAGAGGCATCTTAGTTTACATCTTTAGATTAATTAATCCCGTGTCAGTTTTGTGCTGGATTTTGGTCTGGTGCAGAAATTTTCAACCACTGAAATCAGAATTAAAAACATAAAATTGTAAAATTTGTACTGCTCACAATGACTATTTGTCAGTACAATTTTTTACCATTTTATATACTGGTATATATATATATTTAACTGTATTGGACATGGTCACACGGACACTATTAAAGAATCTTAAAGTTATTTAAATCACTTGGAAACGAGGAAATTAAAATTATATATTTTTTAAATCCTGTTCTAGTGTTGCAGTACACTGTAATATTAGAAACTGCTATTTAGAACTACAAACTTTGTAGCACTTTGTAGTAGAAAGTAGCTTGAACATTATAAAACAATCTACATAATCAAGTAAAAAATAAGAAAAAAAAATTTTCTACCTACTTCGTACCAGAAATGGAAAAATGGAAATTTAACTAATGACTTAATAAAATTTATATAGAAAATTCAGTTACACTAATTATCCAGAGTTATTTGTGTTTTTTACTACACTTACTTCAGTATATCCAGTTTGTTATTACATTCACCTAATCTTCCCAATCTCATTATATTTACTTCACTTCACACTAATAAAGTACGACACAATTAATAAGGAATAATTCAGTTTATATTGAATTTTAAGTGCTATTTTGTAATTTAAATAATTGGTTATATAACGCATAACATTTTCACTTACGTAATTCTACATTATTTCTTTTCAAAATTAACCAAAAGTATCTTTTCTTTCGCTTGTCTTTGATATTAATTCTCTTGCAATGGTGTTTAAATCTAAGTCTGGTCGCTACACGTATGCAACAACAGCAGATGAGCCAATCTTTCCTGCGTCATGGACGTCCTCAAATATGTCTTTAGACGACGCAAATAGCTGAATGATCTTTCGCAAATGCTCAAGAAGCTAGCATTGTGAGAACGAAAGTCCCTAGACGAACAACTTGATCGAGAAGACTGCGAACAGTTGGCGTTTCAGCACTAATAGTTTTTAATATTCTGGTGGTCGTCAGCGACTCAGTAGTCGTCAAAGTAGGTGGAAGCAGCCTGAGCTGAGCTCATAATCTATCCAGGTTAAAATCCGACGCATGAACTTCCAATTCCTGCTTCAAATAATCTCTTGAGAGAGGCCCACCAGCACATATAGCTCCTTCACAAAGTATCTTCTAGAGTTTTATGAGTTGTTTGAGGCTTGGCTCATTGAAACGACGCTGCACTTCATTCAACAAATAGTCAATGATTTCGAAGTACATTTTTGGAAGATCTGATACAGGTTCTAGGGTACGTGCTATAGAAGGAGTATCAGTCTGCTCCAACCTAATTGGTGTTCTGTTTGATCTTGATGAAGGGGGCAACTTTAAGTATAATATGTTTGCATTTTCCTTTGCTTCCTTATAGATGTTTTCAAATGCACTGTCCGTTCGTAGGTTTGTCAGAGTATCCTCTAGATAGAATTGCTGCTGATCTTTTAGCTCCAGAAGCAGAAGCTTCAGAATTTTTAAACACTTTTGCCAGTTGTCCACAAGGTACAAAAGCACGTATACTGACTATCAGAAAAAATATCATTCCGAATTTGTTCATTCTTTTCAAATACCCTTTTAGAATTACTTTTTTATCATCATTTGAACCACTTGTACTACTGATGATTCTTTTCCAACGTGATTTGAATTCGTTTGTAGTAGATTGAAATCTGCTTAGAGATTTTTGCCTAACACACCAGCGAGTAGGACAGAGGCAGCAAATGTTTAGGATTACTTTCGTTGATAGTTTTACAGGGTTCAAGAACAATGTCGGCGTATGTTGTCTATCGTTTTGCAGAATCCAGGTTGATGCTTCAAACGTCTTTCACTATAGACCGTACGTCACAAAGATTCGCATTTTCGTGTTACTTCCTGCAATGGATATCTAATGCATGATTGTTGCAATGAATGTATACAGCTTTCGGATGTTGAGTCGAAATTATCTTCTGCACACCATTCACTCGTCCTGACATAATAGCTGCACCATCATGACACTATTCGCATATATTTTCTGCATTCAGGTCAAGTTTCGTTAGAATATCTTTGATCGTGAATTTTGTTTGTGTCATGTGTGGTTATCATTCCCATAAATATTTTGTTGGGTTTGATGAATCAGAGTCAATACAGCGCACACAGAGACAACTGTTCTTTCTTTGAAATATCAGTCGTGGAGTCGGCAATGATTGCATAAAATGGAGACTCTTTAACTTCTGCTACCAAGTCTCTCTATATTGCATGTCCCATAATCTTTAAAATTTCATTCTTTTAATCAGCACTAAGCCAGTTATCCCGTCGACTAATCCATTGATTGAGAACGGGCACATCCATTTTTCTTTCAGCCAGGAGCGACATCAAATTATCCGTACTATGCAAAATGTCCACTGATTGCTTGACCACTCCGAGCTAAATATCTAAGACTACTAGTTATTATAAGCAGTGACTGTCTTCCTTATTCTTGTTTACGAACTTGGTCTGAAAGGACAGCTGAAACAGGTGTTCTGTTTCTGCACTCGTATCTTAACCCTTTCACTACCACTGGGACATATGTGTCCCACGATACATTCTCAGAGGACCCGTGGTAATTTACTGCATGTTATTGCTATGAATAGATGTTCCAGTAGTAAAGAGAAGCCTGCAAATGGTTCACAGAATTGTTATGAACATTAACAAATAGACAGTAGTGGAAGTGAACGTGAACAATGAAAGTGAGGAACAATGTGCTAGTGATAAAGCAGTGGTTGCATGTGCTGTCATTTGGGAAAGGATGCCGAAATGTAAAATATTTATAATCATAAATACGACTTTTTTTTTTGACAATGTACGTATCATAATTGAAAATACAAGATGATCATTCATGTCACAACCACTGGTACATATAGGTCCCACGTAAAAATATCATTGGGATACATAATGTCTCGCCCTTTCCACGTCGAAAAACGAAACGGTGGAAAATGTTTTATATATATATATATATATATATATATATATATATATATATATATATATATATATATATATATATGTTTGAAAACAACTTAAAGTAGCCATATATTAATGTTTCTCACTCCGAAAAAAAATGGTAGTGAAAGGATTAAACGAACGGAACGACAATGGAGTTCGCATTTTTCATGTGCTCTTAATTATTAATCCTACTTTATACATTTTTCCTCCTCACTATAAAACTTACTGCACTCTGCATATTGTTTGTAAGAACATTAATTTAACATTGTGGAAAATGTATTTAGGTCCTTAATGTCCTGTTACTGATTTAAACTGTTATATTCTTCAAACTTTAAAATCTCGCTCGACGATTCGTTTCATATTGTAGACTTACGATTACTTAATCAACAATTTTTAAAGAATTTACAGTGTTTTGAGAATGTACACCAGTGGAAATAAAGAGAATCTTCAATTCTTTTTCCTAACTCTTTCTAACATGGAGGAAGAAAAAGCGCCCGGTCCCTTGTTTTAAAGAGAAAGATGAATCTGGAATAGATAATTTTTTCACATTACCATAAAAAGCAAAATTTAGTTCTTATAATCAGTGTTGTGTGATGTTTCTAGTCTGAAAGTGAGGGGGCAAAAGGAGTATCTTGCCCCCTCTGAAAATTTCAGGAGGGGCAACTGCCCCCCTTGCCCCCCCGGTTCCGGCGCCCCTGGTTACGGGTCATAACAAGGGTTTAAATTGTCATTCAGTAATTGCGCTAACCTCCCACTATTTGGAAAGTATCATCATTACAATGTAATGAATATAAGTTCCTGATTAACTAAGGTAAAACGAAAACAACAAACTGCATAAGTGGACTAGGTCTTTATTCATGAGGTGAAGTTCATACGTTAATGAACTTGTAACTAGTAGCAGGTTAGATTAGGTTAAGTCAGGACCGAACTCTAGATTACAAAACTTCTTAAGTGTTCTATTTTCATATTATAGATGATTAGTGATGCCCGCGAGACGAGACGAGACGATAAATTAGATTTTCTTTATCATATCGTCTCGTCTCGTCTTGATTCTGAAAGAATTATCTCAAGTTCTTGCTCGATTCTCGGAAATTTCCGGTGGGGGCACGCGGTCGAACAAGTGTAAAACCTTTTTCCGGCTAGCCATCCTGACGGAAGTTTTCCTCAAATTCACACCAAGCAAATGCCGGGATGGTACCTAAAGCTCCCTCGTGGCTAAGCGGTTAGAGTACACGCATTTGGCGTGGGAGACCTGGTTTCGATTACTGGCGGGAGCTCATATGGTTCGGAGCCCGCGTTAAACTGTAGGATCACGTCTCATATAGCCTCGCTGCTGAACAGGACGTCAAACTATCAAATCAAAACCGGATCACTACCTAATATAGGTCCCCAGGCCGCTTCCTCCCTTCCCTTTTCTTGGATAGTGTAATCATGTGTCATCCCTCATACATGACAGGCCAATATGGTTATAGAAGCCAAAAGCTTAGAAATCTAATTCCTAAGTCCTAAACGATTCTCAGAAAGATTTTCTCTTCTAGTTTTGTAAGCTTTTGTACAAAATTTATGTCCTGATTTTTTATATTAATTTCACCTAGAAGTTATCAGAATCCAGTGGTGGATTCAAGGGGAAGCGATCGGGGCGATTGCCCCTTCCCCTTTCTTATTTTATATCTATAAATAAAACTCATCCCAGAGTTTGGAGCTCTTAAAAGTAGCTCTAAGTAGCAGTATTACAAAACACCGTCTACCCCCAGAAGTCCGTCCTGGACCCGCCCCTGTCAGAATCTTTCCGTATTAAGAGAGCTTCACGAACGGTGTGATATAACAACACTTAAACTATATTTATTATGGGAGTATATTACGAAATGACTTGCATATCTTTAAATGTTGATAAATGTTTTAAATTGTATTCCTACAATTACTTTTTATACTATGAATCAAGTAGGGGCCGCGGTGGCTCTGTGGTAGGGTGATCACCTCTGGCGCTTGTGGTCCCTGGTTCGATCCCAGCTCGCGCCAAGTGAACTTTGTGGTGGACAAACACCTAGTGAGTGGGTGTCCTCGGGGTTCTCCCGTTTCCTCCCACTTTCTTTATTCCATCGTTTCATTCATTCTTTTCATCATCACCGTCTCCTTTAGCCTAACTGGCATAACCGCGGGACGTAAAACTAAAAAATTTCATTTCATTTTTTCATTTCATGAATCGTGTAACACTAAAACATTGTTTGAGACCTAAGACCTCGGTGAACTAGTCTTGCTCGTGAGGCTCGAGAAATTGCTTGGAATGTCTCGAATTTCAAAATTTTACTTCTCGTCCTACCCGCTCCGTGGGCAACATTATGGACGATGACTGGATATGCAGTATATTACCCGTGTTCGATAATATTTTGTAATCTTTTAGTGACTGACAATTCTGCGTTCATAGAAGAACCTTTTTTTTTTCGGCGAAAAAGTGAAGAAGATTCTGATTTATGGCCTTATCTAAATTGAACATTATAGTACGAAACACGTGTTTTATAAAGCAAAACAAGTACAAGTCTGACGGCACAAGATCAGACGAGTGTGGTGAGTGATGCCCCCACCACATCCCATCCATTATCATCATAGGTATTCTACCATCATATATCACTTTCCATAACTGAGAAGCTGTCATTCTCCATTATCTTTCGCTAACCTCTTCGTCTTGATATACGATTTTTCTACTTTGATATAGTTCATTAATTGTAGTCTCCTTCGCCCCTTCCCTCTCTTTCCTGCCACCATACCCTATAGCACGCCCCTCATGATAAAGCTACTTCTTAGCCAATGCCCAAACCAGTTTCTCTTCCTCTTCTTAATCCAAATGACCGCATATTAGTGTCGAATCCATAGTTTTCGGGGTCGCTGAGACGAACAGTTACACTTCTGATCCCTTTTAATTCCAATTTCAGCCCCATAACTTGCGTTAGAGGAAAGTGGAGATATATATTCCTATCCTTGCACTTATTCACGTTCTGACTTTATATCATCACTAAAACCAAGCTTCAGTAATTTTTTCCCGGGTGACCAAATTTTGGTGTCCTTTCGCGTTGTCGTGATGGAACATATTTTATTATTATTATTATTATTATTATTATTATTATTATTATTATTATTATTATTATTATTATTAACAAGCTCTGAACTTTTCTGGATGGTGTATCTGTTGAAACTGTTCAATTGCCGATAGTGCATACTCAAATTGACTATTTGATTCCTTGGCAGGAGCTCGAAGAGCCTTTAAAATCCCATCGCCCTGAGAGCATAATCTTCCTCTGATGAACGTTTGCTTTTGATGTCGTTTGAGGAGAATCGTCACGTCGGAATCAAGAGCGTTTGCGCACAACAATCCATTTCTAATCACCAGTTATCAATAGTTTCGAAAAAAAAAAAATATTTTCCGTGTTTAATAAGCATATCGCAAATGCTTCCGTAGATGAACTTCTTTAAGATTGTAAGGAACTCAAATATTTATTTGTTTATGTACCCCAACTTCTTCAAGTGGCAGTGAACAGTTGAATAGTTTATGTTCAATATTTGTGCAATCTCTAAGGTTATCAAACGTTGGTTTGACTAGGTTGATGACTTTAGCTTGACATCATCTTTGGTAGGCCTCCCTGACGAAAGTCTGTCGTTGATATCGAATAGGAATTTCGTGAACCATCATTAACACTGGCGTAATTGTAGGAAGTAAAGAAAATGCATTGTGTTTATTTCCCACTTTCAACTTGTAAAATATGCAAAATTCAACTTTCTTTACTATTATTACTTAGGCGGAAGCTACAACTGTCGGCTGTTAAATTATGTAGAGAAAACATTGATGTTAATGGCTCTAGCACTTCCAAAAGTAACCTAACGTTATCTGTTGCAAAAATATATCATGTCTCTTCCGACAACCGAATATTGTACTGTATGGGGCAGAAATATGAACATCACGCAAAAATGATGTAAAACGACTGGAAGCTTTCGAAATGTGGGTGTAGAGAAGAATGGAAAGAATTAGCTGGGTCGAGCGAAAAACGAATGAGATGGGTTAGAAATGGTGAGGGAGAAAAGAGCAAGTTTAGATATTATTAAGAAGAGAAAAAGAAACTGGTTGGGACATTGGTTAAAAAGGAACTGTATCATGAGGAATGTGTTAGAGGGTATAGTGGCAGGAAAAAGAGGGAGGGGCTGAGGAGACTACAATTAATGGACAATATCCAACCAGAAAAATCGTACGTCAAGATGAAGAGGTTAGAAGAAGACCGTAGAGCATGGAAACTTCTCAGTTGCGGCAAATGACTTGTCAGATGATGATTTCCGCCAACCCAATATTTCAATTCAAAAATGTTTGGCGTATGTTGTCATAAATTACGTAGATTCCAGTGCAAAATACAGTACACCATTTTATATTCTCTTTGAACAGTATTATACATAGTCCAAAATGAATTAAATATTATATTTTCACTAAAAGCAACACTTTACGACGTAATTGAATTTCAAAGAGCATGCCTGAAGGAGACAACCTAGGATGACAACTTTCATATATTCCTTGCATTTGAATAACTATTCATTATTCGTGAATTGGAAATATGTTGTTCACTTTCTCCTGTCGGCGGCTGAAATTTAAAATCCATTTTGTATGTCGATAACTTCACGAATATGTCTATTTGTTACATCACACGGATAAGGTTAAGAAAAGGAAAATTAAAAAAAAAAGAGAGAGAGAGAGAGAGAGAAATTGAAAGCAGCGGTATGCCATAACTTTGGCTGATCTGTAACATGCGTATCATTTTAAATGAATAGATTTAGTATATAAATGTAGATTTGTCGCTGCTGATTTTATCAGTTGCACAGATGTCTGTATTAGTAGTCTTTCTTGAATAAGAGTCATTCGGGAAATGAAATATTGGCCTAAAGAAAACGGATTGAGAATGATTATGGATTAATTGGTAGAATAAGAATGTAAGATGGAAAGGGAAACCCCCAAGAAAACCCACGGACAGGATATTGTAAAGTTCTTCCCTTTGTGGATGTAGGTAGAGTAAATTAGAGTCCGGATTCGACTCCCACTATCGGTTTTTATTATAAAATCTTCTAATAAAATGCACCAGTATTTACAGAAATACTTCAATATAACTTTCTATAATGTCAGGTAGAGAAAATGTGGCCCAATATCGTGCAGTCTTAAGGAGGATCACTACAGAGCAAAAAAAGCAAGCTAAGAAGAGTGGAGTAGGAAACCCCAATGCTCCGAAGCAAGCAAAGAGGGAGTTGTAAGCCACAAAGCCCCGAAGAAGGCTAAGCGACTGAGGTTGGGTTCCCGACAGAGCTTGGTTGCAAGCTAAGCGGGAGAAGAGTAAAAGCCTATAGTTCCGTAGAAGCAAACTAGAAGCTTTGGATTGGGTTTTCCCTAGAGCTCCAGGCAATTTAGATGAGGGTGACCAATCTCAGATTGATGACTGTCAGTTGAATCATCTTCGTTATATAGGCTCTGCTGCTTTCTTGTCGTCATGTGACTGTACATGGTGTTTGTGTTCCATCGTCTGCTTCCGTAATAATCCAACGTGAGGTGTAGTACTCCAACGTAAATACATGTGGTTCTTGTTAACAAACCGGAGCAAGTGTAATGTTTATAAACAAAAGCACGTGATTCATTACAATATCGTCCATCAGAAATTTACATTGCCTGGGTTCGAACAAGTTATTCCTCCCAGCAGAATAGTTCCCAGTGATCAATGGTAGATAATGTAGTCTCTTTCAGCAGCCTAGTTATTCCCGGTTTAAATCCCACGGCGAACCACCTTGACTTCTGTTAATTATTTACTAAGCAAAAACTGCAATACCGTGTAGTCTCTTTAAGAGATATTTGCTAAGTGACTTCAGGTGGCCCCGCGTAGCGTAGTCGCTAACGCTCTCGCCTTCGATGCGAGCGATCCCGGGTTCGATTCCTGGTGGGGCACTCGGTCGAAAAAGTGTAAAACGCTTTTTCAGGCCAGCCACCCTGAATGAGGTTTTCCTGGGTTTTCCTCATTCACACAAGGCAAATGCTGGGTTGGTACCTAACTTATAGGTCCCAGGCCGCTTCCTTCCTTCCCTTTCCCCGGATAGTGTGATCGCCGAAGAACGTCATCCCTCAAACGTGACGGGCTAAATGGCCTTAGATGCCGAAATCTAAATCCTAAATCCTAAGTGATCTAACTTTAAGGGTCTTCACTACAGCGAAATTAAACTACCGCTAATTTGAGAGTTTTTCTGTAATATCTTCAAAACAAATAAAAAATACTCGAAAAGCAGAAACGTAGTGAACTAGATAATACGATTTTGCATGTGATACCGTTATCACAACTCATCTATCTGCTTTCGATTTGTAACTGTAGAAAGATTTAGCATTTTTTGCGGGTTCTGTAAATAGCGGCATACCAAAAGCGGATGGGTGAATTGTGGTAAAGGTATTACATGCAAAATCATATTGTCTAGTTCACTACGTTTCTGCTTTTCGAATATTTTTATTTGTTTTGAAGATATTACAGAAAAACTCTAAAATTAGCGGTAGTTTAATTTCGCTGTAGTGAGGACCCTTAATCCAAATCTTTACATTGAAATGTCCGCTCATCTTAACCAAAGTTGTTCAATAATAATAAATAAACATTAAAAAATAAAACATATGTGTCTGCATGAAATAATTATCTTTCTTGCTCATCTTTCATGAATATCAGAAACACGTAACCAATAAAACTAGGAAATTTTATTAGAAACTTAATATGAGTACACGTATGTATAACATGTATTAGTGGAAGTGTCAAAGTATTTGTTGACATTTGACACGTCAGTTTTGTGCAGAAATAGTATTACAGTACAGCCCTTTAATTTTTTCGTATCTTCCCCCCCCCCCCCCACACACACACCTCGCCCTGGACAAATTTTTCTGGAAGAAAGCCTGATCGTCTGTTACGTCCATCTTTAAGTTTGGTCTTCCTAGCATGTGAAGCGCTGATAATGAAATTCTCTTCTCCAGCCATGGCTGACCTCCTGCAGTGAACAGACCATGAGAACAATAAAAAATAAATAAATAATAAAGTAAAAGTGTTTGAAGGCAGCTAATGCAGGAAGACTACATTTTATTTTCTCCATTTATGTTTGGGAGCAACTAGTCACGGCTTCAAATAGACAAACATCTAATTAATTGCCTGTGAGGGGAAAAAAAGGACCGGAACTTTGGCATCAGTTTGGGTATCAAGAGAAAAAACTTACTTTAGAGCTAAGAGTAGAAAAACTACTGTACAAGATCTAATTGACCACTTTTTTTTTTTTTTTTTTTTTTTTTTAATCTGGTGGATATGAAGGGTATTCCAAGTACAAATTAGTAGCCGCAGGTTTCAAAAATAAGCCTCTATGATGCTCATGATAATTCTGTCCCGAGTTCGATTCCCAATGGGAGAGCATTTGATGCACAACAGTGCTTCATATATATATATATATATATACAGTGGCGGATCCAGGATATGATCAAGGGAGGGGCTAAACCATAATTTGCTGTTTCATCCAGTGTAAAGTAGAATTGAAGCCCATTTTATCCAGTGTAAACCTGAGCGTCAAGGGGGGGGCTATAGCCCCTTAGCCCCCCTTGGATCCGCCCTTATATATATATATATTATGAAGTCGAAAATCCGAACTAATTGGGACCACAGATACTCTGGATTTTCAAATTGTTCGGATTTTCGAAAATGACCAAGAAAATGCCATTCAGACTTAAATATATTGTACGGTATGCTCTTTTATCGATACAGTGGATATACAGTACATACAGTAATTACAATACCGTACGTACGTAAGGGTACTTACATTTAATGTTTCTGAAGAACCTGCTCGTACACTAAATTACACTGTTTTTGTAACTCACACTTAAAACTTAACTTGTATAGGCCTAAGGGAAAATAAAAATATGTATAACAAACAATTACATATGAATGAGCATTTGTAAAAACACTGATTTCACACAACGTCGAAGGACAACCCTGTTGCTTATCACTAGCCTAAGACAAAATGTAAAAAGCTTCTACGGACTGCGTTCGGATTTTTGACGTTCGGATTATCGGCATCCTACTGTATATACAGCTTTAACATGCCACGTAAATAGAAATCAGGCAATCAATTGTCGAGATAGAAAGGAAGGTGATTTTGATTCATTGAAGTGTTTCAAACCACGATACATTGAAAAACGTATGTGTAGGTTTTGATTGGTGAAAGTAGTTCGTTAAATATCTTTCCTTCTCTTAGCTTCTTGTTAGAACCTCACTAAAACAAAGAACAGTAACTAAAACAAACAAGAACACTGATACAAGGAAGAACACCAACTAAAAAGAAAAACACTAATTCAAAGAAGAATACTATCTACTAAAACAAGGAAGAATACTACCGGTACATACTAAAACAAAGAAGAACACAAACACACAGAAGAACACTCCCAAACAAACAAACAAAAATACAGACAAACCATCCATCAGAGACGGAAAACTGAGTTGACATGACTTGGCTTCTTGTCATTATTTAAAGTACGAGATGCTACGCAAAATCCGAGAATGTCATTGTAAATATCAGAAAACTATACTTAGTCCTAATGTCCTCCGTCACCTTCAAATTAGTCCCCTCCGGCATGTATGCAACGATCCCCGCGTTGTTCCTACTTTTGGAAGCCCTTCTGGAAGTCCGCAGGGTGTTTGGGACCCGTTGCGATTCCACTTGGATGTCTTCAATGGAGTCAAACCATCGCCCTTTCAACGGGAGTCTCTTCTTCGGGAAGAGGTAGAAGCTGCACGGAGCTAGGTCAGGAGAGTAGGGACGGGGAGCCGTTATCATGTTGTTTTGGCCAAGAATTCCCACATAACGAGCGAGGTGTGCGCGGGCACGTTGTCATGATGCAGCAACCTTTCATTTGCAACACCTCTGGTAGTTTGCGCCGAACATCTTCCCTAAGTCTCCTTAAAACCTCGCAATAAAACTACCCGTTGACATTCTGATCAGGTGGAACAACTCCTTATACACAATTCCTCGAATGTCGAAAAAAAAAAAACTATCAGCATGAACTTGATGTTACTGTGAATTTGTTCTTTTATCGGCCTTGGAGAGGATGACTAATGGCGCAAATCCCGAGGGGATGAGGGGGACATGTCCCCTCCAATCTTAAAACTGGGGGACTGTCCCCCGAATAATCCGATTTGAAATAGGTTTTAGGGGAGAAATGTGATGATTTGTGTCTGATTAGCACAAAAGAAAGTGAAATGAAATTGATGTTCCTCTAGAACAAGCCCCAAATCTATCCGCCTTCCAATGTTGAAGACAACTCTGTTCCCTTGATCCTCCAGAGCATTATTTTTCAACTTCATAAAAATTTTGAACATCGCTTAAAAAAAAAAAAAAAAAAAAAAAGAGAGAGAGAGAGAGAGAGAGATGAGAACGCTCTTAGCCGTCTCCCCCAATGTTGAAGACAGATTTGCGTCGCTGAGGATGGCGTCTTCCATTGTGATGATTGCTGCTTCCTTTCCAGGTCATAACCATAGACCCAAGATTCATCACATTTATTGACTCTGCATAAGAAGTTTGTACACCCTCGAACTCTTTGTTGCAGCTCAGTGCACGCCTGAAACGAGTTTTTTTTTTTTTTTTGGGGGGGGGGTCTATGCTGAGAAGGCGAGCAACAAACGTCACTGCAATTCGTCCCATGTTCAGTTCATCAGATAGAATTCGTTGGCATGTACCATACGACAATCGAAGTCTTTCAATTGACTCAGTGCACTCTCACCAAATGCCTATTTCAGCATGTGGTGTGTTTCGGCTGCAGTTTTCTAAAAACTTGACACAGAACTTGATGCAAATCCATTTGCTCCTTAACGTCAGTCATTTGATAAATCACAGAAGCACTGAAACACGTCCTGAAACGCACAACTACAACTTAACAACTGAATGCGCCAAAGATGACGCAACTTTCTTGTGCAGTAGCTAGTACATGTACTTCGAGACATCTAGCGACGGAATGTCATACTGCTATTGGTTTGCCCGGTTAAAAAAAAATCTCGGATATTTTGGGTACAGTGTATTCGCACAGCGCCTCACACTGTATATTGTTAGATGATTCCTAATTAGCTTGCACGAGTGCATAATGTGTGTAATTAAGTCATTATCATTTAGTTAGTTCTTGCATTTGAAATTGATCTGGAATTTTCTGTTTTCTGTGTACTCTCTCTTTTTCGTGAATTGGCTACCCTACTAGTTCTTTAGTAGCACAATAGGGTTGCACTCACAAAATTTTCGTGGCGAGATTCCAGATGAAACAGAGTTCGTCCAATAGAAATAGATACATATTTTAACATGTCACATTTTCGTGAGGAAACAGCTTAAATCCTAGTTTCGTGCACATTCCTATGGAACAATGATCCTGCCTAGCTAGATTAGATGAAGGGGCATGAACAGGCGTGAACCCAGAAATTTTTGTTCGGAAGGGTACAAGCTTTGGTGGGTGATTGAACGGGTACGTCTATGTAGTATTGAACGGGTATTGTTCTGCGTTCTGCACCTGAAAAGAAGATAAGTAATGGTAAAATACTTCCACTATATTTAAATATATATATATATATATATATATATATATATATATATATATATATATATATATATATATATATATATATATATATATATATATATATATATATATTGTTTTTATAACAGAAAGAGTACATAGGAAGTGTAAGATCAAATTTCCATGCCACATCAATCCTTTCTCTGTTTATGCTTTATTGGGCGGTGTTGCTCTCAAGCAACAGCGCATTCTATTGCGCTATCCGCATTAATTATAATTTCAGTGATCATTTAATTGGCATTATTGCTTTCAAACAATATTCATATACACGATATGCGGGTCGTTTCTTTAGATACTTCGAATCTTCGTCAACAAGAGACAGTCAAATTTAGTATTGTAGAAGCTTTATCTCCTACGTTCCGCGAAAGTTTTATTATTACTATTATTATTATTATTATTATTATTATTATTATTATTATTATTATTATTATTATTATTATTATTTCTTTATTTGTGGTTTCTTGCTTTGTAGGAAAATATTTCAACGAAACTGTTGGTAATTACTGAGAGTATTCTTATGATATTTTACCGTAATAGGGCAATGCTGCTCAGTAGCTACACATAAGACCTACATTTTATAGCAATGTTGCTTTGAAATAAACATCCTGTATTTTGTAACCAAAGTACAAAAATACTTTAAAAATTAAGAAATTATGATCAGGAAGACATGGTTCAACCATAAAAGCAAACAATTTTTTTTAATGGTAATGCTATTAATGCTTTCCAATTAAAGCGTTAAACAACTGTAATTTTATTGAGAAAGTGAACGAATGTATGTTGAGTTACGAAGTTTTTTTTTGGGGGGGAGGGGGTCCGAGACCCGTGGATGCGCCCTTGGCCAGATTTAATACCATTATGCAAGATTTGACTTATCCCTTTCGGGTACCTGGGTTTTGGGGGTATTATTTAGGCTTTCAGTCAAGCAGCTACTGCATCGTCACTATTTATCCTAGGATCATGGTTCATACCTCATTCTCTTCAGAATGGAACTGGCTTTCAAATGGTACCACTTGCATGCCCATAACATATACCAGGAGAGGGAAAAGTGATGTCAAAGGGAAAATTTCGGGGGAAATTTTTTTCACACTTTGGGCCCCTCTGGAACGGCCCTGTGTGAACGTAGAGATCTCAAAAAAATCTGATAAATAGTACTTGGTAGACTAAATGTGTATGCCAAATTTCAAGTTTCTATCTTGAATACTAAGAGCGGGAGAAATTTTATCAAGAATCCCCACAATGCCCCAAGTTACCGCAAAAGACCATGATCTCAGGTAAAAAATTTCCTGAGACATCTCTATTTACCCTAGGACTATAATTCGCCAATCATTCTCTTCAGAATAGAACTGCCTTTTAGGCGGTACCATTCACATGTCTCCATCATGTATCTAAGGCGGGAAAATCCCGAAAAAGGGATTTTTTGGTCTAAATATCACTTTTTTAAAGTTTTTGCCCCTCTGGACCCCCCTGTTTTAACGCAGAAATCTGAAAAAATCTGGTAAATACCACTCGGTGGACTGAATGTTTGTGCAAAATTTCAATCTTCTACGTGCAAAAATAAGCCCGCCAAAAAATAATGAACATAGGCTTAATAAAAGAAAATATATATTTTAAAATTATGACGTCATCATCTCCTATGTCTCGACGCAGGAAGGTGTGAAACCGTACGTAAGGTCTTCTACAATGCCTCTGTACTTGATAAACAAAACAAAAAAAAAAACCTGGACGAAAAAGCTCAAATAGAAGAGTTATAACGCAATGTACTGTACCATGAAACACCCGTATGGTACAAATTGTACCATGAGTTCCCCAAAGGGTTAATTGAAGGTTTTTTTTTCTCTAACAAATCTAATTGCAGAATCATATTCCCATGTGTTGATACTTCTTTACCTAATATGGTAAGACGGTGCTATAGGTAAGTTACGACTTAATTTAAAAGAATAGCAATTGAAGTAATATTGTATTTACTGATAAGTTTAATAGAAAGGAGCACTTTTTCTAACCTTATACGTATTTCTTTAGCTTATCACATAAGTGGATCAGTTTCTAATAATAAAGCGATATTGTTATGCTTTACAAATAAATTCTTTAAAAAGGCAAGTTTTCCCTTCATTTGCATTATTGAAAGCACCACAATATAGAAAGCAAAACTAAATTCTCAGAAGTTGTCTGATTTTTTTTTTTTTTTTTTTTTTTTTTAAGCTTTCATGAGATTGTTTGACTAGATTAGAGACTTTTGTGACATATGAAACATTTCCTCTGAGTCACGCCTAAGAGGAAAATGAGCTCAAAACTTTAAACACCAGTCTGTATTCAGACATCTGTAATTTGGTACAGAAGCGGTATAACAATGGTTAAGCGCAACCTACTCTGAAATCATTAAGAGCCTGCAGGAGAGAATTGCCATTCATCAACAAGTTCCGCTGTTCACTACACAGCAACTAGGCCCACATATTATTTTTATTATAGAGACATATTTCCTGGCTGTTTCAAACATTGGTATGTGTTACAATTTCGATACCATTCTCACATTTCTTCCTAATGAGAGGAGTCATGGCGAAAGCTGAATTTTTTTTTTTTTTTTTTTTTTTTGTCACTTTCGTAATTATGAAAGAAAGTATTGATCGAAGTGGTATGCCTTGACATGCAGGAATCAAGTGTTAATTAACAGAACGTAAAGTGATATTGTTACAAATTACAGTAAAATCTGGCAACTCCGTTACTTGAGTAGGTTGATCAATTGTCTAGCGTGGAATCATATCTATACAGGTGCGCTCTCAGAAATTTTTGTTGGGAGGGGTCTAATACTATAAGCCACTTTGTCTATGTAGTATTGAATGGGTATCATCCTGTACCCGAAAAGTCGGTAAGTAATTGTAAAACACTTCTAGCTATATTTTCAGAAAAAAAAATAGAACTAGGTAGTTTTTATAAGAGAAATAGTACAGATGAGGTGTAAGATGAAATTTTCATGCTACATGAATCATTTCCCTGTTAAACAAGTATAGTTTTAATGAGAAGGTGTACAAATATGCTGAGTTAGAGAGTTTTGGCGGGACCCGGAACCGGCGTACAGAAGTGACAGTACAGTAGTCAGCAGGGGCCACATTTTTTCTAGCCCCAGGCCTCAGATGTTTCAATCCAGTCCTGTACGTAGTAAAGTGTATAAAAAATAGATATGAAATAGTGGTTGAAACTTAACTTCACAGGATAACAAGCAGAGACGGCACAACTTCAATGCTGCCCAATATTTCGACAACTAGCGACATTGCTCTCATGACAGTGGCGTAGCACACTTTTGCGGGGTCCCCCGCAAAGTATAGAGAAGGGGCCCTAGTTGTAAAGCCGACAGAAGTAAGGTTGAAGTTCTACTTCTTTAAATCTTTATTCATCGCAAGACTTCGGGGCCCCCCAGCACTGCGGGGGTTGCGGGGGCAGCTGCTACGCCACTGTCTCATGATCAGGGCAAAGTACAGAAGCATGCCTATGCCCTGGCACAGAAAAGACCAAGTCCCATCACTTACCCTGTTCCAGTCACATTCCACCTTTTCCATGCCAAGGCAAAGGCATATACTGTATAAAGAATAGAATATTTCTGTATACCATATCCGGATGATAAGAACAATGCCAGTTTTCGAAACGCTGACAGTGTGCAACCCACCTGGATGTTGTCCCGAGAACAACTACGTTCCTCACGACACTAAAAATTATTTCAATTTTCAAGTTCAATATTTGCATAATTTTTAGCAGGTCAATGCTAGTACAACTTTAAAGTATGCGAAAGGAGATATCCCCAAGTTCAACGATATTTTTATCCATATATTAATTAAATAGAATGACATATATTACACGTTAATAAGATACCGTTAATTCATTGATTGGTCTCTATTTACGTTTTTTATTCAGCAGCGAGGCTATGTCAAACGAAATCTATAGTTCCATTGTAGTGGGTTCATGCTGTCTATCGGGAATCGAACGCAAGATCTCGTACCAAAGTCATAACCTTTAGCCACTATACTAGGCATATGAGCTTTTAAGTTCTCGGTATGTGGTTAGAACATAGTCTCGACAGTAGAATTAAGAAGCAAGACAAGAAAAGAGGGTCTATAAGGGATCCCTGAGGAACACCAGAAGTTACTACGTGATGTCGAAAATACGTCCTTGAATGACACCTTACAAGGAACGTCCCCTAAGTAAGATTTTCAGCTACATTCTAAATGAATAGACTCTGGCTTCTTGTAAAAGAGCCTTCTTAATAGATATAGACAGTTGATGGACGCGCGGTACACCGCATTTCGTGAGTGTGTGTTTCTCTCTCTCTCTCTCTCTCTCTCTTGAGAAGTGTGAGATCTAATTTGGAAGGCACTGGACATTTCCCAAAACAACTCGCGTGATCCTTCCAAAACAACTTCTGTAGTTACGAGAAGGTGTCGTGCGCTTCTTCCATGTTGGGTAGCTTTCGTGTCCGGTGACTGTTATACAAAAATTCCTTCCACCAACTAGGAAGAGAACAGAAAAATACTTTTGTTTCAGATAGAAACAGAAAGGCATTTTGCGAGAGAAAGATTAAAAAGAAAAATGGCTTTGGCATTAGTGTGATGGCCGCCGGACATTTCCGAGGAAATGGAAGTTTAAAACTTTTTAACGAAATTTGATGGTTTCATTTTACCGTGATGCTCAGGGCATTTATCACATTACTTTTGCTGTTTGTGGAATGTCTATCATATCACGACTGTAACACAGGGCTTTTGATATCTTATTGAGAATTGTAAAAGGTTAATGTATGTGTACTGTTAACCTTTCATTTCCTGACTCGTTTTAATAATAATAATAAAAAAAAGTGCTTACGTCCAGCTGATATTTATGAGCGTTACGTGAAGGAGTTTTTTTTTCCCACAACATGTACATAAAATATCGCATTTTATGAGAAAACCATTAAGATCATATAATATTATGCACATTCATATGACGTAGAGTAACACTTTATGACTCTTGCAAATATCATGTAATACACATTTTTCTATATTTGATTTGATTTTAAGCTTAGCGTCCCATTCAGCAGTGAGGCTGTATGAGACGTGGACCTACAGCTTAACTTAGAATTCAAACCACATGAGTTCTCGCCGGAATCGAACCTAGTTCTCCCTCGCCGGAAACTCGAATCTTCCGCTCCAAAGGATAGTCTGGTACCGATATAGCCATGAAGATTCATTAAACAAGGTGAAATAAAGTTTCATACATATTGTGACGTAACTTACTTTGTTACTATTGCTTCCCCTGATTAATGATGTGTCAATGTAAATTTGCTCATTGGAACTTTGCTTCTTTATTTGAATTTGAAATTTAATAATGGAGTCTGATAACTATGAGTAACTAGAATTTGAAATTTAGTAATGAAGTCTGATAACTATGAGTAACTAGAATTTGAAATTTAATAATGGAGTCTGATAACTATGAGTAACTAGAATTTGAAATTTAATAATGGAGTCTGATAACTATGAGTAACTAGAATTTGAAATTTAATAATGGAGTCTGATAACTATGAGTAACTAGAATTTGAAATTTAATAATGGAGTCTGATAACTATGAGTAACTAGAATTTGAAATTTAATAATGGAGTCTGATAACTATGAGTAACTAGAATTTGAAATTTAATAATGGAGTCTGATAACTATGGGTAACTAATTGACTCAATATACATTCTGAATAAGAAACCGTCACTTACGCAGTTACATTGAAAGGTATAATCAGTGGCGTATTTACGATTTTGTTTTTAGGGCTATGCACAACACGGAGAAGCAGAGGGGGCAATTGCCCACCTGAGAATTAAATATATTTTAACCCTTTCTGACCTGAATTATTTTTTGGAAATGAAGATTTTTTTTTATTTCAATGGATTATATGTTGAAGTGTAAGCAAGTAAGAAAATCCATTTTTTCCCTCAAAATTCTATATTGCCATGTCGCTATAACTACAACGTATGACAACTTGGAATCATTAGGCACGATATATGCGCTATGAAAGCCAAGGAAGTTTGTGATTCCAAACGGAATCACGCGGTCAGAAAGGATATGCATAAATTGAAGTTTTTAATAGTAAGAACTGCAGATTGGCGAATCTTATGTAATGTGATACAAAAATTCAGCAGTGAATCTAACCTTCTAGTGTATTCATAGGAGAAAAACGAAGCATCCTTTTGACCTATCTAATTTCCGGGCCACTTATTCACCCCTCCTCATTTTCTTTGATTCAAGCATTTACCTTTCTTTATAACTAAACGATGTAAATATTCCTTAACTATAATAACTGAAGTCCTGTGATATTGATATCCGTGCAAGTTGGTGTGGAACACCAGTTTCGCTTATCAGCTCCTTCAGTTTTGGTGTTATTGACGACTGACTTGAGTCACAACTAACAACGGTCGAACGTATGATAGGAGAAACGAAAGAACGTGACGACTAAGAAACAGAAACAGAAGAGTAGAATGGACGAAAGAAAGAAAAATAAAAGCAACACAGTTCTTACATGGAATGAAATTTGACAAATACAGTGTTATTTCTGAACAAAAAGCATAAGAAAATGGGTAGTCAATGATATTCTTAGAAATGGCGTGAATATCTTAGGATTCTAAAATATGTATTTTTGGATAGAGCACATACTAGTTCCTAAGTGAAGTCTTGACCCGACTACAGTTGATCCCATAGTTTTGGACCTATGGACCTTTAAAGTTAATTTTTTTTCATGTTTTCGGTAGCCTATAACTTCGAAAGGAAGCATTTGTGCACCCAGGTTGGTCTATACTTTTCGTGTTATCTTGTTGTCAGGAATCACGTTCCAAACGTTGTCGGTGTTGTTTTGAAACACCCTGTATATTAAATAATAATAATAATAATAATAATAATAATAATAATAATAATAATAATAATAATAATAATAATAATAATAAATGTACGAGGTGTGATCAAAAAATACGGTGAATAATTTTATTAGAAACAAAGTAATAAGCTTACATGAAATTTGATTTAATCTCCTTCAAAGTACTGTCCTTGGCTAGCAATACACTTATCCCAACGTTGAATCAATTACTGGAAGCATTTCTGGAAGATTTTTTTAAAGGTGTTTAGCTGTTCTGTCGTGGCCCTCTCAATAACAGGAATGGTTTTCAAAACGTTTTCCTTTAAACACGGTTTTAATTTTTGAGAAGAAACAGAAGTAGCGTGGTGCTAAATCTGGTGATTAAGGTGGATGTGAACAGAGAAGTACTTCCAGCGAAAGACTCGCGAAATGGGAACAAACTTTTGCACTCACTCGTCTCACTTGCAAATTACCGATTAAAAAGCTTTGCACGGATTCATAGGAGATTCTAAATTCTTCGTTAAGCTCTCGAATAGTTATTCAACTGTTTGAACGGACAATTGTTGCCACCTTTTGCAAGTTTTCTTCTGTTTTTGAGGTTAATGAACGCCTGATAGTTCCTCAAATTTCAATGGAAGTGAGGTCCATTTCGTTAAAATGGGCTTGTATTAAATTGTTAATCCTCTTGTGTGGTGGATCTGACCGTGAAGTTTTTGAAAAGAGTTACAAACAGTTCTTCCAGAATCTCCATTTTACATGAGTTTTCGAGAACAAATAACGATTAATTTTGTAATTGTTACAATTTAAAAATTAACAATTACCACTCAAAAATTAAACTCGGCAAAATGAAATTAAATAAAATTAAGGAAATTTTAACTGAATAATTACCCTTTAATTTATTAACCCGTTAATTAAAAGCCTACATTTAATGAAAGTGAGTGATTAAGATTATATATATTACCCTACATGAAACACACCAATGAGAGAAATATGAAAATTAGTTGTGTTTCTCTTCTGTTTTTTGATCATTTTGAATGACTTGGGATCCTGAAAAAATTCGAAAGAGAGGTGTAAGTAATCTTTTTTTTCTTTCTTTCAGAGAGCTTTAAGGACAATTTTTTGTCTGGTTGCAAGGGTTAAAAATGAACTTCCGCCACTAAAGAAAAGGAAAAGTTTAACTTACGACTTCATTTGAGAAAAAAATGTAAAAAATTATTTGTTTACTTTCCCAATCTTCACCAAGATTATTTGCAGAAAACGGTATCTTTACTGAGACTGTAAAAACAGACAAATGCAATCTAATGACACAAACACATTTTCTCTTAGGGCTGTGTGTGTGTGTACTCAGCAAACAGTACACACGAAATACATATACGTACCTAGCATGGCATGCATATACACATATGTATACACTATACTAGTAAGAAGAGGCGTGTGCATCTTCTTAAGTGTGAGAGTATTCATATGTATTTTATTTCCTGTTCTTCACACACCAAGCCATATGCAAGGGCTTTTTTTTTTAAACCAAAATTCTCCGTTATTTTTCCCCTTTGGGTGTCGTGTCGGGGAGATTGTCGAACAGTTATAGAAGGATGCCCGGGGCGCTCACACTCTCACTAGCTCTTCGATCAGAAGAGACTGCGGCCTTTTGTTTACGTAACAGCAATTTTCCGAATAACTTCGGAAGCTACTTTGTCACTCCCGTGAAGTCAGACGAAAAGATAAATACTGTTAAGACCTGGAGGAGGACTTCTTTCTCAAAATGGAACCAACATATTAATGCATACATAAAACATATGCTTTGTCATTCTGCAATAACTTCATGTATTATATCATTTGGAATTTGCATCAAGATGCAGAAAGATAAACTTGATACACACTAAATCTTGTCTAAATTGCTGAGTCAAAGTGTACAAAACTATCCAGCTCATTAGAAAGTGAAGTTACACTATCCAGCTCATTAGGTCTGACGTATGTTGTCCGCACCGCATACATAAAGTCCCACCGCATATAAAAGAGAGTCATTTGCATGAAAAGCAGAAACATTTATAGAGTGCGGTGGCTCATTGTTAGAATGTGGTGCAAAGAGTCCCACAGTATCATGAATTTATCATGGATAACAAGTTGTTCGCCCGTTTTTTTCCTGGGATCCCAGCTTCAATATACGATTTGTCTATCACAGGGTATAATCGTTTGAGGTACAACCAAAGCTCTTAGTTGTCTAATTGTTTAATCCTTTCTGATCCTATGTCGAGTCACGTCCGACATCATGATTTTCTCTTCCACTGCAATATGAGAAGACGTTGACATCTTTATTTACGTGTGATCATCCGTTCCGCTACCGGAGCCGGTCCGATGTTATTTCACGTAGTATGAGGTATAGCCGACAAATACTGTAGGTTGTATTCTTTCTGTTCCTCTTTGAGCTCTTTCGTGGCTAAGCGGTTAGCGTACACTCTTATGGCGTGGGAGACCCGGATTCGATTCCCGGCGGGAGCTCATGTGGTTCGGATTCCACGTTAATCAGTAGGTCCACGTCTCATATAGCCTCGCTGCTGAACGGGACGTTAAACTCAAAATCAATTCAATTCAATTCTTTCTCTTCCTCCGCAGACCGTATGTTTCTGTTAGAAGAGTTGGTTATGTATTATATTCTCGTGGTTGTGCTTGTAGGAAAATAAGAAGGTACATAAGGAACTATGATATTCCAGCATGGATATCCCAAAATTACAATCATAAATGAATTAAATAATACTTTAATTATATCATACCATAACAGAATAACAAAATTATTAAATGAGATATATATGCTTTGTCTTTTAAAATTAGAGAATTGAAAATAATCCACAGCTGATGAGTTTGCGGATTGTAGAATATTGGATTGTTAATAGTTAATCATTAAGTGTATGGGTTAGTGTTGCCACGAGACGAGACATTTCTCGTGTCTCGTCTCGTCTCGTCTCGTAAACGAGACGAGACGGGACAGAACCCTTTTAGACGAGACACGAGACGAGACAGACTACTTGTCCCGTCTCGAAAACGAGAAAATCCCTTTTGTGAGAAAACATGTTGAAAAGCCTTCATAGAAAAGTGTCCTCTGTCTATTGAATGAAACAATCGTGATACATGAGCTTCCAGGAATATCATCCTTAATGTCTTGTCCCCAATTCCCCTTGCTGTAAACTGAGGAATTCTCATTTTTCTTATTTCTGGCTGGAATGATGACAAACAAAATTAAAGACAGGGAAGAATTTTACAAGGTCAAGAAACCGAACTACCACCACCATCTGTTCAATTTGAAAACTGGGTAAGGTCTACACTCATTACAGGCTGTAGTTGAAAGTTCTGGCTGAGATGTCGGAAGAGAACAGAACAGACTACACTTGTCTTTATTCTCTGGTGGCGGTATTCTTTTTGCTATTTGAACCGAAAACGGTAATTGAAGTATGTCATCTTGCAACTAAAATTTTGTCTTCTCTCTCTCTCTCTCTCACACACACACACGCACACACACACACACACACATACATACACATAAAAACATACTTTTACCATTTTACCAATCGCTCGCTTATTATACAGCAGTCATGTTGTAAAATTCACCTCTTCGTTTGGAAGGCGGGCGAAGGACCAAGAAAGCAAAGATATTATCGACGAACCCTTCAAATTGTTTGATTGGTTTTACAGGGGGACCTTCGTTTTGTTACGCGGAAATGTTTGATCTGACCAGAGTGCGAAATTGCCCTCGGCTTCCATGTTGAAAGGAGGGGAATACTTCCCTTTCCTAGTGAATAATATTCATTAGGACCTGAATTATCTTCAGAAATTGTTTCTTACAGGCATATAAAACCTCTCGAACTTGATAAGTTTAAAGAACATTTGGTATAATGTTCATGGAACTCCGTTGAAAGCAGAAAATATCATATCAAAATTCGAACATTGGAGAACATAATTAACAGAAAAGAAATAGGATACCCAAACCATATTTTTAAACCTGTTATAAAATGTATATCCTATATTTTTACTAATTCCTTACTCCCATGAAAGTATCCTGGGGAGGATATTCTCTCCATTTTTTTCAGACTGAAATCCTTTTATCCCGTACGATTTCAACCCTCTGACACAATACGAAAAAACAAATGCTGTTAAAATCCATACACATGGCCCTTCCAGGACTCAACCCGGGGCCTTCAAGCCATGGTATATCGCCGCAGACCGCTCGGCTTGGTATGAAGATGTACGTTGTATGATTGCGAAGAGTTCACGACAATATAAGAAACTTTAATCCAAAATGGCCAACCAAAAATCAACTTTTTTTTAGCCACTAGCTAATCTAGGTGTACTGTCATGAGTTTGTTACACAAAAGGGGCAACCACCACATAGTTGCACACACCCCACGGTTATGGGAACAGATTTGAACCATGGAGGTGAAGACTGGCCCCAAGCATTCTTTCGTCCGATATGTCATTCAGCTCCCATTACTATGGCACTTTAAGTAGAGCTTACTGTGCAGTAACATATAAAATTTTAATCAAATACTTTCCATTACTCAATAAAATTATTTGGTTCCGAGCTTTTTAAAAAAGAAATAATTGCAACAAATCTAAACATGCTAAAATGGAAAGTAGTTTTTGGATTGTTATCTATCTATCTATATATATATATATATATATTTATATATATATATATATATATATATATATATATATATATATATATATATATCGAGAGAGAGAGAGAGAGAGAGATGGAAAGATATATAGATAAATAGAGAGATAGATATGTGTGCACACTTTGATTTCATATATTCCAGCCTTTACGTTTCACAGTGTTAACCCATAACAATCCAAAAACTACTTTCCATTTTAGCATGTTTAGATTTGTTGCAATTATTTTTTTAAAAAAAGCTCGGAACCAAATATATATATACAGACACTATAAAGGAAGTGGGCTGATAGTATACGATAGTGTCGGGGATGGTGACACCTTTACATCGAACTTTGCTTGTCGTGTAAACATTATTTGACATTAGTGTCTTCATCTTCGACGTACCTATAAGCAATTTGCTGCATATTCGTGTATTGAAACTGGTGCAACAAATTTCAATGTTTCAGAATGTTAAAAAAAAAAAAAAAAAAGCCAGGGTCGAGAAGCCTCAGACAACTAACAGCAGAGATATATTATCTTGTAAACTATTTGTCCTTGCCTTGTCAGCTTATTTGAATTTATTTTTAAGACCTTTAGGTAACTTTGGCGGAATGGATGATGATGGGAAAATTAGTGGAATGAAGAAAGTGGTAGAATACTAGACAACTTCGAGAAAACACACACATTCGAAAAATGAAATGAAATCTTTGAGTTTTACGTCCCACGGTTATGAAGGTTAGGCTAAAGGAGACAGTGACGATGAGCAATGAATGAAATGGTGGAATGAAGAAAGTGGGAGGAAACGGGAGAACCCCGAGAAAACCCACGCACATGGTGTTTGTCCACCACAAAGTTCACTTGGCGGGGCCGGGATCGAACCCGAGACCCCAAGCACCAGAGGTGAATGCTCTACCACTGAGTCACCGCGGTCCCCACACACATTCAATGTTTGTCCATCACAAAGCTCACATGGCACTAACCGAGATCGAACCGACTACCACATACACTAGAGGTGAAGGCTTCACGGTGTAGCTACCGTGACATTTCTTGTCTTGTGTGTTCTGGGTAATACTTGTAACTTAGTTGTATCTTGATTAACATGGTGCAGCCTGCTACATTTTACTTTCGTTCACATGGTATGCTGCTATATTTTTTACGAGACAAGACGAGACGGGACAGAACCTCTTGAGACGAGACACGAGACGGGACGAGCACATTTTTTCGAGACGAGACACGAGACGAGACATGCTTTGCACGAGACGAGACGAGACAGCCTGAAATCTCGTCTCATCTCGTCTCGTGGCAACACTAGTATGGGTTGATAAATATTACGGTTCGTAGCCGCAGCAACAAAATCTTAATAAAAAATTGTACCCAGTGTCAGGGAAACTAGAATTGTCAATGTAAATTTTCCTAAGAACTACATATATTTGTATAATCTTCGAATCTTATTATTAGTATACATACACAAAGTCTTCCTTGCCACGGAATTCTCAACTGGCAATAGCAATACCCAGCTCTTATATGGCGAAATAACAGTGTTGGTTGTTCATGTGTTCAATAGTCCCTTTTCCGACCCAATGTATGTGCACTTGCTTAGAGAAGTCATACCGTTCAATGTAACAGAACCAAATTTTAAACTTAAGTTTTTTATAAGATTCTTCAGAGAAGTTCGAATTTTCCTCCTACCTTAAAAATAAGAATGGTTTACTGTAAATAAAAGAAGCAAAAGGGATCTGATTGGATTTATTTATATTTCATAAGTTAATACTTCATTAACAACCCTATGGTATAACAATTAATTTCCTCTTAAGAATCTAAACGGAGTAGTTTACTCTTGGAATGAAATTACAGTTGAAAGTAATGGCAATTTTCTTTTTACGCACCCTGTACCTAGTAATTTTTTTTTTAATTCATTTTCGGTTTAGTTACACAATTTATTTACTCTCTCTACTTCGAATTAAATATGATGAACCCAAAGGTTTCGTTAGTAACCATATTCCCACTGTATAATATATTTATTTATATTTTGATTAAGTGTAAAACCCATTTTCGGATATATAACTTGAATAGTTACAAGGTTTACCATTCTGACGTCATACCGAAACATAGTTCCGTTATTGGATATAAATTTCCTTAATTTCAGACCAATGTAGATTTTGGCCAGGTACCTAATCTTTCCCTCACCCCCTCTCACTAGTCCATAGTCTCTTTCAGATCCGGTTATATCTGGATTTGCCAAATTTCTATTTGCTTTGTAATTTCCGCGGCTAAAGTTTTCGTTCTGATTGGAGGAATTCTCCTACCTCTGGCTTTTTCGGCGCAATATTATCAGAATAATTGAAGACACACTAGTAGGAGCAGCTTGTGATTTTCTTGCCACATATTTTTCGGGAAGGTCTCAAATTTTCAAGGAAAACTAAGGTAACATTTAATGTAACTTAATATTTAAAGACTGACAATGATTTAGGAGCTGACAAACTTCCATTTTTCGTCAAGTGAACTGTAAAATAAAGCAGAAATAGGAACCAGCTTTTCTGACGCCATATTGCTCATCATCCAAGCCAAAGCATAGACAGTTTATGAGAGTGATTGTCTGACCTTTTTAAAAAAACTCAGTTACGGATTAGGGAAATTACGACCTGATTAGTGCATGTTGGTCGTGTATACAGTAAATGTGATTTATCATTATTTATTTCGTAATTGCATGTATGTAGTAGTTTTGATAGTACTGTAAATAATCATAATGGCAGCTTAAGTCAGCTTAAAAGGGCTCCTATCCCCTTTTCCAAATTGAACCAGTTCTAGCGGGGGGAATGGGTTAGTTATTGTTCGTTTTAGGGCCTTTTCCCCTTTCAGGGGAAGGGTCCCTCCACAAACCTCGTTAAGGTGCCCCCAGGGCATCAATTTTTGGCAATCATTATGTAAACAATTGGTCAGGTCAATTAGACCTAGTGTTACCTTTCTCATTTTTGACCCCCTTTAAATTAAATAGAGCCGACTGTATATATCGACGAGGGAGTAATGTATTTTAAATCTAATGTGTTAGGTTATTTTCGTCAACATGCATGTAACTAAATGGTGCATGTTTAGTTTAGTTAGTTGTCTTTATGTATAGTACTAACAGCGGTGTATGTAGTTAGTAGTTTTGTGTGAGTGTGTGAATTTTCGATTTGGACAGTGTATAAATATGCTTTAATTTAGTACCATTTTCCTAACATAAATAAACCAGAGTAAATATTAAATTTCTGATTAATGAGTACAAGTATATATTTCAGTACACGGTAAATTATGCCTCCACTACAGCGCCATAGCGTCAGTTTTCGGTAGTCAATTGTTTGTTGACAGTACGACATCGCATGACTTAGTGATTTAGATTGTTTGATTTTGGACATTTATTCTCAAATTACTTCCCGTGGACATGGTTTTCGGTTCGGATGAGTATACCTTCATATAAAATAGCATGAGACCTTACTGTACTGAAAATTTTAGCTTGCTAGGTCCAGTAGTTAATGAATAATCCGTTGAAATAAAGAACACCTATTTTCTTAATAGAAGTAAAGCCCATATGCTGTTACTGTTTGTTTAAAAATGTAGTATTAAATTCTCTTTTCCCGTGGCTGTAAAAAATTCCATTGTTGATTCAGTTTTATCAACAAATCAGAAATAGATTAATCGTTGACAATTTAACTTTCCGTAAATACATGTATGATTTTTTTTTTAAACCTGCAAAGTAAATACAATTTGGGTGCTTCGAAATAAAGAGTACGTGGTTCGATGAATGTGATCGTGTGGTGGTTTGAGCGTGATAGATTGTGATAGTTACATATATATATTTATTACTGCGTAACGTAAATATGTGTATGGCCTGCGTGTAAAATGTACGAAATAGGGTGTTTATAAAATATTACTTCGTGCGAAAATTAGTAGATAATGAATGAATGTAATGATATGTTAATAATATGATATATAATATGAATGAAATGATGACCCCTATATTTAAATGGATAGGCCTAGTGAATTTTATATAGTGAAAATACGAATATGTTTACGAAGAAAAAAAAAAATCTCTCGCGTTTTGACTTCCACACCAGTGCATTCATCCAACCGAGTTTGCTACTTGAATAGTAAATTGTAGTTGGGAAATTGTGTCTTACTTTGCATTTATGTACCTCATGATAACAGCCCCGGAATCTTAAAACTTTCAATAGATAGGGTAGCATCATGTGGGAATTACTTCTAAAGGATGACAGAAATGATAATTAAGAAAACCAACTGCTATATCCTGTGATCATCGAAAAGTACAGGTTTCGGTCATTTGTACCTTTAGCATTCATAGCCTCTCCGAGATTTTTTTTGTTGCTTACCTTATTTATTTATTGTGCAGTGTTCATATAACTCAGTTCGGACTATCCGATTAAATTAACTGCTACTAAATATAGCGTACCCGGACGTCGACCCCTAGTCCCCTTAAGTATTTTCATGTCTTTTCTTAGTTTAATTAGATGAGGGAAATTAACGACGTCCCAGACGGTGGCATGTCTGCGCTGGGTAGCCATCGGTGATGTTTCGGTAATTGAAATCACCGATCCAAAATTCAGTTTATTTATTTAATTTTTTTTTATTTTGGCAAATCACTAATTAGGGATACCTTAGCTATTACTCTAATTTCATCCCTATTCTGGAATCTTCTAGTTTCCAAGAGGTCGGATGATTTTTTTTTTCTTGAAATTCTAAATTAGCGCCTTCTCTAACCTTCCGGACGATTTCCGGGAACCTGCTGGTTTGGGCCGGATACGGGGATCGGATTTCAATCTTACAACCAAACTCTTGTGGGATTGGGATCTGATGGACACAGAACTTGCATCCTTGGCAGCAGGGCGTTCCTTGAGTCTACGTATTTGAGTAGACCACCCTTTTGGCATGTTAAGAATATTTTGGCTATGGATTTTGTTGAGAGCGAAATTCGACTTTCGTCTTTGTAGCGTTAGTCACTTCTCACTTAAGTCTTTGGCGCCACTATTCTTCGTCTTCCTTCTTCTCTATCTCTCTCTGTCTTCATTACTTCGAGATTTTTTTTTTTTAAATTTCAACCTCCCCCCCCCCGGTTTCTGAAACTCATAAAACATACAATATTCATTTCACTTATTTCGATCGTATGTACTAACTGAGACATCGAGGGATGCAATTCGTGGAGGTATTGCAGCACAACTCAGAACCATTTTCGCGATATTCAATCCACCACGGGAGAAATTGCCGGGAAGGTACACTATGCTTTCAGATTCCTAGAAACCTTCGTTATTCATTGATCATACAACTTATATCAATTGATTACTGATTTCTGGTTTTTATTTCTATTGATTGGTCATATAGTGTGTATGTATTAATAGTTTGGGCCCACTAGTTTCGAATAACATTGATTTTTTTGTATATACATATATATATGTACTTACATAGTTTTAAGAGTTAAGTGCCTGCTCTATTTGTTGCATTTCCACCTCTTATGTCATTAAATAACACCAGCTATTTTTTTTGTATATATACGCGGATCTTTAGTAAATTGAAAATGAACATTGATTATCGGGTTTATTCATATGAAATACAATGTTGCAACCTTATGAAGGAAAAAAAGTGAATTTTTGATAGTCAGGGTTTTTGTTTTGTCTTTGAGCCAAATAAATATAAATATTTATAAAATATGAATACTTGTCGAATATGAATGGTTATGTAGAATTTAAACGTCGACGAAATATTAAGATAGATATTAAAGTGAAATTTATTGTATTGATTAATATGAATACATATATATATATATATATATATGAGTATGCATGTAATGGGCTCGATATTTACCCTGGTCTTGTTAGGTTGCCATAGATTTTTGACACCCGGTATTAACTAACTATTTGTGATATATATAGTATTACCGCGTAAATTGTCATAAATTACTTCTTGTTGAGTTGTTATTAATTTTTGTAACTATTAAAGTGGAATATAATGTTAACTACTGCATGTGAATAAAACAAGTAGCGGGTCGTAAGATAAATAAGAATAACCCTAATCCTTACCCAAATTTACTTTGCGAGTGAAATTAGCAACCTACGAAACAGTGCGCCCCTCCAACGACTTTTTCCATCAGTAAACCATGAAACAAATCCTTCCCCTACGATCGGAAACCAAACTATTCAGTATCTAGAATTTTTTAACTACAAGATCTATACTAGGAAAAAATTAGTGATCTTAAATTCAACGAACTGAAATCTGTTTAATAATTTAATGTGAATACCGGAATATGGAAATATGTTCCCAATATCTGTGACTGGATTTGATAATTTTTCTTTAATATTAACAAACTTTGAAATTTTAGATCAAGTGCGTCGAGTGACAAAGTGAAAAATATAAACATATATGTGATATGAAGCAGTTAGTTGTCTATAGTTAAAACAAAACCAATTGAATACTCTCATGGACACAAACCACAGTGCGTAAAGAGAGTTAAGAAAAAAAAAAGGAGCTATTATCGACGTAAAAACAAAAACTCATAAAACTGTCGATATGTCTCCTATTGAGACAAAGACTCAATAAAATATTACTAAAGTTTTTTTTTTTGAATGATTAACCAATTATTTTTTCTCTTTTGCCTGCAACGATATGTATTCATTGCACTGAATTTTAAATATATCTTGACCCTTGAAGTTTTTTTCTTTTTTTTCGTCTTTTTTCTTGTTTCGTCTTTGGTTTAATTCCTTTTCATGTAATTCAACTTTTAATATATATATATAGTGTTGTAAATAGAAAAAAAACGGTTCGTATTTTTTCAGAAATCTACGTTTTTTTTAGAAAAAAAACATTGCCTCTCGTTTTTTTTCTAAATTTCGTTTTTTTTTCAAATAGTCATTTGTAATGCATCTTACGTCTATTTAAGAATGAAATATTTTCATGTAGGTGTAATCACCGTAAAATGCAACATAAATTAAACGCTAGATACTGATACGCTACAAATATTTTACAATTTATATGAATACCATACCTATTAACAATTCGGGTTTCAGCAGTTTTCATCAATATCAACTAAGAAATAAAAGTAGAAATGAAATTTTGTTTTTTCGTGAAAGCAGGCCTTTAATAAGCACGAAAATAATGTCACGAACAGTATAAAATTCCAATAACTTGTCTAAAGGTAAAAACTAATACTAATTTGCCTAATAGTATTTTTCTAAATGTCATATATAAATAATTTGTCGACTAGATATATATGATATGCAGAGCCGGCTCTACCATATATGCAGTGGCGTATTTACGATTTTGTTTCGGGAGGGGCTTTGCTAACTTTCGGGGGGGGGCTTTGCCTGAAAATGTGAAAATTCTGCAAGATATTTCATATACTTTACTATAGTAAGTACGATTTCGGGGGGGGGGCTTAAGCCCGGAAGCCCTCCTAAATACGCCACTATATATATGCAACACGTGCATTTGCATGGAACGGCAAGCTTGGATGGTCCGGCAAAATCTGTCATAAGTATATTATTTAAATTAAATATTTCTTGTTGGAAACAGACTTCATGATGATGGTAGTTACAATTACTAAGCTGACCTTCTATTTGAGTACTACATTCATAAATTATGTTTAGGTTGCATTAGTTTAAGGCCACATGGACAATGCTAAAGCAAATGGTCGAATAAATCCGAGCACAAATTGTTTGATTGTTGTCAAATGCAAGTATTCAATTCTCGAATAGTAGTGAATATCTGTTCCATTTAGTAAGTTATCACAGTTTTGATATGAAAGTAGTCTTGTTTTTGTCAGAAGCAAGTTCCTTATCATTGAAGATAGAAATAAGTTTCTTTTTTTAAATGTTAGAAGATGTAGAAGAAAAATCAAGAAATAAAGATAAAAGAGCTAGTTGCACTGGAATTGCAAACTGAAACATTGAGATTGAAGCTCGATAGTGAATTCTATAAAAAGGATTACCATCTTTCCTATGCAAGTGTGTTTGCTTTATCTTTCACTATCATAATAGATTAACATTTAAAGAAAAAAATAGATACAACGGAATTGCATTTTTAGTAAGTATTTAAGCCTTTCTGAGTGCAACTGCACTTACCCTCACCTTTGTTGTTCATGCTGGAGTAGCATACTTAAAATAATGACTTCTAAGATTTATTCTTTCTGGAGAAAGGGGGAGGCGGCAAATGACAAATTGACTAGGATCTGAATATAGGATGACTCAATTTGAAGTAATGCAGGGTGTTTCAAAATTAATATTAGGTTTTTGACACTTTGTAGTATCTATTACAATTAACTTACAATTCTAAATATTATATCAAATGAAAGAGCAACTCAAACAGTTTTGTACGCACACATGTGCATACGTTGTTTCTTCTGGTTGCCGTTAGAAAGAGCAAGTAGCAAAGATGGAGACTAGAGAGCAGAAAGCTTTTTGTGTTTTAATAAAGACTGAACCTGTACAGTGAACCGTCTGTATGAAGAATATTAAGGAGACGCTTGCAACTACGTCTTTATTGTTTACAGTTGCTACAGGTCTAAAACCTAAACTACGGTTTACGTGCCTATTTCGCAAGTGAAATATTGCTGCATAACAATGAAGATTTTCTGGATCGTATCGTCTACAGTGATAAATCGACTTTTCACCTAAGAGCTAATGTGAACACTCATAATGTTTGCATCTGGCCGTCAGCAAATCCTCAGGAGATGGTACAATTGAAACGAAACTCCCCTAAATTGAATGTGTTTTGTGCCATATGGCGGAAAGTTTATGGGCCTTTCTCGCCTATCGACTAGATGTGTGCCGTGTGATGAATGAATCTCACATTGAACACTTGTAGCAAAGACTGTTTGAGGTGCTCTTTTACTTCATGCATTGCTTATAATTGTTCGTAAAATGTAATAAGTACTACGAAGACTTAAAACCCCAAAATTTATTTTGAAACACCCTACATTTCTCACCAACAGTGTTGGAACTAAGATGTAAAAAGGAGAAAAAAATTTCCTTATAAAGTTATTGTTTACAACGATATTATTATTAGTCGAGACTATAACTACAACAACAACACGAGTTAGTAGTCAAAAAAATGTAATCAAGTGTATACTCGGTGGTCAAGGTGGCCAAAGTGGCACACACAGGTGTGTCACTTGTTTAATCCGCTCCAGTGTGGACACTAATTAAGATATCGGGATATTATTCTTGCAAAATGTGGTTGGACTATAGTTTATCATATTAATTTCTTTTTCTTCTGGTGTCGAATTTCACACCAGTAAAAAATTCGAGAATTTTCTAATTTCGAATTTCCTTTACTTTTTTCCCCTGTAGCTTCCTTCGTTGTAGAAAGACATCCTTAAGACTTGCCAGGTAGATACCTCTGATGGATACCTAACTGTTGACATCAATTGGACGGGCCTGCGCGTAGTGTTGCCAATTAGGGAATTTAAAATTCTCCTATATTTGGGCAAAAAATTGGAAATTTTTGTTTATAAATCCGTAGCTATACGTCCGAGTGCAAGTCAACTTACGCCAATCGAACATTTGTCCTTACTTAACAAACGAAGTACAGATCGTTACATGGGGTAATTAGGGAACGCACGTAAAATTCGTATTTAGGTTCTAGCCCTTGATTTTTCTAGTTTTTCCTTGCCTTTCTCTTTACTGTAATATATTTTTGATAATTAGAAGCTTTGTTCCTTAAATATCGCCATAATACTTGTAGGATATATTAGTGGTGTACCAGTGTTTAATTTAAGATAGTTTGCGTCTGTCTGGTTGCAGTGTTGCCAGCTACAGAATATTTTAATTCCAGATTTTAGGGGGAAATTTTGGAAAAATTATATGTTTTGTCTCTATTATTTCCCTCTTGTTGGCTATATCGGAACAAACGTACCAGTATCTGGAGGTCTCGTGTTTGCTCTACACAACGCACTATAAAAAGTTTCAATAGGATAATTAGGGGAAGTACAGTTGAGGTTTACAGTGGAACTTGTTCTCTAATTGAAAAGATAACTGTGATTTTTTTAAAGGTAGAATGAGATATTTGTTATTGACATGCTTACTTTCTTAGATATGTCACAAAACTTGTAGGATATATTAGAGGAATACCAAAGCTTATTTTAAGATAGTTTGTGTGTGTATGATAGTATTGTTGCTAGCTACAAAAAAAATTAATTCCAGATTTTAGGGGCAAATTTTGGGAAAAATTCCCTTTTTTATTTCTATTATTTCCTTCTTGTTGGCTACATTCGAACAAACGTACCAGTGTCTAACAGCCTCATCCTTAGCCTATACAGCGCACCATAAAAAGTTTCACTAGAATAATTAGGGGAAGTACAGTTGAGGTTTATAATAAACCATGTTCTGGAAATTGTAAGAAAATGGTGAATTTCTGAGGTAGAATGAGAGTTGTTTTTTTAATTTCATGTTTACTTAGTTATATATCGCCATGATACTTATAGGATATATTCTTCGAGTACTACGGTTTATTTTCAGATAGCTTTCGTCTGTCTGATGGCAGCGTTTCCAGCGAAAACAATTAATTCCCGCTATTAGGTGAAAAATTCGGAAAATTTCCATTTTCCCCTCTATTATTACCCTCTTACTGGCTACATTGAAACAAACGTACCACTACCCGAAAGCTTCCTCTTTGCTCTACAGAACGTACCATAAAAAGTTTCAATAGGATAATTAGAGAAGCTGTACCCCGGCATATTTGATTTTTGCCTCTGAGGCGTAAAAAGTGTCAAAATTTCATGTGTATGACAGAATTTTTTTTCCCTCTTTGAATGGAAGCCAGCGACTTCAGGATTTCACTGTACCTTGTCAACACACCAAAGATTTGTTTAGGTGACTTGAACCCATATAGCAGCAGTGGTGCTAGATACAAAAAATTTTTGAAATTCGGTTAGGGAATTTTTTGTAAATTTTCACCCCTACATTTCCCTCAATAATTTCCCACCCGTTGGTAACACTGCAATGCAACTTACACCAAAAGATAGCCACATCCATTTTCTTAAAAACAAGACCTTAACCATATCAATCGAATGAATAGTTTTTGAGCAATAAGTCAGTAACTGGAAATGTAGGAAAACGCCAAAAATGACCTGGGACCGAAAGGAATAATCACACAATTTTGCTCGTATAGCTTCAAAGAAACAAACGATTTGTAAGTTACGAGGGCTTCGACTCAAGTTCTGTTGATTATTTCAATAATCTGCAACATAAATCAATAAATAATAGTTGCCAGAAAAAAAACAGATTTTTGAAAAAAAACATGAAAAAGAACGATGTTTTTTATTGAAAAAAAACTTCACAGAAAAAAAACCGTTTTTTTACAACACTATATATATATAAAAGGGAAATGTGTTATTTGATCTTGTTGCAAGTAGCGAATTTCTGTGCATGTTTATGAAACATTCTTTTCATGTATTAAATTTTTTGTTCTGTTATGTCAAACTAAATCTTCTTCTATTGAAATGTAATAAATGTCTATAGCAATGTAGTTAGGTTAGTTTAATTCAACCAAATACAACCCGAAGTATACATTGTCCTGTATGAATGTGTGTGTGAGTGAAATGTAGGTTTAGTATTAAGTGCACCAATTATCTTGTCATACATGTGTAATTTATTATAATTATTGGTAGTTATCAATTGAACTCATTGAATGTTAATACTAACTTAAGTTGGCTCTATGAAGGAAGTAAAAAGGACTGAAGTAGCCTGAACGAATGATCATCATGAGAGAACTGTGAAAGTCAAAATCTTCGACACATATGTGATACTCTGATTTTTTTTTTTTTCTGTGGTCGTTTCTAACATGCCATCAACTTCGTCGTTCATTTTTCAAATATTGAATATTAGTCTAAAACTTCTGGAAATATTGAATAAACGGTAAAATTAAACTTTCTCATCTATCTCCGAGCTAGATTGGGATAATTCGGTAGTTGGGGTCAAATGGATCTAGATCGGGGATGTATGGGTTAACATGTGTCTACCTTTGATCACCCTAATACCAGACATTCACCCAATAGCTATTGGAAATGATCACAATTAGATATTTACTCACTTTCCTTTACCATATTCCTCAAAATATCCAGTAACAGTTTCCTCTTTATCACCTTCTTACTTTACCTCTTTCCTCTTCTATCTTCCTCTTCCTTTCTTCATCTTCTTCTTCTATTTTTAATAAAACTGAAAGGGGGGTCGTGACTGGGAATTCTATATGTAATAAACACGGTCATGTATTTATTTGATTTTATTTTCTTTAGAAGTCCGATAAAAGGTTTTCTCTTTTCGATCGAACCTAGTATGTTCGAAATTAAGAAATTAAGAAATGGAAATTATATTCCAATATAATTAGGCATAAGCTAATAGCTTCATGAACATCCCCACCAGGGGTGAAGGGTTCCCACTCACGACTTATTCTGTGCATCACATTTGTTGCAGCTTCCTTTTTCCTCAATCAGTTTTAGATTGACGAGCGGTAACAGGATTCGTTGTTATGGCAACAGTGGTTGCTGTGGCAACGGCCCCCCTTTTCCAGTTTTAGAATGGCGACACGTGACAAGATTGTTGCCATGGTAACCATGTTTACTGTGGTAACGGATCTGAAAATGCTTATTGAATAATACCAGTTATCATGCCAATTAGTTTGAATTGGTGAACCGCGACAAGAATGTTTGTCATGGCAACGTTTGTTCCCATGGCAACGGATCTCCGTTTAAATGGCGACCGATAGATTTGAAATTTTTTTTTAAGAATGTCAAAGAGTGAGGTTGAAGGCATGTTGAATTGATTACAACATTGAAATTAATACGAGAAATTTATAGTCAAGTGAAACAAGTAGAGTAGTTGGCTACTTTGTCATTTTTGTTTCCTTTTCTAAGGGGGAAAAAGAGAAGGAGTGTCAAAATTTTTCTAAATTAGAACTAAACGCTAGAAGGGTTTCAAGGAAGGAAAGAGAATGGGAGTCCTTTAATTTATGAATAATACTTGTTTGGATAGCGAATAAGTATTTTATAGTATATGTGTATTTTTGATATATATCTTGTCTTTTGTAAAGTGTATAAAGTGTCTCAAAGCTATGGCAACAAAAAAGGTTGTTGTGTCACAGGACGAGTGTGAAGTCACGTGCACTCAATGCACGTTAGACGAAAAAGAGAAAAGATCTCGCGCCCCGCGGAGACTTATAAGATGTACCGGTTGTGGACTAAAATGGATCCACTTTGCTTGCTCCAATTTGGACGATACTGCTGAAAATGCAGAAAAAGTTCAAACCGGCGAAATAATGAAATATTGTGAGGAGTGTGAAAAGGACCGAGGCCAAATATCTCCAGCGGAGATATCTGACCTCGACGATGAGGAAAAGAGTGGAAATCAAAGTGATTCTCGGGATCAGACGGCAAACCCGAAGGAAGGAATGTCATCTGGAGGGTCTGACACGTCTGCATTAATTCGCCAGATGATGGAAATGATGCATGAAAAATTTTCTAATATGAACGAAAAATTCACTAACATGGAAGTTAAAATAGAACAGAATGGTGCAGATCTGAGACGTGAGAATGCAGAAATGAGGCGTGAGATAAATGAAAAGTTAGACCAGAATAGTGAAAACTTAAGGCGTGAGATAAATGAGAAGTTTGATACCTCGAAACGAGAGACCGACGCTCGATTCGAGGTATTAAACAATAAATTTGACCAGATCTGTTTAGACTTTGCTTCTTCGATGAGCAAATTGAAAGAGCAAACGTCTACTGAACTAGAGCAGGTTAGATACCGGGCCCAACAGTCTACCGAGCAGCTCAGAGACGAAACAAATAAAAAAATTAAACGAAATAGATGTAAGGTTTGAGAGTACGAACAAAAGATTTGGTGACATCGAACAAAAAGTTGAACAGCAGCAGGCTGAAATAAGTAGATTGAATGTTGTAATATCCGACCTATCAATAGAAACTAAACTAGAGTCGGTTGATCAAAGAATTAGTCGAATTCAAACCGAAGTAGACAGTATTAAGGGGAATATTACTAAATTGCAAATCGCCAAGTCTGATATCTCCTATCCTTTTCCTGATGGCGATTCTCCAGGGAAAATTTTCCCAGAAACAAGTAATGTCCTCCCGGGTAAGAGTCAAGTGTTGCCTGATGCACGGGACACAGCAATGTATTGCTCCCCGCATCAGCCAACCTCGAAATCATGGTTGAGTAATTTCGATGTACCGATGCAGTCGAGTGTTGTGACTACAACAGTCACTAGCGTAAATGCTCACTCTACCTTTGGAATGGTACAATCGTACAGCGTGCTGCCAGGAGGGGAAAGGAGATGTGCCGGACCGTCGGTTACTACCGTGGTGGGTCCTAAGTTTGAACCTTACATGGTCAACACAAATTACAAAACCTCTCTTGGTCATATGGGAGCGTTCAGTTCAGTGACCACTCCGTCGGTGGCAAATCCGGTGACAACCCCAACTGCTCAGGATAACGCGTTGATTCCACTGGATTCTTTTCCTGCCCCGCATAGTATGAGCTCTAAAGTTTCCCTCCGGGATATTGAACGTTTTCCCACTTTCGATGGGAACATTACTAACGGGTTACCTCGAGTTTTCCTGCGGAGACTGCAGCAATATTTAGACATGTACAAACTTACAGATGGGGAACGCCTACAGATAGTTGAAAAATGTTTGATCGCCGCTTCGGGCGCATGGTTTGCTTCGGTTAAATACCAAATCCGGACGTTTAGTGATTTTTTGATTCTTTTTAAAGAAGAATATTGTAATGAGCACATCGAACGGCTCCAAAAGAGAAACTTACAATCACTCCGGTATGATCGCTCCAAGTATGGGTCCCTCTTGGACTATGCTTGGAAAATTATCGAACTATATTATCAGATAGCTGAACATCCCTCTCAGGCTGAACTTGTAGATATTATAGTTAACGCTCTTCCACCCGATGAGTCCCGGGCCATAGCGTCCCACTTGTGCCAAACGGTACGAGAAGTCACCTCACGTTTAGCTGCCTTGTGCGGTAAGGAAGTTGGTGGTCCACCAAAACGATACTTCGCCCGACAGGCAAAAATTCTAAAACCGACGAAAACGAAGGTAACGGCAAGTTGCCAGACAGATTTCCTGAGTTATACCCAAGCTGGATCTCGTTATCCTAGTGGGTATGGCTCAGAAAACAACAATAATGGCCGGCGACTATTTAGGAATCGGCCCATGTTCAACAATCGCCGGAGTTATCGTCCCTATGACCGTACCAACATGGAATCGAACCCGGGTAGGGGCGATAACACCAGGAGGAATTTTAACAGGGCGTACGGAAGAAGGGAGAACGGTAATAGTCAGAATAATAGTAACAATAATGTAAATCGACCCCAGAATTCAGTCCCTTCGCAAGTGCGTGGTAACGGTGAGCCTAGAACAATATTAAATGGGAGTGATAGTCGGGAAACTAGATCCTAATGTCATCTGATATGCTAGTCGGCGAGTGAAGCCTTACGAGTTGTCTCTGTCGATTTCTCAGTTAGAACTTCTGTCCGTTCTATTGCTATATGAACACTACTGAAAAAAAAAAAAAGTATCGGAACTCACAATTTTCGAAATTTAAAGATTTTCAATTGTACAGAAGATAAACGTAGTGAATTACTTGCGCAATACCCCAAGTAGATATAATACACTGTCCTAGAGTGACTGGTAACGTTTGAATGGGATGAATGAGTGTGTTAACTTAACAAGCATCATTAGTTAGTATTCCCAATTAGCAAAATTTTGTTATTCTAACAAAATTTTGTTAATGGGCCGGGGAAAACTGTAATATACCATTACAGTTGAAAGTAATGGCAATTTTCTTTTTACGCACCCTGTACCTAGTAATTTTTTTTTTAAATTCATTTTCGGTTTAGTTACACAATTTATTTACTCTCTCTACTTCGAATTAAATATGATGAACCCAAAGGTTTCGTTAGTAACCATATTCCCACTGTATAATATATTTATTTATATTTTGATTAAGTGTAAAACCCATTTTCGGATATATAACTTGAATAGTTACAAGGTTTACCATTCTGACGTCATACCGAAACATAGTTCCGTTATTGGATATAAATTTCCTTAATTTCAGACCAATGTAGATTTTGGCCAGGTACCTAATCTTTCCCTCACCCCCTCTCACTAGTCCATAGTCTCTTTCAGATCCGGTTATATCTGGATTTGCCAAATTTCTATTTGCTTTGTAATTTCCGCGGCTAAAGTTTTCGTTCTGATTGGAGGAATTCTCCTACCTCTGGCTTTTTCGGCGCAATATTATCAGAATAATTGAAGACACACTAGTAGGAGCAGCTTGTGATTTTCTTGCCACATATTTTTCGGGAAGGTCTCAAATTTTCAAGGAAAACTAAGGTAACATTTAATGTAACTTAATATTTAAAGACTGACAATGATTTAGGAGCTGACAAACTTCCATTTTTCGTCAAGTGAACTGTAAAATAAAGCAGAAATAGGAACCAGCTTTTCTGACGCCATATTGCTCATCATCCAAGCCAAAGCATAGACAGTTTATGAGAGTGATTGTCTGACCTTTTTAAAAAAACTCAGTTACGGATTAGGGAAATTACGACCTGATTAGTGCATGTTGGTCGTGTATACAGTAAATGTGATTTATCATTATTTATTTCGTAATTGCATGTATGTAGTAGGTTTGATAGTACTGTAAATAATCATAATGGCAGCTTAAGTCAGCTTAAAAGGGCTCCTATCCCCTTTTCCAAATTGAACCAGTTCTAGCGGGGGGAATGGGTTAGTTATTGTTCGTTTTAGGGCCTTTTCCCCTTTCAGGGGAAGGGTCCCTCCACAAACCTCGTTAAGGTGCCCCCAGGGCATCAATTTTTGGCAATCATTATGTAAACAATTGGTCAGGTCAATTAGACCTAGTGTTACCTTTCTCATTTTTGACCCCCTTTAAATTAAATAGAGCCGACTGTATATATCGACGAGGGAGTAATGTATTTTAAATCTAATGTGTTAGGTTATTTTCGTCAACATGCATGTAACTAAATGGTGCATGTTTAGTTTAGTTAGTTGTCTTTATGTATAGTACTAACAGCGGTGTATGTAGTTAGTAGTTTTGTGTGAGTGTGTGAATTTTCGATTTGGACAGTGTATAAATATGCTTTAATTTAGTACCATTTTCCTAACATAAATAAACCAGAGTAAATATTAAATTTCTGATTAATGAGTACAAGTATATATTTCAGTACACGGTAAATTATGCCTCCACTACAGCGCCATAGCGTCAGTTTTCGGTAGTCAATTGTTTGTTGACAGTACGACATCGCATGACTTAGTGATTTAGATTGTTTGATTTTGGACATTTATTCTCAAATTACTTCCCGTGGACATGGTTTTCGGTTCGGATGAGTATACCTTCATATAAAATAGCATGAGACCTTACTGTACTGAAAATTTTAGCTTGCTAGGTCCAGTAGTTAATGAATAATCCGTTGAAATAAAGAACACCTATTTTCTTAATAGAAGTAAAGCCCATATGCTGTTACTGTTTGTTTAAAAATGTAGTATTAAATTCTCTTTTCCCGTGGCTGTAAAAAATTCCATTGTTGATTCAGTTTTATCAACAAATCAGAAATAGATTAATCGTTGACAATTTAACTTTCCGTAAATACATGTATGATTTTTTTTTTAAACCTGCAAAGTAAATACAATTTGGGTGCTTCGAAATAAAGAGTACGTGGTTCGATGAATGTGATCGTGTGGTGGTTTGAGCGTGATAGATTGTGATAGTTACATATATATATTTATTACTGCGTAACGTAAATATGTGTATGGCCTGCGTGTAAAATGTACGAAATAGGGTGTTTATAAAATATTACTTCGTGCGAAAATTAGTAGATAATGAATGAATGTAATGATATGTTAATAATATGATATATAATATGAATGAAATGATGACCCCTATATTTAAATGGATAGGCCTAGTGAATTTTATATAGTGAAAATACGAATATGTTTACGAAGAAAAAAAAAAATCTCTCGCGTTTTGACTTCCACACCAGTGCATTCATCCAACCGAGTTTGCTACTTGAATAGTAAATTGTAGTTGGGAAATTGTGTCTTACTTTGCATTTATGTACCTCATGATAACAGCCCCGGAATCTTAAAACTTTCAATAGATAGGGTAGCATCATGTGGGAATTACTTCTAAAGGATGACAGAAATGATAATTAAGAAAACCAACTGCTATATCCTGTGATCATCGAAAAGTACAGGTTTCGGTCATTTGTACCTTTAGCATTCATAGCCTCTCCGAGATTTTTTTTGTTGCTTACCTTATTTATTTATTGTGCAGTGTTCATATAACTCAGTTCGGACTATCCGATTAAATTAACTGCTACTAAATATAGCGTACCCGGACGTCGACCCCTAGTCCCCTTAAGTATTTTCATGTCTTTTCTTAGTTTAATTAGATGAGGGAAATTAACGACGTCCCAGACGGTGGCATGTCTGCGCTGGGTAGCCATCGGTGATGTTTCGGTAATTGAAATCACCGATCCAAAATTCAGTTTATTTATTTATTTTTTTTTTATTTTGGCAAATCACTAATTAGGGATACCTTAGCTATTACTCTAATTTCATCCCTATTCTGGAATCTTCTAGTTTCCAAGAGGTCGGATGATTTTTTTTTTCTTGAAATTCTAAATTAGCGCCTTCTCTAACCTTCCGGACGATTTCCGGGAACCTGCTGGTTTGGGCCGGATACGGGGATCGGATTTCAATCTTACAACCAAACTCTTGTGGGATTGGGATCTGATGGACACAGAACTTGCATCCTTGGCAGCAGGGCGTTCCTTGAGTCTACGTATTTGAGTAGACCACCCTTTTGGCATGTTAAGAATATTTTGGCTATGGATTTTGTTGAGAGCGAAATTCGACTTTCGTCTTTGTAGCGTTAGTCACTTCTCACTTAAGTCTTTGGCGCCACTATTCTTCGTCTTCCTTCTTCTCTATCTCTCTCTGTCTTCATTACTTCGAGATTTTTTTTTTAAATTTCAACCTCCCCCCCCCCGGTTTCTGAAACTCATAAAACATACAATATTCATTTCACTTATTTCGATCGTATGTACTAACTGAGACATCGAGGGATGCAATTCGTGGAGGTATTGCAGCACAACTCAGAACCATTTTCGCGATATTCAATCCACCACGGGAGAAATTGCCGGGAAGGTACACTATGCTTTCAGATTCCTAGAAACCTTCGTTATTCATTGATCATACAACTTATATCAATTGATTACTGATTTCTGGTTTTTATTTCTATTGATTGGTCATATAGTGTGTATGTATTAATAGTTTGGGTCCACTAGTTTCGAATAACATTGATTTTTTTGTATATACATATATATATGTACTTACATAGTTTTAAGAGTTAAGTGCCTGCTCTATTTGTTGCATTTCCACCTCTTATGTCATTAAATAACACCAGCTATTTTTTTTGTATATATACGCGGATCTTTAGTAAATTGAAAATGATTATTGATTATCGGGTTTATTCATATGAAATACAATGTTGCAACCTTATGAAGGAAAAAAAGTGAATTTTTGATAGTCAGGGTTTTTGTTTTGTCTTTGAGCCAAATAAATATAAATATTTATAAAATATGAATACTTGTCGAATATGAATGGTTATGTAGAATTTAAACGTCGACGAAATATTAAGATAGATATTAAAGTGAAATTTATTGTATTGATTAATATGAATACATATATATATATATATGAGTATGCATGTAATGGGCTCGATATTTACCCTGGTCTTGTTAGGTTGCCATAGATTTTTGACACCCGGTATTAACTAACTATTTGTGATATATATAGTATTACCGCGTAAATTGTCATAAATTACTTCTTGTTGAGTTGTTATTAATTTTTGTAACTATTAAAGTGGAATATAATGTTAACTACTGCATGTGAATAAAACAAGTAGCGGGTCGTAAGATAAATAAGAATAACCCTAATCCTTACCCAAATTTACTTTGCGAGTGAAATTAGCAACCTACGAAACAGTGCGCCCCTCCAACGACTTTTTCCATCAGTAAACCATGAAACAAATCCTTCCCCTACGATCGGAAACCAAACTATTCAGTATCTAGAATTTTTTAACTACAAGATCTATACTAGGAAAAAATTAGTGATCTTAAATTCAACGAACTGAAATCTGTTTAATAATTTAATGTGAATACCGGAATATGGAAATATGTTCCCAATATCTGTGACTGGATTTGATAATTTTTCTTTAATATTAACAAACTTTGAAATTTTAGATCAAGTGCGTCGAGTGACAAAGTGAAAAATATAAACATATATGTGATATGAAGCAGTTAGTTGTCTATAGTTAAAACAAAACCAATTGAATACTCTCATGGACACAAACCACAGTGCGTAAAGAGAGTTAAGAAAAAAAAAAGGAGCTATTATCGACGTAAAAACAAAAACTCATAAAACTGTCGATATGTCTCCTATTGAGACAAAGACTCAATAAAATATTACTAAAGTTTTTTTTTTTTTTTGAATGATTAACCAATTATTTTTTCTCTTTTGCCTGCAACGATATGTATTCATTGCACTGAATTTTAAATATATCTTGACCCTTGAAGTTTTTTTCTTTTTTTTCGTCTTTTTTCTTGTTTCGTCTTTGGTTTAATTCCTTTTCATGTAATTCAACTTTTAATATATATATATAAAAGGGAAATGTGTTATTTGATCTTGTTGCAAGTAGCGAATTTCTGTGCATGTTTATGAAACATTCTTTTCATGTATTAAATTTTTTGTTCTGTTATGTCAAACTAAATCTTCTTCTATTGAAATGTAATAAATGTCTATAGCAATGTAGTTAGGTTAGTTTAATTCAACCAAATACAACCCGAAGTATACATTGTCCTGTATGAATGTGTGTGTGAGTGAAATGTAGGTTTAGTATTAAGTGCACCAATTATCTTGTCATACATGTGTAATTTATTATAATTATTGGTAGTTATCAATTGAACTCATTGAATGTTAATACTAACTTAAGTTGGCTCTATGAAGGAAGTAAAAAGGACTGAAGTAGCCTGAACGAATGATCATCATGAGAGAACTGTGAAAGTCAAAATCTTCGACACATATGTGATACTCTGATTTTTTTTTTTCTGTGGTCGTTTCTAACATGCCATCAACTTCGTCGTTCATTTTTCAAATATTGAATATTAGTCTAAAACTTCTGGAAATATTGAATAAACGGTAAAATTAAACTTTCTCATCTATCTCCGAGCTAGATTGGGATAATTCGGTAGTTGGGGTCAAATGGATCTAGATCGGGGATGTATGGGTTAACATGTGTCTACCTTTGATCACCCTAATACCAGACATTCACCCAATAGCTATTGGAAATGATCACAATTAGATATTTACTCACTTTCCTTTACCATATTCCTCAAAATATCCAGTAACAGTTTCCTCTTTATCACCTTCTTACTTTACCTCTTTCCTCTTCTATCTTCCTCTTCCTTTCTTCATCTTCTTCTTCTATTTTTAATAAAACTGAAAGGGGGGTCGTGACTGGGAATTCTATATGTAATAAACACGGTCATGTATTTATTTGATTTTATTTTCTTTAGAAGTCCGATAAAAGGTTTTCTCTTTTCGATCGAACCTAGTATGTTCGAAATTAAGAAATTAAGAAATGGAAATTATATTCCAATATAATTAGGCATAAGCTAATAGCTTCATGAACATCCCCACCAGGGGTGAAGGGTTCCCACTCACGACTTATTCTGTGCATCACATTTGTTGCAGCTTCCTTTTTCCTCAATCAGTTTTAGATTGACGAGCGGTAACAGGATTCGTTGTTATGGCAACAGTGGTTGCTGTGGCAACGGCCCCCCTTTTCCAGTTTTAAAGTCATACCGTTCAATGTAACAGAACCAAATTTTAAACTTAAGTTTTTTATAAGATTCTTCAGAGAAGTTCGAATTTTCCTCCTACCTTAAAAATAAGAATGGTTTACTGTAAATAAAAGAAGCAAAAGGGATCTGATTGGATTTATTTATATTTCATAAGTTAATACTTCATTAACAACCCTATGGTATAACAATTAATTTCCTCTTAAGAATCTAAACGGAGTAGTTTACTCTTGGAGTGAGGTTTCTTTCTTTTTTTTTCTTTTTTTTAAAAAATTGCTGTTTTCATAAATAAATAATTTAGTAATTACTGCAGTATAACATGATTTAATTTTAAATATAGAAGCGCAGGAGTTTAATGGTTTAGCACGTGCCTTCTTTGTATTTATGTATTTTTTATCACTTAATGAAGAATGTCTTCCCCATTAGTTATATATTAAATTTTATATATTATGTAACGTAGGGTGACCAGGCATCTGTGTTTGGCTTTTTTACGGGCTTCTAAACCCCAGAAATGAGTCTTGATTTGAAAAGATTGCGACATTTTGTAAATTGTATTAGTATATATATCGAATAGATGACTTCACAGAAAATTCCACGTTTTGACATTTGATTACCTTCCTTAAGTAGATAACACTGTTGTTTTAAGAAGGGGTAGGTAGAGAAAGAGAAGAAAAAAAATCACTTTTCTATTCAATTCAGGAAGTGACAGCAAGAAAGTTTAGTATAATGGCCTGTACCTCTTATTTTTATAATTATTTTCAAAGTGTGGACACCCTAGTGTCATGTAAATTAAGGAAGTTAGAGCTTAGCGCCCCTTTTCAGGAACGAGACTGTATGAGACGTGGATCTAAAGTTTAAGTGTATGGCTACTCCAGGATGCGTTTCCGATGCATCACCCCCTGCAGTGATAGCGACCTAGGTGGCTACTCGGTAATTTTACTTTCGCCAGAGTTATAAGTCAATCTGTGAGCCAGTCAGGGTTTCAAGGTCTTTTATCCAGGTTCAAGTCTATAATAGCAGAGTTCCAATACTCTGCACAAAGCATCTTCCAAGCAGCTGTTTCTTGCTAAAATCCTCTTGCCTGGTAACACATCTTTTCTTGCCCCCCCCCCATCCTTTAGACATCTTTTACTAATTCCGAAACAGGAGGCGATCTATTGTTCCACAACGCACCAAATACGCTCCAGCCAACATATTCTGCGAGTTTTTATTACTTTTGCATATGTAGCGCATTGTGATTAGCCATCCATATTTAAATACATGGTCAACATATTCCAAGCATATGCCTGAGCGATAAAAACGTATTGCGATCACATTGAATAGCCGTGCACTAAGGTGGAATTCGAACTATCATAACGCATTCAAATTTTCAATGATCTTTGATTGGGAATCGAAGTCCTATCCTCGTGCACCAAAGACACGTGGTAACAAAGACCACCAGCAGTGAGAATAAGCAGATGTTCAGTGGATTACCACAGAAGGAAAAATTCCAAAGTTCAATAATGAGGTGTTCTCAGTAACAAACAACAGAGACAAAATACAGAGAAATATTATTTAAAAGAAAAAAGAAAGAAAAGAAAGAATACATAATAGCAAACCGAGATGAAGCGAAAGTGACATGCTTTCGTGCGAGATCCAATATCGACTTGCTCATTCCGTTAGTTTCCTTAACGACTTCCCCTACCGCACCGCCCCTGGCGCAGTGGCTGCCACTTGATTTTTGGTCATTGGTCACGACATGGCTGTACCATCACATCGCCAGCTGCCCTCTCTGTGCCAGGGTCAAAAAACCCTCGCGCGCAACGGGATTACCATTACCTCGATTATTTATTAAAAGATAAAAACGATTTCATGGTCTTTCACCTCAAATACTAATATTTATGGAACCAACAGGAAGGTTCACGTGACGTTGGTCGAAATAAAAGATTTACTTGGTCTTCGTTTGCATTGCTACTTGATGAAGACAGGGATAAAACACATTTATTTATTTATTTATTTTGGAAAAACAATAGACAAATGCCTGATTACAGTTTTCCTTCATTGTATGGTAATACACAGTTGCGGATCCAAGGGGGGCTATAGGGGCTATAGCCTCCCCCCCTTGACACTCAGGTATACACTGGATAAAATGGACTTCAATCCTGCTTTACACTGGATAAAACGGCAAATATGGTTTAGCCCCTCCCTTCATCATATCCTGGATCTGCCCCTGGTAATACACATATAATAACATAAAAATATGATAAGAAAATAAAGATATAAATAAGAAAATATGATAGCACGATATACAGCTAATTTATTTAGAACGAAAATTTTATCTATAGCTAAAATGTACCCTTGTGACATCTTATTATACAATAAACCAATTTTTCCGACAGGCGATACATCCAATGCATTAGTCCAGCGTTTCCCAACCTTTTTCAACATGCGGCACACTACAGGTGTAACATGAATTCTCGCGGCACACTTATAAAATTATTATTATTATTATTATTATTATTATTATTATTATTATTATTATTATTATTATTATTATTATTATTATTATTATTATTATTATTATTATTTGTAAATATAAAATACCCTGGCATTTTTTTCTGTGATTACTGACATCTTTCTCTGTGAGAACAAAGCTCGATCACTGGTATTTCCCCGTAATAACTCATTATGCTTATTTTTCATTTTAATTTAAAAATAGAAAACAATTGCAATAAGATATAGGACTCAAGTGTTTAAAAATATACTTTCTTTCTCGAAAACTATCCAACCTTTCACTACGAAGGAAGACCACTAAATAACGAACGAACAAACAAATATCTGTAAATATAAAATACCGTGGCATTTTTTTTTTCTGTGATTACTGACATCTATCTCACGGAGAACAAAGCTCGATCACTGGTATTTCCCCGTAATAAATCATTATGCTTATTTTTCATTTTAATTTAAAAATGGAAAACAATTGCAATAAGATATAGGACTAAAGTTTTTAAAAATACACTTTCTTTCTCGAAAACTATCCAACCTTTCACTACGAAGGAAGATCACTAAATAACGAGCGAACAAACAAATATCTTGTACCTTTAAAACACAAATGTAGGTAAATTGTATGCATGTTTGCTTTGCCGAAAGAATTTAATGATATTTTAAAATTTCAAGTTATGAAATAGTTTGCAACAATTAAGAAGCAATGGTGGTCATAACAATGAAAAAAAAATACTTTTTTTAATACAGTGTAAAAATTAGTATGAAAGACAGTATGAAAAGTAACACAATATGAAACTTAAAACGGTAGATTCACAGTAGAGGTTCCTAGTAATGCGAAATACATATATACCTTTTTCCCTATGTCTTGCAATTTGATTGCTATAGAATTAATAATATTGTTTCGATTTGTTCGCGGCACATCAGCGACCCATTCGCGGCACACCAGTGTGCCGCGGCACACTGGTTGGGAAACGCTGCATTAGTCCTTTGCGCTGAGAGAAGGAATATGCCATTATGGAGACTCGTTGCTTTATGTGGGACGTGAAGTTTGAGATAGCAAATATTCTGAATCAATTGCACTATGAATTATTTTACGTAAAAAAACATAAAATGAAACGAGTTCTTGTTCTTGCAAGTGATTGTAATGAATATTTGTTTCGAAGATCGTGATTCTCAAATTTTGAATAGATCTCTGTTTCTTTATAATGTAAAAAAGTGCACAAATTTATCTTGAATGTTTTCGATTTTGTTTATGTATTTCTTACTATTATAACCGCATATTATCGCCACATATTCCACCTTAGACCTTACACAGGCAGTGTATACTGTTTTGAGAACATTAGTGTTAGAAAAATTGCTTCCTAATCTCATCACATATCGAAGGTTCCTAGAGGCCCCACCAACTACTCTCTTGACATGAACATCGACATGACTGCAGAGCGACTCCAAGATCAGTAACATAATCCACTCTCCCAATTTGGGTTTGATTAATAGTATACACATAGCATATATAGTTCATTTTCCTGGTGTATGACTACTTTGTATTTTTTTAATATTTAGCACAGGGATGCAAATAAGCAACAAAATTTTACTAGCCCAAGGAAAACTATCATCCCACATCCACAATAGAAATCACTTACTTACCCTCGGTATGTTATTAAATACTCGCTCGCCCCGGGCGAGTGGGTTATTTATATCTCTGAAGCAGCAACGTATTTGATTCACACCATTGGAAAATAGATCTAACATTTATATAAAGTGTGTTACCAGAAGCTCTTACCAATAGAATCAATAAAGTTTCCCTTATCATATTGTAATCATTTAAGAATTTATGTCATTTTAGAGCTTCAAGTTAAAAATCGAACTCAGAATTGTCAATTCACTCTGCCTAATACGTAAGATAAATTACTCACAAAATCTTGTGAGAGAGAGGGATCGGTAAAGTGTAATGAAGATATAGCAAGTTCAATATCTAAGTGCAGGTTTCGTGACGGGGACCTCGGTTGCCGCCACCATTAAACCTCAATCAATCAATCAATCAATCAAAATTCAGGAAGTAACAAGGAACTGCGTCGCCTATATGACATGTGCACCATGCACATAGGCAATATATTGTTTCAATTATTATTGAAACCGGAATTGGTGGTAGATTTCTACCACTTCCGGTTGTAGTAAAGAGCCTAGAGTGCATATGGAATACAGGGTGTTTCAAAATGAATGTCGTGGTTTTAAGGTTTTGTAGTATTTATTACAATTAATTTACAATTGTAAATAATATATCAAATGAAAGAGAGACTGAAACAGTTTTGCACGCCTCTGTCTGCCGTTAGAAAGCCTTAGTAGTAAAGACGGCGACTAGTGAGCAGAAAGCGTCTAGTATTTTATATTTTGTAAAGTTTGAATCTGTAGTTACAGTGCAATCGTCTGTGTGGTGAATATTAAGGAGATACTTACGTCCTTATCGCTTGCAGTTGCTACAAGCTCTAAAGCCAGTAGACTACAGCTTACGTGCCAACTTTGCAAATGAAATGTTGCTTCATGACGATGAAGATTTTCTGTATCGTGTCATTTTCAGTGGAGTCTTCATCCCGGCGAAATTAAAATACCGCTAATTTTACAGTAATTATGTGATATCTTCAAATAGATAAAAGATAATTGAAATATGGAACAAGAGCGCCCTAGACAATATTATTTTGCGTGAGGTACCGTTATCACAAGTCACGTAGTGGCTTTCCGTTTCCATCTGTTTAGAAACGCGAAAATAAATGCCGATTTTCAAAATGGTTCGAAATCAAAAGCAGATAAGTGAGTCGTGATAATGGTTTCTCATGTAAAATAATATTGCCTAGTGCACTCTTGTTCCACATTTCGATTATCTTTTATCTATTTGAAAATATCACATAATTAGTTAATTACTGTAAAATTAGGGGTATTTTAATTTCGCCGGATGAAGACTCTTAAATGGCGATATGAACACTCATTATGTTCGCGTCTGGGGGTGAACAAATCCCCACGAGATGGTACAGTTGCAACAAGATTGCCCTAAATTGAGCGGATTTTTTTTTTTTGTCATATCCCGGCGGGAAGTTTATGGGCCTTTCTTGACTATCGACTCGATGTGTGGCATGTGACAACTGGTGCTTACATTGAACACTTATAGCAAAAACTGTTTGAGATGCTCTATCATTTGATGTATTATTTGCACGCAAAGCCTTACAACCTCGATATTCATTTTGACACACCCTGTATATTCGTGAGATGGTTAATTGATTGCAGAAAACTGATTCACTCTACGTATTACTGTTTCTATTGTACAGCGGTCAATTTTAGAACCGGAAGTGGTTGATTTGCTGTTAATTCCGGTTTTAATAGAGACATTAGAGTGAAGATAAAATATGTTCTTGGAATGCTTAATTGATTAAAGAAAACCACTGCTCACTGTCTATCACGGTGTTGATTCTATGGTGAAAACCGTTAAAACATTAAGTGGTTGATTTCGCCTGCTTCCGCTTTGAACACTTGGCTAAGAGAGTATATTGTGAAATTCTGTCTTTTAGGATAGAGCTAACAGACTGAACACGAGAATAAAATATTTGAAGTAACAATCGAAAAGAATTCGAGTAATTGTTCAAATAATTATTCAGGTAACGGGTAATTTTTTAACAATTGAGGAGTTAGATGTAATAAGAGCGTGAGTTTACGCCCTTTTTGCATCGAGTGCATTTGTGGCTTTTGCCATGCTTGTTTAGAAGCCTCGTAACATTTCAATTCAATATCGGAATGAAATGCTGCATATTACATAGTTTTATGTAAGAAAAAAGACAAAAAACTACTTAAATTTTCAACATCCTTTTTCTCCATCTGCATGTTCCAGACTTACGCCCTTATTGCATCAAACTCCTCAATTATTCGCTTAACGAATAATTACTCAAAAATTCAGTGAACGATTAATTATTCAAACAATAATTCGGTTAATGGATAATTATTCAAATAATAATTTTGATAACGAATAATTAGTCAAACAATAATTCGGTTAACGATATTCAAATAATAATTTAGTTAACGAAAAAATAGTCAAACAATAATTCAGTTAACGAAAAAATAGTCACAAACAATAATTCGGTTAACAAATGGTCATTTAAACAATTATTCGATTACCAGTGACGAATAATCATTCAAACAATAATTCGGTTAATGGATAATGATTTAAACAATAATTTGATTAATGAATAAAAATTCAAAGAATCATTCTGTTAATTTGTAATTATTCAAATAATAATTCCGTTAACAAATAATCACTCATGTAATAATTCAGCTAACTAGCAGCGTCACTGGCGTCTCTGGCATGTAAAATTTGGGGGGACATCAAAGAAAACGATTTAAATTGTACTACAAAGCCCAACCTGTTTATTATCTTCGATTCCATTTGTTACCTTTCTGCTTACCTCCACATCAACACCAAAAGAATAAACTGGGGAAAATTTTGGAGAAACATAAACTTACCGAATATAAATGATGATGATGATGTGGATGATTTTTGTCAGTAAAAATAGAAGCCGAAATAATAAACGCTATCAAAAGTTCAACAAAAGCAAAATCACAATATGACAAACAGATTAAAACAAAAAATTTTGGAATGGGGAGTTGCAAAATCTTAAAACGGAAACCAGAAAAGCAAGGAAATTATACCAAGCCACGTGAGATGCCGAACTCAAATTAAGAAGACTAGAAAAATATAGAGAAATTAAAAACAAATATCAAGATAAACTAAAAGAAACAAAATTTAAAAGTTGGAAAGCATTTTTAAGGGAAAACATAAATCTAGACATATGGGGCGAACCATATAAAATAATTACTGTAGTAACAAAGTTAACAAGCCAACAACACTTTCTACCCTCAAAATGGACAATGGAGAACATACCAAGGGTTGGGAAAATACAGTAAATTATTTAATGACAAAGCTCTTACCGCTAAAGACGACCCAACTAAAGATAACGATGAACATAGGCAGACACGAAATCAGATGAAAATACCACCAAGAAATGATGAACAAATAGAAGAAACTAGAACGAAGAGATAATAGCATACATAAAAATGCTGAAAAACAAGAAAGCCGCAGGACCGGACAATATAAAATGAGAAATATACAAGGATCAAGTGGAGAAATGGGCACCATACTTATAGAGACTGTGCAACTTGTGTCTAAAACAGAGAAGGGTACCTAAAAACTGGAAGAAAGCCAATTTAGTCATAATCAAAAAGAATGACGACAAAATGAACGATGATCCAAAAGCGTACAGACCAATATGCCTTCTAAATACTATTGGCAAACTCCTCGAGAGAGCTACCGTAAAAAGATTAAACAAATACAGAAATATAGAAAATGATAGGCTACAACATGGTTTTCGGAAAGGAAGAAGTACTGAGACTGCAATAAGGAGACTTTTGGAACTAATTAAAAAGGGTAAGACGGAGAAATATCAGGTAGTAATATACGTTGGGGCCTTTGATAACCTATGGTGGCCATCACTATTTAAGCAATTTAAAGAAATGGGGGTACCAAAGTCTCTGTATGAATTGATGATAGATTACTGTACCGATAGGAACATAACATACACAGCACCAAATAAAAATATAACTACATATAGTACAAAAGGATGCCCACAAGGATTCATATCTGGCCCTACATTGTGGGATATTGTATAGATCTATGTCTGAAATGTCTTAATTGACTTCAAGAAACAGAAGGAGTAGTTGGTTATGCTGATGACATAGCGATAGTGTTGTCGGCATCTTCAAGACACGAAGTAGAAAGAAAGAGAAACATAATACTAGAAAAGCTACAAAAATGGTGTTCAACAAATAATTTAACTCTTTCCGGAACAAAAACAAAGTAAACAATTTTTGGACAAAAATTCAAAGAGGTCTTATTCTAAAGATATCCAATAAAAAGATAAACAGAGTTAAAGAGTTTAAGTACAGTAGAGCGTCGATTATCCGAAGTAATTGGGGGACATGGGTGTTCGGAAAACTGGTTTGTTCGGATAATCGAACTGTACATGTTTATTTGCCAAAAAGAAGTACTGTACAGTAAATTTATTCATAAAAAGAAGTGTGCTGATTGTTGAAATACAGCGACTGGCGGCTTGGCCGGTCAGCAGCGCCTTATGAAGGCCCCATTAGAAGCAATGTTCCGCCAGCGGTGGCTCAGTGCGGCGACTACTGTGGGAAACTTGGTTTGGGAGTGAGGGGGATGATGGACGGTAGGGTGGGAGAGTAACAGGTGCGAGCGAGTACACAGTTCGGTTAAGCGGTCGTTCGGTTGACCGACGTTCGGATAATCGACGCTCTACTGTACCTGGGAGTATGGATAGATTTAAAATTAAATTACGGAAAACATATAGATTATGAATAGGAGCAAAAAAGTAGCACACAAATTACTAACAATAGCAAGAAGTGACTACCAAATCCCTAAGAGGATATTGCAAACCTACAACAAAACAGTGATCATGCCAGTACTTAGCTATTGTGCCAATGTCTGGTGCCACAGACTTTTTATGAACATAAAACTAAGACAAATAATAAATCGGGCACAAAGAGTTGTACTTACAAGAACTTTAAATGTAATAAAAACCATGTCAACGGAGGCTTGTAAGGACGAGTCTTCGCCCTTACTGTATATATTAATATTAAATTAATAGTGAAATATAATTATGCTGTTTAAATGTTTATAAAGGTAAGTCTGGCCAGACGTATATATTCTATAGTATAATTAATAATTATATTCATATATATATACACATGTTGATAGGGTATAATATTATTTTAATGCTTATTCTTGAAATTGTATATATGCTGCGTTGTGTTTTCTTCTTGTTTTTTCTAGTTTCTTAAAGTTATTCGTTCAAGTTTTTTTATATAGTTTTTCTAGCATGCAATGGAAAATTCCAGAGGGTAAAGACGGTTGGACAAGATTTTCAAATGATTTTTTGCGGATTCTTTTTAGCGAAAATAAGAAACAACATAAAAAAGGGACATGTTCGCTCGAGGATATATAAGCGAAGGGGGCCATTGCATTGTGCGGGAGTTGGGAATTAGACTTGGCTGTTAGAAGCCTCCCGTCGTTTTCTTGGATATTGCCTCGCCTGGAATTTTTTTTATATACTTTCCTATCTGTGAGGGATCGGTTTGAATGATAACCGAATGACGGAGAATTAAGTTCTCTGGGGCCAGAGTGATGGCTGTAGTTTTTTCTTGATTTTTTTTTAAAATAGGCTTTCTAGAGGGACTAACCTGAATGATGGTTAGAGCAAGGGAGAAATTCCTTGGGTCAGAGTGATGACCGTAGCTAGTATGAAAATTTAGTTCAGATAGAAATAAGCTTGAGTGATAGCTTATCGGGATGAATGATTCCCGTAATCTTCTAGCTAGGAGAAAGTAGGATTTTGGGAAATAAAAAAAAAAAACCCTCTGTGGCAAGCTTCATTAAGGTACTTTTTAGTTTTTTTTTTTTTTTTTTTTTTTTTTTTTTGCTAGGCCAGAGAAACCTGAATGATGGTTTTCTCTTTGATATGAATAACCGTCTTTGGACTGAGTGATGTCCTTTGACACTTCTGATTATTCTTGATATTTTTTTAATTTGACGGAAGGTTGGAGTCAGGCTTTCCTGATAGAATTAGGGTAGGACTGATCTGTGAGGAGATGACTGATCAGTGAAGTCTGAATAGAGACTGATAGGATTTTGATTTGCCTTGAGCTTCGAACTTAAGAGACAGGGCTTCAATGCTAAAAAGCCCTGAAAGACTTTTTCGCTATTTGGAGAATTCATTTAATTAATTTTTTTGATTTAATTACTGAATAAAGATTGTTCTTTACCCTGAATCTTGTTACAAGTTTTATTGAGAGATATTCACCTGAGTGGGTTGGAATTTTTTTAAATTATTATTTATGTTAGTGTTCCTAATTGTAATTTCTCCTAGAGGAGCCTGATGAGACGTTGAAAGAGACCAGCGATAGAAGTTAAAATTTAAAGGTTGGAAGGTAACACTACATAAATTGGGGGCTCGTGGCGTGATTTTTTAGATATTTGACGAAAGAGATCGACCCACCTCATAATAGCAGAATTTTATGTTATTAAGATCAGGCAGAGTAAAGAAAGTAACCATGTCAAGTACAATAAGCTTAGAAGAGCTTAAGAGCGCTTTGGGGTTAGAAGAAAGTGAGGAGGCTAATGTGGCTAATATACTAGAAGAGATTAGGAAATTAAGAAGTTCTAGAAGTAGCGAGGGAACAAATGAATCAATTTGTAATTGTAGAAAGCCAGAGGAAGTGATAGATATTAAACTTTCAACACCAACCTTTTCCGGTGAGAGAAATCAATGTCCCTTTGAATTTCTCGATTTTCTCGAAGAATGGGCGAAACAGAAGAACGTGCCGGAGAAAGATATTTTGAACTTTGTACTTCCTAAAGTATTACTGGAAGAACCAGGGCGCTGGTTTAAGTTTAGAAGGCCATTTGAAACCTATGCCGAATTCAAACATAGTTTTCTACAAGAACACTTCAGTTTCGATTATAATTCGGAGATTGAAAGTATGATATCAAATAAGCTTCAAAACCCGGATGAATCGTTAGCAAGGTTCATTAGAAGTATGGCAACCCTGTTTTTGAGATTAAAAGACCCACCGACGGAAAAGGAACAGATCTCAAAAATAATAGCAAAGTCCCACCCAAAATTTAGGCAATTTTTACATGGGAAGAATTTTGAGTCGTTGAAAGAACTGGAACAGGAATCATTAAGGATCCAGTCCTATCTTCTAGGGGAGTATAACTATATGCAACAGGCGAGTTTTAAAAACTCAGATTATGCTCATACTATAGCAGCCATCAATACAAGAGAAAGAATAGAAAAATCAGACGCGACCCAGATAGCAATTTCTGCCTTAGACCCGGCTAAAGTAAATAGGTCGGGTAATGAGAGACGCCATGTTAGTCAAAAAGAGGAAAAAAAGAGAATTCAATGCTTCGCTTGCAAGAAATACGATCACAAAAGCTATGAATGTCCGGATAGGAAAAGAAAGACAGGAAAAATCGAAAACGTATCAGCCTCAGTTTTAGACAAAAATAGAATGAATAGGGAAAGAGTTGAGCCCTATTTATTTGGATTTTTCTACAGGAGGAAACATTATATGTATTTAGATAGTGGTTCTTGCATTAGCTTATGTAATACTAAGATAGCAAACCAATGGAAAGAAAGCGGTGCTCATTACGAAGAGAAAGAATTTGAAATTTCGCTGGCTAGTGGCCATACAAAAAGTGTTGCCGTTATAACTCCAGTTTTTTGTATAAAGTCTAGAAAGATTAAGCATAAATTCTTCGTTTTGGGAGATTTAAATATTCCTCTCATCTGTGGAGCAGATCTGATGCAAAAGATTGGCATATCTTTACACTTGAAAGATGGTGGGTGGAAATTCTCAAATGAGAATTACATAACTTCTTTTGCCAGACCAGATAGGACAGAGGATGCAAACAGGTCAAAATACAGTTACCAACGTAAGCGATTTAGAAGCCGTAAAAACACTTCACGGGCGTGTTTACAAATAAACGAACGTCAGGAGGGGAGAGTGAATTTTCAAGAAAAGAAAAGAAAAGAAAGTGGGAGAAAAAATTCCGAAGCGAAAATTGTCACTTCACTAGGTCAGGCGGGCGGAAAGAAAAAAAGCAAAAACCCATATGGTTCTACGACAAGAGGGAGAAAGGCAAACGACCATAGAACGGTGGTTGGTACTCAGGTCAGTAACCCTGAAGAAGGAGGGGTGAGTTCGGCGGACAACGGCCCTAGAGTAGAAAAACGAGGTACACAGGAGAAAATTCACAATGGAAATACCGTTGCAAAAAACTTGAATATTTCTCGTCTTCAGCAGGGAAGACGAAAAAAGCAAGAAAAATGTTTGTAAGGGAATCTTTAATTAAATGTACGGTTTTATCAATAAATGACGTAATGTACCTAGACATTGGTAGCTCTATATCTTGCATAAGCCAGGAAACCGCCGAAAAATGGGTAGAAGCTGGCGGAAAATTAAAAAAGGGTTCCATAGAAATTCTTTTAGCGTCAGGAACGGCCAGAACAAATGGCTCTATAACTGTTAATGTTAAATTTTATGGTCATACCGTTCGTCAAACCTTCCACGTAATCTCCGACTTGATTAAGTCAGTTTTGGTTGGACGAGATTTTATTAAGAAAGCCGGAATTTCGATTCATTTAAAATCGGGTGGATGGTCTATAGATGATAATGAAACCTTAGTTTGTTTATTTGATAGGAGAGAAGCAAGTCCTGAGAGAAATGATAATGAATTGAATCTCGTGAATGAGGAGGAAACCAATGAGATAGACCGCATGATTAGTAATGTGAAATTAGACCCCCCGCTCATGGATCAGTTTTTAGAAATAATAAATGAATACAGAGGAGTTTTTTCGGAAAAGCCAGGTTTGACTGACGTCACAGAGCACACGATAAAATTGAAGGATAAAACCCTTTTCACTTCGCGTTTGAGGCCTTTGTCAGAAGAAAAAAGAAAAATTATGTCTGAACTTCTCGATGATATGGAGGCGCAAGGGATTATAGAAAAAACCACATCTAATTATATAAGTTGCCCTATTTTGCATAAAAAACGCAACGGTTCGTTCAAACTCGTGCTCGACAGCAGAAAGTTAAATTTAGCTACAGAGAAAGAACAAACGAGTATACCGGGAATTTTTGAAGCTCTGAGTTATCTGGGGAACAAGAAATATTACCTCAAATTAGATCTCGCTTATGCATACGCAAACTTGAGAATTGCGAAGGAGTGTCAAAAATACACTGCTTTTATTACACATAAAGGAGTGTATATGTACAGAAGAGGGGCATACGGCCTCTGTGGTCTTCCAAACACTCTAAATAGACTAATGCAGTTGGTTTTAGGGGAGTTATATTACACCAAAGTAATCGTATACTATGATGATTTAGTGATATCCACTGAAACGAGAGAAGAAATGCTCGAACTTTTGAGAGAGGTATTAAAAAGATTTAAAAATGCCAATTTGACAGTCAGTCCTTCGAAGGCATTATTCTTCGCAGAAGAAATGGAATTTTTGGGATTCCAAATAAAGCAAGGAATGGTGTCTTGCACAGAGGAAAAAAAACGGATGGCACAGCAGATTCGGAGACCAAGGACGAGAAAGCAATTGCAGTCGTTACTCGGTTATTTTTCATATTTTAGGCAGAATATTCCGAATATGGCTAAGATAACTGCTTGTTTGACAGATCTCCTCAAGAAGACGGTGAAATTTAAATGGGAGGAGATTCATGAAAATGCTCTGCAGAAATTAAAGGAAGCTTTAATTGCAGACAAAAAGCTCTTACTGCCAAGGCAGGGGAAAGATTTTTTCTTGTTCGTAGATTCTTCAAATATAAGCACGGGCTACGTCTTATCGCAGAAGAATGAACAAGATAAGATGTGTGTCGTAGCATATGGTTCGAAAAAACTGACGGATGGACAAAGACAGTATAGCACGACAATGAAAGAATTACTAGGAATCTTATTAGCGGTAGAAAGATTCGAAGTCTATTTAATACATGCCCCGGTTGTGTATGTATACACAGACCATGAAGCTCTTCTTACCATGTTGAAGTCACATAAGCTTTCGGCCATGTTAACTAGATGGACGGCTAGACTGGCTAGATTTCCAATAGTGCTTAAGTATAGGAAGGGAACTAAGCATTACGTAGATTATCTATCGAGAATAGAGAGTGGTTATACAGAGCCAATAGATTTTGAAGGCTCTGAATTAGCTAATGAACATTTTCCCTTGGAATCGGAAAATGATTCAGGATATTTTAAACTGGAAGAAAAGGACGGAACTCTGGTAAACTGTGACGATTTTCGAGGTGAAGAAAATTTATTGATAGATATTGAATTTAGTAAACGAATGAAAGTGTTCAAGAAGGAGCTTAAAAGCAAGAGAAGGAAGAAAGAAGAAACCTATAGTGGAAAAAATGTAATTAGAGATAAAGAGAAAGCTGAGATGCTGCGTGAGTTACCTTTCTGCTTAGTCGTAGAAGATAATAGGAAGGAAGAAGAGGGAAAGGAAGAAGGGAAAAACGAGATTTTTACAGACAAGACCCTGGTGGATATGAAGGAGGTACAGAGATTGCAAGAGGAAGATACTTTTTTATCTCCAATAATCCGATACTTAAAAAACGATATCAATGGGTTTAGTAAAAGTAAGATTAAAATATTGAAACTGAGTACGAAAAGGGCCTCGATTGCGAGAAATGGAGTACTACTGAAAACTGTGAAAATTAGGGGATCAGAGCGAGATGTGATTTGGCTACCGAATTCCTTAAGGGCAGCTGTGTGTGATGTAACACATAATAAGAAGTATTCGGGTCACCCTAGCTTTAAGGACACCTTAATGAGGATAAGAAAAAAGTACTTTTGGTCTACGATGTACAAGGATGTAAAACAATTTTCGCAAGCATGTGTAGCTTGTGCTATTTTTAAGGACTCTGGGAAAGTGAAATATGGCTTTATGTCGAGTTCCTTAGTGGAGGCCCCTGGTCAATGTGCTTACATCGATTCCCTGGGCCCTCTCAGCAGATCAAGTACCGGTGGACATATGTACTGTATAATTATAGTGGATGCATTCACCAGACTAGTGAGACTTTTTCCACTTCGAAAGGTCACGTCTAAGACAGTAGCGAATTGTCTTATTAATTTTTTCTGTGACCAAGGGAGTTTTCCACGTATTATATCAGATAATCACGCAGTATTTCACAGTAAACTATGGAGTGAAACGCTTGAAATTTTAAACTCTAAGGCAATTTATATATCTGCATATAGAGCATGTGCCAACAAGAGCGAAGTTTGGGTAAAACAGTGCAAAACCAGTATTTCCATCTATAGTGAAAAGCAAAGTGACTGGTCGAAAGATATTAAGTTGTTAGAATTTGCAGTAAATTCGAGAACTTGTTCTTCCACGGGCTACACGCCTATAGAATTGACCTATGCAAGGGAGATACAATTTCCGTACCACCCGACGGAAACAGCTGAAGGGTCCCATGCGGTGACCGAACACAATTACACAAGATTCGTCACGGGTCTCAAGAAGAAGATGAAATCCGCCTACGAATGCGCTAAATTGACGCAAAGGAAAAGACACGATGAGTCCAAAAAGTTTTATGACCGGAGTAGGAAAGGGCATAACTTTATGGTAGGACAAAAAACGTGGGTGAAGGCAGTGAGATTGTCTTGTGCTCCCAAGAATATATCTGGTAGCTTATTGCCAAAATACCTCGGACCATTTTTGTTGTTTAAGAAACTGGCGGAAAATACCTTCCTAGCTAGGAACATCTTTACAAACAAAACAATAAAAGTAAACGCAGATCAAATGAAAGTATATAGGAAGCCCCCGGAGTTTAGTAAACATCTTTTAGAGCAGAAAGAAGACTTTGTTCTGAAAACTCCTGAAATGGTGGGGAGGGGAAAACATGGCCCCAAAATTAAGCTACCGTTCAGTGAGAAGAAAAAGTAGCTTGAAAGAATGAAAAAAAAAAAGATGAGGGGTAATTTTTTTTGTGTGGGATGCTCTTGTTTATATTTCCTTTAGAACACTTAGAGAATTTAGTTTAAAATTAGACACCACTGCGAACAGAGGTTTAATAATTTTCCAGAGACATGGCTAGTAAGTTTAAGAAGCCATTCCCAAAGAAGTCGATTCCCAAGAAGAGAAATGTCTTCACTTCTTGCAGACCGAGTTCAAAAGACCCTTTTGAACTCGAATTACTTTTTCGACTCGACGAAAATAAGACGGAAAGATACCATCCAAAAGAGGAACTTGGGTTAAACCAAGTTAAAAAAGATCCGAGGTTCTGTACGCTAGCAGAACTAAGAGCTCTTAAAAAGGCGAGATTGGACAACGAGGTGGACGAATCCAACCCAGGACCATCTACTTCCAAAGGTTATGTGCATCTTGACGGTGACAGTGACGAAGATGTACTCTCTCTTTGTGCTGAGGACATAGAATTTCCAGATATTCCTCCAACGCCGGGAAAATTTCTGGAGGTGATGGAAAACAATATAAGGAAGGATTCAGTGATCCGGAAATTATCCTTCTAATAGAAAAGACTCATGGTGCAGTTGTGACAGGACAATAACTTCTTCAAAAAGCAGGCTGTACAACTTAGTGAAACAGTGATCAAGTGGAGTTGTAAAAAACTGTTAGAGACAGTGAACTAGGCTCATAGAAGCCATTCTTAGTTTTTTTTGGTGTGTGTGTGTTGTGAAATTTGTGGTTACTTTAATAGTGTATTAAGAGAAAGAAAATATTTTTGAAGATTCCCAGTGAAAGACAGTGAGAGACAAAAGAACTGAATGGGGAATTAATTTTTTTTCTTTTTTTTCTTTTTTTTCTTTTTAGATTTTGTTGAGTGCTATGTAAGGACGAGTCTTCGCCCTTACTGTATATATTAATATTAAATTAATAGTGAAATATAATTATGCTGTTTAAATGTTTATAAAGGTAAGTCTGGCCAGACGTATATATTCTATAGTATAATTAATAATTATATTCATATATATATACACATGTTGATAGGGTATAATATTATTTTAATGCTTATTCTTGAAATTGTATATATGCTGCGTTGTGTTTTCTTCTTGTTTTTTCTAGTTTCTTAAAGTTATTCGTTCAAGTTTTTTTTATATAGTTTTTCTAGCATGCAATGGAAAATTCCAGAGGGTAAAGACGGTTGGACAAGATTTTCAAATGATTTTTTGCGGATTCTTTTTAGCGAAAATAAGAAACAACATAAAAAAGGGACATGTTCGCTCGAGGATATATAAGCGAAGGGGGCCATTGCATTGTGCGGGAGTTGGGAATTAGACTTGGCTGTTAGAAGCCTCCCGTCGTTTTCTTGGATATTGCCTCGCCTGGAATTTTTTTTATATACTTTCCTATCTGTGAGGGATCGGTTTGAATGATAACCGAATGACGGAGAATTAAGTTCTCTGGGGCCAGAGTGATGGCTGTAGTTTTTTCTTGATTTTTTTTTTTTAAATAGGCTTTCTAGAGGGACTAACCTGAATGATGGTTAGAGCAAGGGAGAAATTCCTTGGGTCAGAGTGATGACCGTAGCTAGTATGAAAATTTAGTTCAGATAGAAATAAGCTTGAGTGATAGCTTATCGGGATGAATGATTCCCGTAATCTTCTAGCTAGGAGAAAGTAGGATTTTGGGAAATAAAAAAAAAAACCTCTGTGGCAAGCTTCATTAAGGTACTTTTTAGTTTTTTTTTTTTTTTTTTTTTTTGCTAGGCCAGAGAAACCTGAATGATGGTTTTCTCTTTGATATGAATAACCGTCTTTGGACTGAGTGATGTCCTTTGACACTTCTGATTATTCTTGATATTTTTTTAATTTGACGGAAGGTTGGAGTCAGGCCTTCCTGATAGAATTAGGGTAGGACTGATCTGTGAGGAGATGACTGATCAGTGAAGTCTGAATAGAGACTGATAGGATTTTGATTTGCCTTGAGCTTCGAACTTAAGAGACAGGGCTTCAATGCTAAAAAGCCCTGAAAGACTTTTTCGCTATTTGGAGAATTCATTTAATTAATTTTTTTGATTTAATTACTGAATAAAGATTGTTCTTTACCCTGAATCTTGTTACAAGTTTTATTGAGAGATATTCACCTGAGTGGGTTGGAATTTTTTTAAATTATTATTTATGTTAGTGTTCCTAATTGTAATTTCTCCTAGAGGAGCCTGATGAGACGTTGAAAGAGACCAGCGATAGAAGTTAAAATTTAAAGGTTGGAAGGTAACACTACAGGCTCTACAGGTACTGGCTCAGGAAGAACCAATACATTTCCAGGTACTAAGACAGGCCTATAAAATGTGGACGAAAAATAATGAAAATGCAAAAATTTTAGAAATACTAGGACAAATTCCAAATAACGAAGCAGAGTTAGATAAAATTATTGAAAGGAAATGGCAACGGGAATGGGAAAACTCAAGTAAAGGACAGAAACTAAAAGAATACATACCGACGATACAAATAAGGAAAGAGATGCCAAACCTAAATAAGGAGACCATGGAGACACTTTCTGGCCATGGACCATTTAAGTCACATTTATACAGGATCACAATAGAAGAAAATCAGACATATATCTGCGGAATGGCCCAGACACCCGAACATGTGACATGGAATTGTGTACACTTTATAACTAGAGAAGATATAATAAATATCAAAGACGAACTCAAAAATGAAACATGGGAAAACATCAGACAGGATAAAATAAAGCTACAGAAGTTCCAAGAATTGACAAAACACATAGTGGGAAACATGTGGAATAGAAGAATTGAAAACACAAGAAGGAGAGAACGGAGCACAAACTAGTTTTAGAGGAAAATATAACATACGGTATTCTGCTTACAAATAGTAAATAAATTTTATAAAATTCCTGGAATGAAAACCGGAATAGGAAGACGCTACTCTTGTTTTGTGTTTAGTGTTTAGTGTCAATGCTAGTGTCGTATTGTTAAATGTGTGTCTTAAATGTGAATGTTTGGTGCAATCTCAAGAAATAAACAAAATAATAACATAAAAAGAAGTAATAAAAGACAGGAAAAACTCAGAAGAAATTTGTACAAATCAATATTTGTTTCGCACTGTGTCTCTTGTCACTATATTGTTATTAATGTATATTCTTTTTAATTTACTTTCAAGTGGCGGTAGAGGAAGCAGCCCAAAATAGTGCAATGAAAATTTTAATGAATGACAAATGATAAAAAAAACTTATATATATTTGTAATATTCTTTTACACACGTTTGTCCGTTTTTGTAAAAAAAAAAAAAAAAAGAAAATAATAATAATAAAAATTAAAATAACAAAGAAAAGAAAAAGGCACATTAAAGAGCATGGTTTAAAGTATTGGATGCCATGCTAGAAAAATATACCTCACCTTAACCTGCTGAGGAATAATAGCCGAAAGAAGAGAGATATGCACGAAAATAAAAGTAAAGAGAGAAAATAAAGGCAGAGGCAAAGTTGTGACTGCCCTATAATAAGTCCAAAAGTAATTGGCAACGGCAGGGGAATGTGGAGGCCTTAAAAAAAAACTTCACAGACCCCCTGGAGTATATCAAGAACTCTGCTAGAGGGTGCCCGGGAAATAATGAATTTGAATTTCGCGCCATTTTGTCATATGACGGTTGGTAGCCGTGGTTTTAACATGTTTGTTATCCTCTATCCTTCCGATTAGTAGCCTGTGTGGTGAGCATTGTTGGTTGGTGTTTATTTCGGCATGGAGCGTTTGACAACAAAGCAACGCATCCCAGTGATTAAAAGTTATTACAAAAGCAAGGGAAGTCCCACGACAACCGTTTGAGATTTGCGTGTGACAATTGGATGTAATGTTGCTCCTACTGAAACATCAGTTCGGAAATTGGTCCTGAAGTTTGAGACCACTGGGTCGGTGTTAAATGTTAAGCAAACTGGAAGACCGTGTTCCGTTCGAACAGAAGAAAACATTGCTGTCGTGCGAGACAGTGTGACCGTAGGCCCAATGAAATCAGTTCGCCGACGAGCTCAACAATTTAATTTATCACCAAGTTCACTGCATGAAATCCTGTCGAAAGACCTAAGAATGCATGCATACAAGATTCAACTTACACAAGAGTTGAAGCCTACATATCATGGAAAGAGACATCGATTTGCTCAATGGGTATTGGCTCGACAAGCGGAGAACGAGAACTTCACGACAAGAATAATTTTCTCAGATGAGGCACACTTCCATCACAGTGGGTACGTCAATAAGCAGAACTGCAGAATTTGGGGTACAGAAAATCCGCAAGTGACTGTGGAAGAACAGATGCATCCTCAGTGCACGACTGTGTGGTGTCGGTTCTGGGCAGGAGGAGTGATTGGCCCGTACTTTTTCGAAGACGACCAGGGAGCTGGCGTCACTGTGAACGGCGACCGTTACAGACACATGTTTTCAAATTGGTTTTTCCCAGTTTTTGATGAAATGGAAATTGAAAATGGCGATTTTTGGTTTCAGCAAGATGGTGCGACCTATCCACATCCCGTGAAACAATTGGTCTGCTGAATAAAAATTTTCCTCAAAAAATTATCTCTTTGCGAGGAAATCAGGAATGGCCTGCCAGATCATGCGATCTTACCCCTTGTGACTTTTTTTTGTGGGGATTTGTGAAATCTAAAGTGTACGTGAACAAACCACAGACAATATAACAACTGAAGGATAAAATTAAGAGGGTTATTAACGGCATCACACCAGATGTTTGTGAACGCTTCATCGCAAATTTCAATGAACGCATTGCTCATTGCCGTGCAGCCTTGGGTGGTCATATGCCGGATACAATTTTTCATACATAAATGTGAGAAAATTACCTAATGTGTATGTATACATAAATGGGAGAAATTACTCAATTTCTTTATAAAAAAAGAAATTCAATATATTTTATATTAGTTTTATAGCACTAATATTCGTCCCTATTTCCCGGACACCCTCAATCGTTTTACAGCCTAAATATTATATTCCAAATAAATATAATTATTATTATTTATGTTGTCCTGTCGTTAGTAAATAAATAGAATACAATATTGATTATTTTGCACTTCAAAATATTGGGGGGATGCGTCCCCCTCGTCCCCCCCCGCCAGAGACGCCCGTGAGCAGCATAACTATTCAAAGAATTATTCGGATAATGGATAATTATTCATACAATATTTATGTTAAAATAATTATTCAAACAGTAATTCATTAACCGTTAATTATTCAAAAACTTATTCGGTTAATGTATAATTATGCAATCAATAATTCAGTTAGCGAATGATCTAATTATTCAATTATTCGGTTAACGAATAGTTAGTCAAACGATAATTTGGTTAACGAAAATCATTGAAACATTAATTCAGTTAACGAATAAATATTCAAACAGTAATTCAGTTAACGATAATTGTTGAAACAATAATTCCGTTAATGAATAATTATTTGAACAATAATTCGGATAACAAATAATCATTCAAACAATATTTCAGCCAACATAGCCTAATTATTCAAACAATCATCCTGTTAACGGATAATTATTCAAACAATCATTCGGTTAACGAGTAACCATTCAAACAATAATTAGGTTAATGGGTAATTATTCAAGCAATAATTCAGTTAACAAATATATTCAAACAATATTTCTGTAGAAAATAATTATTCAAACAGTAATTCATTAATGGACAATTATTCAAACAATTATTTGCCTAACGGATAATTATACAAACAATAATTTAGTTAACGAATGGTATAATAATTCAATTATTCGATTAACGGATAACAATTTAAATGATAGTTCAGCTAACGAATAATCATTAATTTAACGGATAATTATTCAAATAATAATTTAACGACTAACCATTTAAACAATAATTCGGTTAGCGAATAATCATTCAAACAATAATTCAGTTAACGATAATTATTCAAGCAATCATTCGGTTAACGATTAATCATTCCAACAATCATTCGATTAATGCGTAATTATTCAATCATTCTGTTATCGAATAATTATGCAAACAATAATTGTGCTAAAAATAATCATTCAAACAGTATTCATTAGCCGATAATTATTCAAACAATTATTCGGTTAATGTATAGTTATACAAACAATAATTCAGTTAACGAATTGTCTAATTATTCAATTATTCATTTAACGGAAAACTATTCAAATAATAAATCAATTAATGAATAACTATTTAGACAATAAGTCGGTTAAGAAATTATTATTCAAACAACAATTCACTTAACGAATAGTCTAGTTATTAAATTATTTAGTTAACGGTTAATTATTCAAACAATAATTCAGTTAACAAATAAATATTCAAACACAATTCGGTTAACGATAATTATTCAAACAATAATTTGGTTAACGAATAATCATTTAAATAAGAATTCGGATAACACACAGTATAATTGATCAAACAATATTTCGGTTAACGAATAATGGTTCGAAAATTGAAAACGATAACAGAAGTAATTACTCCTATTAGAATCATTTTAACGACACTATTACGTCATGGCAGCATATTTTTTGACCAGCTTTTCGTTGTTAACTTTAGTGAAGAGAAATACTGTGAAAGGTTCTGCTCGATATGAATACCGTTCTCAGTTAGTAATTATTTCGACACTATGCTGGTACTAACATCTTAATTATTTATATCTGTCTTTTATATCATACTATCTCTTTATGGTTGTTCGCAGTTTTCTAAATTAGCTAAGGTGAACGAGATATATAGAAACTTTGAAGATGAGTTACCATCAGTCAAAAAGTTTTGATAGCTGTCTTAGATTTTTTCGGAAAAACACGTAAATTCATTGGAAACTTCTTCCATATGTTTTAGGGCCAAATGTCTTCGTTTGAGGAAATCAATTACTCTTGTCACAGCTGTGACATGTTACGGTTACCGCACGCAATCCATCATATTCTGAATTTTCTTCACACAACCACCTACCAAACACTGTGAATCGGCGACATCTCAAACGAAATCTTACAATTGCAGTTTTTTTGTGAGTAAAATGGCTAAGTTTCTTATTTTTGGAGCAGCAGATTTTGGTTTGATCCCTGGTGGGCTACAGCAAATTGTAGAAATAAAATTTGGTACGTGACAATTCATTTTGGAAACAAAAGTTCCTAAATTTCTGATTACTATCCATTTCATAAAGATAGGCCCCTGACTTGGCGGTGCTGCCGTGACGTCCAGTCAAAACTTATATTACATTGTCGTACCTCGTTGGAATTGTTGGAATGTTGTCTTTTCAATACTTAAGACATACAAATTTTCTTTGTACTGTGTAGTGGGAAAAAAATAGAAATTAATGAAAAAGTGCGTATTTTTTCGTACTTTTTTGGTAAATCAATGTTTATAGGACTATATCTTGGAAAGGAGATAACATGAAATAATTTCCTGTGCACGATATGTAGATGCATATATTACCTGTAAGTTCTGAAAATTTCATTACTCAACACGTAGTAATTTTCTTGTTATTCAGTAAAAAGTGAGACATCATTATCTCTGAATTGCTGCGGCGTATTAACAATCTGAAAAAACTTTTAGAAAGATCTTAAAGTAGCTTTTTCAACCAAACTGTTTTGACTTGTTTTAAAAGATAAACACTCACAAATATGACATTATGATTTTCTCAGCTTTGCGCCCTTTGCTATCGCAGTTTATACGGAGTGCAACGTTGCCACATTTTCCTGGTGCGTATACACTCTCAGACGAACGGGTATTTAAACTTGTCATGCACACTGTCCGGCACTTTTTAGAGATATCTTTAAAATTTTATGTCTCCACAGATTTTGAACCAATTTCTTAGAAATTAACAGGATATACAGTAAATGTGCCAAGTGTTCAAAATTAGAAAAGCGAACTCTTATTTTGTTTGGATTTGCATGTGATGGTCCTCGAAAATTTGTTGCTTTTTGTCAGTTTTTCACTTACTGCACGCAGTACAAAATACACTTGCACAGAAGCAAATACACGCACAAACTTTATTATACGATACAACCTTAGTTGATATGTAATATTGAGTTTACACTTCACGGGAAATATGTTTTCAGATCTAGGAGTCCCAGTACTTCTCTTTAGTGTTGTACATTTCCAAGCACTTTCCCACGCAAAGTCCAACTTTATATATCAGGCAATAAACCAGGGATGCAAATAAGCAACAAAAGTTTACTCGCCCAAGAAAAAAGTTACTAGCTCACATCACATAATAAAAATAATTTACTAAACTTCCAAATGATATTAAATACTCGCCCGCACCGATGTACCACATGCCCCGGGCGAGTGGTTATTTGCATCCCTGCAATAAACGCTAATATTTATTAAAAACTTCCTTTCACCTTGCGGATGCTACGTACTTGTTTGGATTCCACGTTTATTAGTAGGTCCACTGCTGAACAGGACGTTCAACTCAAAATCAACTCAACTTTTTTTTTCTATAAAACTTCATCGGTAAAACAGCTGAAACACTTTATATGCTATTATATGCTTTAAACAAAGTTACTATTTTGTTCACTCCCGAATACGCCACTGAGCACAGAATAATCAATGTCATTACTATTAATTACTAACTCATAACCGTCTGAGTCGGAGTCATTCATCAGTTCTGCAATTTCATTATCGCTAAAAATTTTGCCTCTTCTTTTTGTAATACCGCCGCTAGTAAAGGAATATCCATATATATATATATATTGTTACATTTATTGTTAGTAAGTTGGTGTGTGAGTATGGTTTGGGGACTCCACCACCTGTGCAACATACGCACAGGACAGGTTCGATGGAATGAACCTATACTTCTCTCTCTCGTATTCTTCCTCTTAGCTGACGGATTCTGTATTAATCCGCGATTAACCTCGAACTGAGCGTTTTCTTCGGTCGCTAGTCTGGAATTAAGTAACTGGTACCTTAATGAAAGAGAAGTAGCATCGAAGTTCGTAGCTCAGAGGCTTAATTTTAAGACTGTACCTGAATCGCCCAGTACAAATGTGAGGATTCTTGGCTTGCACCTAAATCATTAAATGAGTCCAATAAATAAATAAATAAGAATTCCATAATAAAGTATTTATTACAAAAGAAATCAAAAAGAAAAGAAGTACAATCGAGTTACATACAGCGTGACCAGACTATTTATAGTTTAACTGACCTTACTCCATCTCACATATATGTTACTAGCCTATAGACTGCTCCTCGGTTCGCGAAATTTCCACATATTGTAAAAACGGGAAGAGAAGAAAAAGAAAAGAAAAGAGATTTAAGAAATACCTGGACTCGAGCAGCAAGTAAGGTGTTAATACTTGCGTAACCCTTTAGCTTTTCTTGGCATGTTATCGCTTCTTTAAGAAATTTCAAGTTAAATCATATTGATGGCGAACTTAGAAATAATTTCTAGGTTCGGCAGCATACCTGAGTCTGAAGTAGTAGCGCAACTGCTGCAAATTGGAGACGAGACCAGCGCAGGTTGAGTGCCGGCCCAAAACAGGATCTCGGCAAGGTCGAACTCACCTCTTTTATACTCTCGGGGCGGTGGCTATTGCATCAGATTTCACCGTGTTTCATCCGATTGCACCACTTCCCGTATTTCACCTTATTGCACCATATTGCACCACATGTGGGCGGATAGTCAAGGCCAATCTAGCTTCTTTCTATTGTCTTTACGACCTCTATCTCACCTTGAAGGAGTGTGTGGGCCGATAGCCAAGGTCAATCCAGCACCTTTCGAGGAGCGCGTGGGCAGGAGTCGACACGTGGCAGGAAGCAGAGTACAACTAACATTGCCGTTGCCCCAGCGGCCAACTATGGTACTAACCCATGCTAGGCTATACACCTCGCGGCGAAACTATATTTCTGTTGAGATTTATTATTTTACTATCTATATATTTAGGGTTTCCTTGTTCTTTCTTTACAACTGGATTTCGTTCTGCCATCATGAATGGCACAAGACCTTCTTTGCTTTGTCTTTTATATTTCTGTTCGCTGCTCTGCGGTCTTACAGCCAACAGGGGCCAGGAACACAGCTTAGCCAGGCAGAGTTTTAAATAAATCATTCCCGGAAGAATATTTTTCTCCCCTGTCTCCTGTCACTATGTCACCGCCACTAGCTCCCACTCCAAACCACAGAATCGAAACCCGGCCATCAGGGTTATCGGCGAATTTAGATGGAAGTGTTGAAAACGTAATCAGTGCGACGTGATTAGACGCAAATACAGCCCTCGTCAGCTACTCATTGCATTGTTTTCTTTCGTTGAAAGAAAACAAAGGACCCATTCTGTGTTACTGTACATTCGGCAGGGGAATTGATCGCAGAACTTGGGTGAACACGTGCTTGCCAAGGCTACATTTCTTTTTAACCTTTAACATGTTCGTAAGCTGGAAAGTGTGTATACTGATAGATCTTGAGGTAGAAATGGAACCATTGTTAAAAAGTGTTCAGGAAGATAGCAGGAGCAGCGATGAGTCAACAAACCCATTACGAAAGTGAATGAAGTAAATAGATTAAGAGATGAGTTTTTGGATGTTTTACTTCAACGTTTTATTTTGCTTACATTGAGATGTGTAATGCATTATTATTATTTTTATGATGTGAAAGGTTATAATAAATACTTTTTCCTATTACATTCTTTATGAAGTAGGCTTCGCGCTACAGGCTTCCTGAACGCGACAACACTGTACGACAGCGGTGCCGCACTTCCACCTACTGTATGCTGTATCTTCATATAAGCGCAGGGAATTTAAAGATTGGGTTGCAACATGGCTCACCGCTTAACGCAGAGAATATGTTGAAGCAAAAGATTTTTTTAAAAAATAAATACTCTACCAACTAAACCTTTTTTTGTGAATAGTTTCAAATATTTGGAACACTAGACTTCCAAATTTTCGATCAGTGTTTTGTACGTTTCTCTACCTACCATGGTAAAAGAGATCAGAGCGTCGTACATTTGTTTTAATTACACAAAAAGTATCAAGTGATGAAAATTGAATTTTTCACAACTTACAGTTAATGGATGCATCTACATATTGTACACAGGAAATTATTTCACGTGATCTCTTTTCTGAGATATAGTCCCATAAACATTGATCTACCAAAAAAGTACGAAAAAATACGCACTTTTTCATTAATTTTTATTTTTTTCTCACTACATAGTACAAAGAAAATTTTTATGTCTTAAGTATTGAAAAGACAACATTCCAGCAATTCCAACGAGGTACGACAATGCAATATAAGTTTTGACTGAACGTCATGGCAGCACCACGAAGTCAGGGGCCTATCTTTATGAAATGGATAGTAAGTCTTTTTAACATTCAAATGCAATTTGTTTGAAAAAGGTATTTCAACAAAATAGCTGAGTTGTGTTCTTCCCAGGGGCAGATTCAGGACGAACTTTTGGGGGGCGGTGGGTTGTAATACTGCTACCATCCAAACTCTAGGATGGGTTTTATTTACCTAGGTATATATAAAATAAGAAAACTTAGAAACTTAGAGAAATATTTTACTGAGACATTCTATGATAATTATATACGATATTTTTATAATAAAAAAGTGAAAGGCTAAATTCTTATATACACTATTGACTATACGGTCCATCATTACCATGGTATTTCCTCTATAGCTAGTAATCAATATAATTCCACTTTTGAATAATTAACAGGGTGTATTCAATCTGGTAACAAGCTGTTTGATTAGTATAACTGAACTCTGGGTAGCGCGTGGTAAGCACATTGAATCCCTAAGGTTCTCTTTCTGGTTTTCTGCACTGAAATTTTCAGCCTTCCAACTGAACCACTAAATTTGCACTTATATGAATGTGTTTAATTGTACTCTAATGACAGAAGAAAAGAAAAATGAAAATGAAAACAGTTTAACGCCCCACAATTATGCCCTTTAGGCTAAGGGAGACGTGATTAAAGTAAGTGAATGATGATTTATGCCTTTTAGGCTAAGTAAGACGATGATTTATGCCTTTTAGGCTAAGGGAGGCGATGATTAAAGTAAGTGAATGATGATTTATGCCTTTTAGGCTAAGGGAGGCGATGATTAAAGTAAGTGAATGATGATTTATGCCTTTTAGGCTAAGGGAGACGATGATTAAAGTAAGTGAATGATGATTTATGCCCTTTAGGCTAAGGGACACGAATGATTAAGGCAAATGAATGATGATGGAAGAATTGGTGGAATGAAAATGTCGGAGGAAACGGGAGAACCCCCGAGAAAATCCACGGACACGATGTTTTCTATCACAAACTTACTTGGTTGGGAATCAAACCAGGAACCTCACACACCAGAGGTAAGCGCTCTACCACTGGGCTACCATACTCCCTTTCTAATGATTGGAGAATATTCACAATCCTATAAAAAAAAAACAACGTGAAAAGTTTTCTCATCTTGTCTTAGTTTGTATTATACAATACTGTACTTTAAAATATTATTTCGGAAGCTGACGCATTAAAATCACCTAAGTCAAAGCAGTACAGAGCATGGTTAGTGCTACGAAGGGGAACTATTGAGGAAAAAAGGTGTTGTTGCCAGTGAGCGCAATATCATGTCCGAGAGTTTATTCAAGGTTCTCCTGTTCTCTCCTACATGCTCATCCCACTAATTACTTTAGAATCATCCGCTTTAATCAACTATCCGTTTACTTTAGCCTTAAGATAAAGTAATCGTGGTACGTAAAACTAAAAATTTAATTTCAATTTATCTCAGGCCCTTAAGGACAGCTAATGAAAGAAGTATTATAGCTAACTTTGATCTTCCTCCCTCCCCCTCAAAGGGTGAGCGGTGGCTCAGTGGTAGAGCGTTCACCTCCAGTGCTTGGGGTCCCTGGTTCAATCCCAGCTCGCGCCGAGTGGACTTTGTGGTGGACAAACATCATGCCGTGGGTTTTCTCGGGTTCTCCCGTTTCCTCCCACTATCTTCATTCCATCATTTCAATCATCTCTCTTCATCACCGTCTCCTTTAGCCTAATCGGCATAATCGTGGGACGTAAAAGTTACAGATTTCATTTCATTTTTTTCCCTCCCCCTCAAAAAAATCAGCAATAACAGCGATGGAACCCAAGATGTGCTGACTACGCATTCACCAACCGAAAATCGCCGTCTTGTCTGCAAAAACTTGTAGAGTTTAGTTTATAGTTCAGTACAATATTAACCATATTAACCATCCCATATATATATATATATATATATATATATATATATATCTTGGTCACTGGAGAATGTCTTTTCATGGATGAAGTTGGTGTTTATCACTCTCCACAGTAAGAGAGACACTAAAATGTATAATAAATAAACCTCAGCAGACAAAAGATTTTTTAAAGTGAGCCATAAATGATTTTTTGTTTCGTTATGAGGTGATTTAACTATACGAATTATAAACTGCTTACAGTCTTTTAAACATGCCTCAATGGCGACTGTCTTTGGAGGGGAATTTATGATTTGTGTTCGCTGCATTTAATAGGAAATTCCACACCGTTGTCGTCTCGAGAAAGACTCTTTGCGTTGCAGTCGGTGTGTTTGAAACAAGGCCTCTAAAGCCGAAACCACGGGTGTCCGCACGCGAGGATCTCCACATCGTCTTTTACCTTTTTAAAGGACTTCCCTGCAAGCACCGTATCAAACCGTATGACCCGTGTGACCTGGCGTGGCAAAGGAGGACCACGTGAGCTCTTTCACGACTGGCCGTGCCCCTGACGGCACATGCAGTACCATGCATTCCATTGTTTCCGGATGGCCAAGGGATATGATATATACGTATTCTGGCCGTAAAGTTACATAGCTCATTGTTAGTGCTCATGTACTTGTAAACAGGAATTTTCTGATTATAAGAATATTATAAGTATCCTGCTCAATACCTTTGCATAAAGTCATACTAAAAAGAGAATTCCTGTAACGAATTAAAAGCCTGTCTGTTCCTTAGAAGCAACGAAGAAGACGGGTTGATAGGAAAACAAAGGAATGAAAATTACTCTGAAATAAAATCAATGTATATCTTCTTCTCCTAGGGTCAGCAATCTTTCAATTGGTTTGACACAGCTTTCCATTCTTACGTATGTCCGTGAATCTGGATCCACACACACCCGCACTAATTATTAAAACACGCCAAAAATTCATGCCCAACTAGTGCGTCGACCTATAATGTTAAAAAAAAAAAAAAAGTGTTGTTACACAAACGTTAAAATATTGAAAACTGTTCTTGGTGGGCTACCATGAACGTAGTGCCACCCACTTAACCATGAGATGAAACCCATACCTAAAGTTAGTGTTAAATTAGTGCCAAGGATACCGTATAGGAAGGACATTAGTGCTCTTATCAGTAAGTCGAAAGATATGCAATAATCATTACAGTAAATAATTGATCCATCATTTTATGCTGAAATACATAGCACTAATTTTCATTTCATGCGGTATTGATAGCACTAACTTAGTGCATAGGTTTAATCTCAATCGGTTGAGTAAGTGGGACTAGCGTGAACCTAGCCCATCCAGAATGTTTTCTTTTGTTTCTTGACGTTTGTGTAATAACACAATTTTTAAAAAACATCATAGGCCGTCGACACTAATTAGGCACTAATACCTTACATGTTTTAAAATTAGTGCGGGTATAGGTGGGACCAGGTTCACGGACATTCCATTCTTCCCTATCCTGAATCAGTTTTTATTTTCGTATACCTTTTTCTTCCTTACATTGTGTATCATTTCATCGGTGTACTTCAATGGTAGCCTTCCTCCAGATACTTTTCCTTTTGCTAATCCCTCCATAGTTAAGAGCATGATTCCTTTATGCCTGATACAGTAGGGTCATTTTAACTTTTGCTTGAGTGAGGGAACAACACTGTCCGACAAATATGTAGGTTTTCCTGTCTCCCATTAGCAAATGATTATACAATTATATTATTATTATTGATAAAATTGCACACAAATCTCGAACTCAGGGAGGGACAATTATGCCCATTAAAGATCCAAATGGCGCCACTGAACTCATAATGTATCCAATCACTCAATCTCTTCTTTCCGGAATATTTCTTCAGCGTACTCTTTTCTTCTCGTAGCATTTGCAATACTCTTCCGTTTGATACGGTATCCACACCCATAAAATTTTGAACATATTCTTAGAGCACCATGTTTTTACCACTTCCTATCTTCGGTTTTCTTCTCCAAGATGTCTATATCTTACATCCATACATTCACTAAGAAAAATATCGTATCTGGCGTGCGTAAAATCGTTTGTTACATTTTTAAATCCTATAGTTTTTGGACTTAACGTACAGCAAACGTATAACTGAAAACGCATGTTTTATAATACTTTCCGTATAAGTGTTCCATCTGTACGTACTGTCCATATGAAACAATATAGGCGGTCAGGATCTCAGATACAAATGGACGTATATAACATATAGCTGACGAAGGTAACATACATAAATGTATGTAACATAAGGAAGACTGTTAGATATCAGACATCCTGCAACGGCATGATGTAACATCTAAGGGCAGTGCCTATGTAGCATGCGGATAACGTATGCTTCGTATTGATTTCTGTAGTAATCAAGAGGATTCCGTATATTTGTACAATATACCGCTGTGCGGAGAACGGATTTTTCTCAGCGTATACTATGTTTTTATCAGCTGTTTCTTCGGTCGGGGCGCAAAGTGGCTCAATGATAGAGCGCTTATTTCTGGTACGTGAAGTCCTTGGTTCGATCCAAGGCCAAGTAAGTTTATGGTAGACAACGTCGTGTGCGTGAGTTTTGTTGGGTTACTCCAGTTTCCTTCCACATGATCATTCTACCATTCTTCCATTATCATTCACTTGCCTTAATCATCCGTTTCTTTAGCCTAAAGGACATTATCATGGGACGTTAGACTGAAATATTTCATTTCAATCGATTTGGAGTGGACACCGTAAAAGGGAAAACGTGCCAGACATTTGCCTATAGATACACCCTTGAAAATGTGACACAGTATTAGTAGTCACGGATTTAAGACTATTGGACAAGCTCAGAATACCTTCTAGGAAGGGACACATACACATACTCACACGGAGAGGATGCAACTTTGTTCGAATCCCCCCCAAGGGTGCCGATCCGGGGGGGTCCGGCCACCTATTGTACTTACGAATATACAATATTTTGCATAATTCAAATGCAATTCGTCTTAAAATCCTCATATGTATATATACCTTCTGCATCTGAATGCCCCCCTTCCCAAATTTACAGAGAAATCGGCGCCCTTACTCCCTTTCAAAAAAGAAAATTCGTAACTATTTTGAATACTTGTGTTTTGTCTGCACTGTTTGTGCTCCCCGGGGGCAGCAGCCGGTCTGAACCTCGTCCAATATTAGTAACTCTATATACTTTTGTATACTTTCTTTTTTTTTTTTTTAAAAAAAAAAACGTTACTTACTTTAATACAGAAATGATTGATATAGCCTGAAGATGCATTCTAAACTATAGTGCTGCCAAAATGTCTTGATCCGTGTCAAAAATGCCAACTAAACTCACACCCTCGACACCCCCACGCGTTGAGCCAATAAGAATTTAGCTGTTGCTAAACGAGAAAGCCTTACAGCCGTGAGAGTAGAATTCCTCCAGCCGATAGCAGCGCTTGGATCGGAAGAAATGAAAATGAAATGAAATCTTTAAGTTTTACGTCCCACGGTTATGCCGGTGAGGCTAAAGGAGACGGTGATAATGAGAGATGAATGAAATGGTGGAATGAAGAAAGTGGGAGGAAACGGGAGAACCCCGAGAAAACCCACGAGCACGGTGTTTGTCCACCACAAAGTCCACACGGCGCGAGCTGGGATCGAACCAGGGACCCCAAGCACCGGAGGTGAACGCTCTACCACTGAGCCACCGCGCCCCCTGGATCGGAAGAGTACGTGTCAAGTCAATGTGGTATATTTATACCTCTATATTCTTTCTTTTCTTATAAGAACAATTTAATTCTATTATTCTTTCTTAAGAATACAGGCGGAAATACTTGAAAATTACTGATCGTTTTCTAAGGTGTAGAATAACATCAGTTCCATATTACATAGACGTAATATCCTTTGGGTCCATTTCCAGCCTTAGAATATCACCAACAAAAATTCCTTAAATTCTTCCTGCATCTGTAATTGCCCTAACACCAGTGGCGGATCCAGCCGGGAGACGGGGGGCCTAAACGCCCCAGTTTTTTGAGTAACAAAAATAATTGAAACTATTACTTTGTATAGTTTTGAAGCATTGCCTTTTTTTCTTCATCGGAAAATTTTTGAAACATTAGATATAATTTCATTTGCAGTTTTTCTGTCATGCAATGTGTAAAATAATACCTGAGGTGCACAATGTCAACATCCAACCTAGCCATAATACCCACACAGCGAAATTAAACTACCGCTAATTTTAGAGTTTTTCTGTAATATCTTCAAAACAAATAAAAAATATTCGAAAAGCAGAAACGTAGTGAACTAGACAATACGATTTCGTATGTGATACCGTGATCACAAGTCATCTATCTGCTTTCGATTTGCAATTGTAGATAGATTTAGCTTTTTTTTTTTTTTTTTTTTGCGGGTTTTGTAAATAGCGGCATACGAAAAGGAGTTAGGTGAATTATGGTAAAGGTATCACATGGAAAATTGTATTGTCTAGTTCACTATGTTTCTGCTTTTCGAATATTTTTTTTTTATTTGTTTTGAAGATATTACAGAAAAACTCTAAAATTAGCGGTAGTTTAATTTCGCTGTAGTGAAGACTTTTAAGTTGGAATCTTCTGCAATACCCATCAAAACTTACGATATACCTATCATAGTCTGGGTTCTGGCTGCCGCCTTCCCCCTAGTTTTTACCTTCTAGAACCGCCACTGCCCACCGCTGAGGTAATGTGATACCCTTCGTATGTTTTTTTTATTTTTTGTTTGTTTTTTCAAATAAAACTAGACCGCTTTAAAATGTGCTATTTGATTTGTAACTTGAAAAACCTTGTAAGAAAACTAGGAAACCTAATTTCATAGGACTAGGAAATAGGACTTCATAATACTTTAACCTATTTCAGGCCATAATTGAAGTTTCTAAACACCCTATATAATCCTTTATGAGAGTTTGCAGAGTGTGTGATAAGAGAAATGCGACACCGTAACACGTCCCTCTTGAGGTTTTGAAACATTTATAACAGAAATCCTTGTGGTGACTCTGAAGACAGCGAGAAAAGCGTTAAAACCGCCATCTTGTGTTACATATATTAAATTATGATTAAACAAATGAATAATGAAACCCGCAATCTCCGGCCGGAAAGTGATTTTTTCCTCTTCTTTTAGCAAGGAGATTAGTTACTGTGCCGTATACATGCATATATGCGGAGGGAATGAAATGAACGTATGACAGCCCGCCAACCGCACCATTACCGTACATAATCTCTCTTTTTCATCCAATCTTGTTCTTTAGTGAGTGCATTCTGTGCAGAGGACGAACATACGAAGGTAAATTCTTTGCCTTCCTTCCTCACCCTGGTCCCCCCCCCCCACATGAAGAAGTTGCACAGAGTGTGAAGTGCTGCACTCTGGCGGTGGTGTTTCCCGTCATGCCTTGTTAATTATCTGACAGAGGATGACGCTGCTGGCTGCTAGAAGGCGGAAAGTTGCATGACCAATAACAAGGGTTGCCAACTTCTTGCCTTATTGCATTCATTTCCATTTATCAAGTTAGCAGGAATTTACACACCTTTCGTTACACTATTCACGGGCGTCTCTGGCGGGCAGGACGAGGGGGATGCGTTCCCCCCTATATTTCGAAGTATAAATGTTCAATATTTTATTCTGATTTAATTTATTTACCAACGACAGAATATCATATAAATAACAATAATTATATTTAGGCCCTATTTGGAATATAATATTCAGGCTGTGAAACGATTGTAATCGGAAAATGAAATGAAATGAAATCTTTAAGTTTAACGTCCCACGGTTATGCCGCTTAGACTAAAGGAGGTGGTGATAATGAGAAATGAGTGAAAATGGTGGAATGAAGGAAGTGGAAGGAAACGGGAGAATCCCGAGAAAACCCACGATCATGGTGTTTGTCCACACGGTGCGAGCTGGGATCGAACTAGGGACCCCAAGCACCGGAAGTGAACGCTCTACCACTGAGCCCCCGCTCCCCCGCGATTGTAATCGAGTTCTTGATATACCTTAGGGAGTGCATAAAGGTAAGCAGAAAGGTAACAAATGGAATCGAAGTTAATAAACAGGTTGGTCTAGGTAGTACCATTTAAATCACTTTCTTTGATGTACCCCCCAAATTTTACATGCCAGAGACGCCAGTGACACTGTTCATAATTTTCTTTTTCTTTTATTTTATTTTGCAAAATAAGTCAATAATTTCTCCTCTTTTTATCATTGTTCATAAATTACTCAAATATCAAGTTAAATAACAACAATGATTGACAACCTGTAAGTTATTTTCTTGTATGAGTGTATTAAAACAAGTGAATGATTATGGAAAAATTGGTGGAATGAGAATGTGGGATGAAATGAGAGCACCACGGATACGATGTTGTCCACCACAAATTTACTTGACCGGGGATCAAACCGTGGGTCCTATGCACCAAAGGAGCCAGTGAGCCACCGTGCTCCCTTCCAAATAAGATGAGCGTATGGCCATCCAATTTCTCAGTACGAACGGTTGTCAACACATTTAGGTATTTAGATGAATGAAGCCTGTACCTTGAAGCATGCTTCTACAAAATAACTGTTATGAGTTGGTCCAGAAAAGTTTCCGTGAAGGATGAGAAGAAAGAACTGACAAACCCCGTCCAAGTCAAACCCAAATGATTGCAGCAGGGGACAGCTGTGAAGCGAAGAATGAAATATTTTACTCCAAAAGACGAGTAGTGCTCAGTTCCTCTCGCAACAACTGATACTGAGGCAACTTGGTTATTATAAGGTTGACATATGTATATGACCTATCCTGTAAATTCGTTCCTTAGTCTTGCAATGCGACAAATGCTTGAATGCTCCTGGTGATTTCTTCTCAGAAACTGACACCATTCAAAAAATCGTCGTACGTTATTCTCTATACTGTAAAAAGTTTATGTAAATAATTATATTAGTGTTGCAGATAATGCTTTATTTGCACTTCCCGAGTAGTTTACTCTTGACCGATTTCAACAGGAAATTTTGAGTTACCCGGCGTGTTACCCTAAACGTTATACAACCCAACAAACTTAAGTGTAAAATGTGTTGCATATGGTCTAGGCACTTATCACAAACTTACTTCATGAACTGAGCATTAAAAAACAAATTATTCTTAAGTCGTGGCCTGTATAAACATTTGATTTTGTAATTTCATTGCTGGCACGCAATCCCCGTGGCAGTTATTTATATGCTCCTGAAAATTGGACCAATGGATCAAGCCTGAATGAAAATAGTGCTGACGCGACGGAGTACAGAAAGACCAACCCGGATTTTACAGCAGAGTCCAATACAAGCCCCTCCCAGAAGCGGAGATCAGAGTATCACCTGGCTAAATACGGGACCAACTCAAAGTTCACTCACTTTCTATAGCAAACGGAGCAAGTCAGCAGGAGATAACAGGCACCTTACGTCAAAGTGACGTGGATGAGGATATCTTCCTAACCCTCTTTTTATGTTTTTAAGTTCTACTTTCTCTTGTCTATCAACTCAGTTAGAACTTTTCAGTTTGATACTCATATTAAGCCCTCAGTTCTATAGCTGAGACTCCCCTAATAAGTCCTAGTATGTGATGGGTGTTTATTGATATCTCTGCATAACCCTAAGTGAACCATTTGAAAATCAATGTGCGAGTATCAAATATACGTCTAGATTATTTATGACCATTAATGAGGCGCTTCAATTGCATTGTAAATGCTGTTTCTGCCACACGCTTTACTCATGCAGATACGTGAGATCATTTACACGTTTAGATATGAAAACACTCTCTCTCATTTTCTCTATCGACCTATGACTCTGTCTCTCTCAGTCGTACTAGCTACAAAAATTGTTGCCCTCGATTAGGAAAATATCCATATCTTTATAGGATCATCTACCACTTCAATAAATTTTGCAAATAAATAGTTATATAGCCTACATTATGTACTATTTTTTAAAAATGCCTTAGGTACATGTAACGTAAATTTGAAGCCCCAATTGAGATTCCCAAATGATTAAAAGAATAAATTTTCTGGGAAGATTCTCGCAAATATATTTCTCAATAACTGAAAAAATTATAGATTTGTGAAACATATGTACGGTATTATTAGAAAGTCTGCTTCGTTTTAAAGAAATGAAGTACGAAGCCTGTAACTAAAGTAATTAGAGTACGAGAAGGAGCTTTCTAAGTGTTTCGTTAAATATATATTTGCGTTACGTTTTGGGGGGAAGTAACGAGTTACATTTTAAGGGAAAGTAAAGTAACTTGTAACGCGTTACATTTTCACAAGTAACTTACCCAACACTGTTCTGGAGGCAATGACACGCCATACTTCTAAGGTAGTTAAAGTGGAAACAGGAACTTCTTACGTGAAAGTCTAAAACTTTGTTTAAAAACTGAGTGATTTTAAGAAGATCAACAAATGAAATAAATAAATTTTGCAGCTGTACGTCTCATGGATATAACTTGCACGCTACAAGAGACAGATGATTAATGAAAGTGAATAACTATTAAAAAATTGGCGCAATGGGAATGTGGAAGTAAAGTGTAAGAGCTCCCAAAATGCTATTACATGTTTTGAAAATAATACGAAATCTTTCAATTTAACATTGGCCCGTAACCAGCCCAAAAATGTAGAAGGAACCGGTAGAGGTTAGGGGGGGCCGATCCAACCATATTATAGTTCATTTGCAAGCCTATGGTGAAAATTTTGGGGGGTCCGTAAAAATTTATGGGGGCCGGCCTCCCATACTCCCCGTGGATATGGGCCTGCTTTAACATCGCACGATTATGTCCTTTAGACTACGGAAGACGACAGATTAAGGTAAATGAATGGTGAATGAAGAATTGGTGGAACGAGGGTGTGGGAGTAATCCGAGAAAAAAAACACGGACACGAGGTTATCACAACACATTGTCTCATTACTTGGGGTCGAATCTAGGACTCCTCATACCAGAGATAAGTGCTGCATCACTGAGCCACCGTGTACCCCACTACTTTTTTTTCCTTTTTACTTCCATTTTTATTCAAAAAATCTTAAAAACGAATAATAATAATAATAATACATTAATAATAAATTTTGAAGGTAGACCATATCATAGAGTTGAAGAGGCCTTATCACTGCGAAATTAAAATACCGCTAATTTTACAGTAATTCCGTGATATCTTCAAATAGATAAAAGATAATCGAAATCTGGAACAACAGCAGCGCCCTAGACAATTTTATTTTGCATGAGGTACCGTCATCACGAGTCACCTAGTAGCTTTCCGTTTGTAGCCATTTAGAAACGCGAATATAAATACCGGGTTTCTAAAGGGCTGGAAATCGAAAGCAGATAAATGAATGGTGATAACGGTATCTCATGTAAAATACTATTCTCTAGGGAGGTCTTGTACCACTTTTTGATTATCTTTTATCTATTTGAGGATATCACAGAATTACTGTAAAATTAGCGGTATTTTAATTTCGCAGTGATAAGGCCTCTTAAGTTTACAGTTTCTCTCTTTCAAGCAATGAGAATATTTGGGACGTCGGCTTGCAGTTTAACGTGGGATTCAGAACACATGACTTCCCAAACCCAGGTCCTACACACGAAAGGCACTTACACTAACTAGCTAACTATACAGAAACAAGTAATCTCCATCTTCATGCAAGGAAAGTGAACGTTTGTTTTCAAGACCTCCGTATAGTACAAATATTTAATTCCTTACAATTGTGACGTAATTATAAAGATAACCAAGAAAGTTCTGTCACTTTTTCACCCACCACCTTCGAACATTGATATGTAACCTAAGACGTACCTGGAATATCAAAAATAGTCTCCATCGGTATCGACGACCTTCTGCCAACGTTCTGGAAGGCTATGAATTCCATCGCTGTAGAACTTGGTGGATCGTAAAGCGAAGAAGATACCAAGTGCATTTTGCACCTCTACTAGGGATTTGAACTGGCGTCCTCTAAGGTGATTGTTCAAGAAATTGAACAGGTGATATTCGGACGGTGCAATATCCGAGAAATATGGCGGATGCAATAGTGTTTCCCAACCCAGGTGTAGAATGGTGTTCCGGGTCATCCTAGGCACGAGGGGCTTAGAGTTTTCCTGTAATAAGAGAACCCTTTGCGATTCAGAAGTGCTAGCTCCGAGTTTTTCTTGAACGCAGATCAACTTCTCTCAGTACACAGTTGCTTTGATGCTCTGACCAGCCGGTAGCAGTTCCCGATGCACGATGCCGTGACTAGTCCACTAAACACACAGGAGGACCTTCTTCTGCTGCAGGGCTGGTTTCGGCTGTTTTGGAACAGGTTCATGGGATGATAACCAATGATGAAGGCGTAGTAGAGCTTCGTACGGGACCCGTTTCTCATAACATGTCAACACCCTGTCCAGAAATGGCGCCTTCCTCACGGGAAACAGCAAAGAAGCACAGGTGTCTGCTCGCGTTGTCTTCTGGCCCAGAGTCAAATCATGTGGGACCCATCGACCCCACTTGTAGTGCTCCCCAAGTTGATGGAGGTGCTACCGAATGGTTTCTCCACTCACACTGAATTGTAGTCCCAGTTCCTCACATGTCTGGCCACTGTTCGCCTCAACTGTTGCTTGAAGATTTTCATTTTGTACATGTTTGGTCTTCCGGCAATTGTGCGTCTTCGAGTGTTCCGTCACCGTCCTTAAACCTGGTAAACCACCGCTTTTCTGTCCGTGTAGTTACGACACCCTCACAAAAGGCCTGACTGACATACCTTCCGTCCCGCTGCAACGGCGTTTGACTCCAGTTTGAACTCGTACAGCATACAGACCCTTATGAAGCTCCTTGCAGGTCCCATATTTAGTCTGTCCTTACGCAAGTTCACGGTGTAATTGAACTGCCACAACCAGGTAGTATGTTGGATATACTCACACCAACAACTGACCTTCACCTTATCTCCATTCGTATTCAACTCACGGTGTGAGGGCCAATTGAACACAGACCTCCACGAAAAGCGACAGAACTTTGTTGGTTACCTTTATAATGGCGCACCCAGATTTGTGATCTATGAGAAAGGACCTGAAATAGTTAGTAGTATACTTCAATAGCATTTCGCAGATACGGACTGGTTTACTACCTTCGTATGGTATTCTATATTAAATTATTTACTAAATTTCAGTAAGAAAAACCCTTAAGACTTATCACAATAATAAATCAAATGTATGGCAGTGGCGTGCATAATGAAGTTTGGAGTATTACCACCATTTGAGCAAAATATTATGAAAACATGAACATTTACTATGTTAACATACATACATACACACACACACACATGAATTATATATATCACGCTTGCCCTAAACGGATGTGAAAAGTTTGGACCCCTTGTTGAAATCCTGCGTACGCCAGTGCATGTACGAAACGTAAACGATTTAAGCAAATGGAAAGACATCCGCCATTACCTTAGGGAAAGACTCCTAATTCTATACGTTGATTGTCGTACTTGTAATTCGTTTCTTTTACTGCAGTATAGAGTTTGTGAGGGAGACCCTTGTTCGATTCCTGGTGGAAGCTCCAATAATATATATAAAGAGTAATAAGGAATCCTGAATGAAGAGTTTGTAACTGGCTTCCTGGTCTTCGTAGCAGTGTGGCTCCCCTAACACCGGATGAACGTCCTTTGGAACAATGAAAGGAAAAAAAACATAGTTCATTAGCTGGCAACAATGGCTAGTCACGACGAGTATAAAAATCGTGCAACCGCAGTGGTATAGCATGGTATGCAAATATGAAGCCAGCATTTTGCTGCAAGTACAAGACAACAAACACTCCATACATTCAGAGGGAAAGAGAGAGTGGATAAGAAGACATACGTAGTTATTGTTTATACAGAAAATACAGGGACTTTGCGTCACGTTGTAGCTGCAGAGTGCAATGTACAAGTTCCTTCTTAGATGTTGTACGCTTCCATTAAGGAATTCATACGCTGTTCTTCGCCCTTCATTCGCCACAATAGCATTTCCGTGTATATTACATATGGTTTTGTTCTAGCATCAAAGGAATTTAATGAAGCAAAGTTTATTTCCTTGCCTTGCAAACTACAACAAAATGACGTCTCGCTATAATGCTATGAAATAAGTCATTTTTATTGATAGAAGAAAATATTCTGGGTTTATGTGAATCGATTATTATTATTATTATTATTATTATTATTATTATTATTATTATTATTATTATTATTATTATTATTATTATTATTATTATTATTATTATTATTGCTAAAATGCCCGTTCTTCGCAAGGGGAGAATACGTTTATGGAAAATATTGGAATATTTTCTCCTAAGAATATTTACCTCCCCTTTCTCCTAAGAATATTTACCTCCCCTTTCTCCTAAGAATATTTACCTCCCCTTTCTCCTAAGAATATTTACCTCCCCTTTCTCCTAAGAATATTTATCTCCCCTTTCTCCTAAGAATATTTACCTCCCCTTTCTCCTAAGAATATTTACCTCCCCTTTCTCCTAAGAATATTTACCTCCCCTTTCTTCTAAGAATATTTATCTCCCCTTTCTCCTAAGAATATTTACCTCCCCTTTCTCCTAAGAATATTTATCTTCCGTTTCTCCTAAGAATATTTACCTCCCCTTTCTCCTAAGAATATTTATCTCCCCTTTCTCCTAAGAATATTACCTCCCCTTTCTCCTAAGAATATTTACCTCCCCTTTCTCCTAAGAATATTTACCTCCCCTTTCTCCTAAGAATATTTACCTCCCCTTCCTCCTAAGAATATTTACCTCAATGAAAGTGGAATGATAAAAATACAGAAGATATTCTATTTATGGCATAAATATTAAAACAATCTACCCCTACAGTAGACACTTTTAACCAAATTAATATGATTAAAATCCCAGCTTGAAGTGCGTACTAATTATCTCTTCCAAAAATCATTTCAAACGGGTCAGTAGTTCTCACGAACCTTTAAAAAAATGAGTTCTACAGAAATCTCAAGTTATTATTTTTACATTTTATTTTTCATCTCCAACCCTCTACAGATGGGGATGAACTTGGCCTTAAACGGGTTTGAGAGCGTCACTATTCATTTCAGCGACCCCGAAAACTATAAATTCGACATTGATATCAGTCATTTATAATTCTTCTTCCATATCACAATTATTTTTCAATATCAGTGGACAGAGAGAGCAACTAACGAAGATGTTTTAAAACGGATAGGAGAGAAGAGGACAATTGTAGCCACCATCCTTCGTAGGAAGGCCAACTGGATTGGACACATCTTGCGAAGAAATTGTCTTCTTCTTACCTGCATAGAAGGAAAAATGGAAAGAAAACGAGGAATAGGAAGAAGAAGACAGCTGCTAGATTTTGTAAAAAATAAAAATAGGATAAAATATTGGGAGTTAAAAGGGGAAGTTAAAGATCGAGAAACTTGGAAGAAACATTTCCAGGTACAAATCTAAAATTGAGGAGAAACAAATCCTTAGTTCCAGAACCTGCACAAAGGCAGAATACTTAATAATAATAATAATCACAATTTCACCGCTTCTGAAGGTACTAATGTAGCTGAACTTTTACTTAACCGCTAAAGTTATAATTTTCTTCGCAAAAGTCGTTCTAAATTTTATATGTTTTTATTTTATTTTTTATTTTTATTATTTTATTTTATTTTATTTTATTTTATTTTTGTACGTTGAAGGTAGAGATACGTGGAAGCAAACATTACTAAAACTGTGTAAAATTTAGGCCCGAATTAGACACTTGATAATCATCGATTTTAAAACCACGAGTATATTCGTTCCTAATAAAAGCAGATGTATCTTATTGTTAAGTCTTATTTTTTTCATCACTTTTTGTGTACATGAAGCGACAACGAATCTTTTGCAATGTTTTTATTCAGATCGTTCAATTTATTTGAACTACAAGCTGATCAAAATTGAGATTTAAATTTTCCTGTAAGAAATATTAAAATCCCGAATATTTGCGTTGCACAATAAACATTACCAAATTACACTAGCATTTTGAGAAAATGAAACAGTGGGGAAAATGAGTACAGTATAAGTAGATATTCCATTCAATCTACTACGAATTTTTGTATTCTTTTAGAAAAAAAAAATATTTCAAAGAGGAATAACAGACAAATGATTTCTCGATGCAATGTAGATATACTATTTCAGTTCCGCCATTTCGTCAATAAGTATTGGCCTCCAATGCAAAATATTAGCCGAAAATAGTTAAATGAATCATACCCAAGGGCACCGATCCTGGTGCGCCGGGGGACCCGGACCTCCCAAAGCTCATGTGGGCCCCCTAGCATATTTATGAATATACAATATTTGGCATAATAAGATTGCAATTTGTCTTAATATCCTCATATATACATCTTCTGCGTCTGAGTGGGGAGAAATTTACAGAGAAATCGGCGTCCTTGATCTTACCCACATCAATCGGATACCCATATACTCAGCTGCGTATGGTGAACGTAAGGAATCGCCGTTTAAATTTATATTCACATATTTTTCTTTGCACGAATATGTTCGTGATCATAATTTTAGGGCAAAAAAAAAGTAATAATTCTTGGTTTTGAGTTAAGCGGTTAAATAACATCTAAAGTATCACTTTTTTTTATCTAAGCAACCTTGAAAACTATAGATCGACATTCATTTTCTATATTTTTACATGTCAATATTTCACTCACCCCCAGATGTTAATAAGGGCTTAAATGAGACTTAAACGGCATCCGAAGTGTCACTATTTATATAAACGACTCCAAAACTATGGATTCGACACTAATATCGGTCGTTTCTTGTCATTTTATATATATCCCCCTTCCTTTCCTCTACAAGTACAAGGAGTCTTACACCAACTGGGACTTGCCCTTCGACTTACAGGGCCTCAAAACTGTCACCAATGAATTTAGGGATTCAGAACACTATGGATTCGGCACTAATATCGGTCATTTTCAATTATACCCTATTTTTACATATCACCATCCCCCGCTCAGGAGTACTTGTAGAGGCTGAATTTGGATTTAAGCGGCATCGGAAGTGTCATGGTTCATCTCAGTTCGAAAACTATGGATTCGATACTAATATCGGTCATTGCCGATTATGTTTATATATATAACTCCCCTCACTCCCCTAGATGTGCTAAGAGGTTCTTACCCTGACAGTACTCTTTTCCACACTGCAAGCAATATGTGTACCAAGCTTGGTTAAAAAATTGCTGCAGGCGTTCCAAAGCTATAGTCGTACATACATACACACGCACACACACACATACACACACACACACACACACACACATCTATTATATACTGTTTACAAAGATAACCCCAATGTCATGAAAGAGGGACGGCGGTTCAGTGAGCGTTTATCTCTGATGTAAGGGTCCCTGGTTTCATCTCAGCTCATTTGTATTTGCGGTGGATTACAATGAGTTCGTGGATTTTCCCCCGATTTTCCCTCATTGTTATTCCACTAAGTCCTTCATTATTATTCCCTTCATTAATCCTTCCATTTCTTTTAGCCTGGCCCCCGCCAAGTGAAATTTGTGATGGACAAACACCGTGCACGTGGGTTTTCTCGGTGTTCTCCCGTTTCCTCCCAATTTCTTCATTCCACCATTTTCACTCATCTCTCATCATCACCGTCTCCTTTAGCCTAACCGGCATAACCGTGGGACGTACAACTTAAAGATTTCATTTCATTTTCTTTTAGCCTGAAGAAAACATGGGTGGGACGGTAAATTAAAGATTCATTTGGAGACACAGTTTTGTGATGACAATAAGGATGGTCGAGCTCTCTGAAGCTTTAGGCTCACGAGACGAAACTCACTGAAGTTCGAGTCCCTGTGAATTATCATGGATGGATTTTTAACTGTTCTTGATTTTTTTTTCATAAGTGAAAGGATATAATGAAATGCAACTTACCACAATCATAGATAATATTATTCTACGTCAGAAAATATGAACCTGAAGAATGTTCAGTGTTGCCATCCATAGAAATTACAGTGTTGCCAGAATAACATTTCACGTTAGGGATAAGTACAAGACAGGATTTGAGGCTGTCACGACTCGAAAATATGTCGTGAAAGTGATGTCTCGTCTCAACAAGTAAATATACTTTCTATTAGAAGCACTCTGTCTCGACTTGAATTTTTTGACGAAAATTCTGTCTCGTCTCGTCTCGAGTGAAATCTTAGTGGACGTCACTTAAACGGAGTCGCAGGAATTACTACTCATCTCAGCAACTCCGAAAAAAACTGTGGAATCGACAGTATCATCGGTCGTTTTCGGCTGTTTGTACGTATATCTCCCTCTCCTCCCCCGCCCTAGGGGTGTTAAATTCACAGTATTTCTCTCTAGGGTAAAAGTGACATTTGTACCAAGTTGTATTGGAATTGCTCGAAAGCTATGCCGGCACATGCAGATACACACATTATATATATATATATATATATATATATATATATATATATATATATATATATATATATATATATACAGTAGAAACTCGATTAACCGTCACTTTCTGTTATCCGTCACTGCTCCGGACAGTACTGTACTTTAAATGTGCAGTAATTAACGCCGTGCGCCGTGCTGAGCACGGTATAAAGTGTAAGCGAAATGGACTGAAATAGTCATGCGTCACTTCCGATCATGCTAGTTTCCACACAAAAACTTCGTCCAGTACTGAAACCCTTATGGAGAAAAGCATGGACTTGAAACACTCAAGATGACAGAAATTAAATTCCAAACTGTTATAAGTTATTTTATTACCTATATAACCTGACTGTTATAACCTGACCTTTTATAACTGTTATAACCTATATTAGTGTAAAATGGAAGGAATACGGTTTACTCTGGTCCTGTTCAACCATTATAAGTATTATTCACTTGTATAAGGTTATTTATTTCTTCCAGAACCTTTTAAATCTACTTACTGTAGAGGTTTATAACGATATTTCTGTTATCCGTCTATTCGCTTAACCGTCATGGTCCGGGTCCCGAGGGTGAAAGTGAATCGAGTTTCTACTGTATATATATATATATACAGCCGCGGATACGTCATATGATCAAGAGGGGGGCTAGACTGTATCTAGTCTTCAAATTGTCCAATGAAGGGTAAAATCAACTGCTATTTATGCCCGTGTAAATTTTGAGGTAAAGGGGGAGGAGAGGGAGGCCTTTATATGGCCTCTATAGTCCCCCTTGGATTCGCCCATATGTGTATATATACATATATACTACATATCAATCACTTATATTTGTCAAAAAGGATGTATTAATTAGCATGAGAACTCGCATAGGAAAGACTTGTCGAAACCCCTGTGAGAAAAGTGGGCAAGCCCATAGCGACGTCACACACTAGTTCTGCTAGGGTTCTGCTCGTAATTTGTGATCTGTACTTCACAATATAAAATATACTCACCATTACATCATATACTTCAATAACAGATATGATATAAATTTTATCATATCATACCTTTCCTGAACCATGAATTCTGATAACTTATAGATGAAATTAAGATGGAAATCAGAACATAAATTATGTTCCAAAAGCTGCAAATGAAAAATCTTTCCGAGAATCAAGACGAGACAAGAATTCAGCAAAAAAATAATAATTAAGACAATACGAGAAAACCTTATTTTTCGTCTCTGGGTTTGTGGAAACTGAGTCCTAGAACTTCCCGTAATAAAAATAGGACCATGATATTGTACACGGGATACCCTTTTTTCGCTCGAAAACTTTAATTCCTGTTCCAGAATATTCTGCCTCATAGCAAAAATTTAGGGCATAGAGGAAATATCCACGAAATTTCAGTGTGATGGTCGAGTAAAGGTAATGGAAATATCCGTGGAATATCTCTTGAATTTCAATGAGATGTGTCTGTCACAGTAGAAACACTAAGGACAATGGAAATATCGAAGGATTTCTCCTAGAAATATCCAGGGAAGTGTCTGTCACAGTAGAAATTTTAAGGATAATGGAAATATCTGAGGATTTCTCCTAGAAATATCCAGGGAAGTGTCTGTCACAGTAGGAATTTTAAGGATAATGGAAATATTCAGGGATTTTCCTTGGATTACAATGGAATATCTAATTCGAAAGTTTAAGCATGAAGGAATGTAAATATCCATTGATTTTAATGGAATGTGTTTGTCACAGTAAAAAAATTGTATCTTGTAGTATCTTGAAGCATAATGCAAATACCCATGAGATTTTCTTTGGGTATTCACGGAATGTGTTTGTTATAGTAAAATCTTGAAGAGAAATATCGAGAGCATTTCCTTTGAACTTCATGGAAATGTGTGTGTCACAGTAAAATCTTGAAGGATAGTGGAAATATCCACGGGATTTCTGTTGGATTTCAATGAAATGTATTTCTCACAATAATATATTGAAAGGAAATATACAAAATGTTTCTCTTGGTTTGCAATGGATTGTATCTGTCACAATAAGATCTTGAAGGAAAATATCCATGATATGTATTTGCTCTGGATTTTATTGAAATATGCCTGTCACGTTAGAAACTGAAAGATAATGAAAATAAGCATGGAATTTCCCTTAGAATTTAATGGGATGTGCTTGTCACAGTGCAAAGTTTAAGCATAATGGAAATTTCCTCGAGATTTCCTTGGATTTCAATGGAATACGTGTGTCAAAGTAAAATCTATAAAGTATAACGGAAGTGGAGGGAAATTCCCTTGTACTTTAAGGGAATTTGTCTGTCACAGTAAGATTTTGAAAGATATTGGAAATATCCAATAGATTTCCTTTGGATTTCCATGGAGGGATATACCTGTTACAGTGCAATGTAAAAGTATAATATCATCAGAACTGGTTCAAACTTCACATGATGGTTGAACCTTGACCTGCTACGCAAGTTTTGTGAAGCATAATCTTATGAAGTGCAGACTTTTGGTTTATGTAGTGCAGACTTTTGGCTTATGAAATGCAGACTTTTGGCTTATGTAGTGCAGACTTTTGGCTTATGAAGTGCAGACTTTGGCAATAAAATACATAAAATCAAAACTCAAACGAGGTAGATTTTCTTGACTGTTACTAGTACACGCTCAGATAGACTGCGTAGCACATTTGATTTTGTAAACGCCGCACTGTGCATTAACCCTAGGAAATGGTTGAAATTTTTCCTCTGAAAAACTCTGGACGAAGAATATGTGATTTACGGTATCTCATAAGTGCAACACAAATGTTGCATGTGCATTCTGAACTTCCGCAAAGATTATTACTGCGCTCGGAAAAATGCTTTCTCCCTTCTAAATTCATACACCAGCGTAAACATTGAATATGGTCGCAAAAGAAAACAGCCATAAGTTGCACTTAACTTCAAGGTAACGTGTTAGATGTTGAAATGTGGAAGTTTTCGCTCTCCTAAGCACACATAAACGAACCGAAGTCTGTTTGCATGTGTGCTTTAGAGGTAGCAGTTTGTTTGAGAATGGGCGGCCACTTTGATAAATACACATTCGTAGAAGTTGATTTTTTTTGTGTTATCTTTAAGGTAGGAGCCGGTGAAAGGGTATGAAAAACAATTTTGAGTCTCACACAAATTGAAACATGCTGAAACAAACAAATTATTGCAAATAATTAAATACTAACTTTATGTAATAATAATAATAATAATAATAATAATAATAATAATAATAATAATAATAATAATAATAATAATAATAATAATAATAATAATGTTTATTTCTGTGCCATGAACAGCCTAACGGCAAAAATACAGCACTTTATCAGACAATATAAACACATATTACATACAATGTAAGCTATATACTGAAACAATAAAACATAATGATAAAATAAAGTAAAATAATATCGGATTAATAATTCCTTGTCAAATTAACACCATTATTTTAGTATCAAAATAGTCGTCATAAATAGTAAAAATAATATTTGTCAAGCTCTAAAATTCATGCTTTTATACTGATAAAAATAAATTAAACAAAATTAAAACAATTGGTCAGTCTTCTTAAGATTACAGATTTCGGATTCAACGGAACTAATGTTGATATATTTCTTGTATTATACATTGGTACCCTTATACCTATATTATGCAAGCAATATGCACTATGATAGCTATTGTCTAGTAGTTTCTTAATAAAATCTCTTTCAATAACTTTTCTCCTGTCGCTCAGTGCCTGCAATCCCCAAAATTGACACCAGTATTCATAACTACGTGAGTAGTAATTTCTATTCATTTTATAGCAGAGTAACCTAATAAAACATTTTTGTACTGATTCAATTTTGTTTGCCAACGTTATACCTATACTATTCCAAATAATAATAATAATAATAATAATAATAATAATAATAATAATAATAATAATAATAATAATAATAATAATAATAATAATAATAATAATAATAAAGTGTTCGTTGACGGTATAATTACGGAATCAATAGACCTCTTCAAAGCCTTTGACGAAACGTGTTCTTTTCAAACGCTTTGCTCTAAGGATTATATTTCGCGCTGAGCTTTGCCTAAACGTCGTCTTCTGGTGTTATTAGCATCATAAACAAAAAGGAACACGCTTTTCTAAATATCATATTTCCTATCTGCTAATCTTTTCAAAACATATTTACAGGTTATTGCTGTCATCATGTGCTGTATATACAGGATTGTGTTCACTTGTAATTATGTCAACCGTTTCAAAAACATTATTTTACTAACTTGTCGCGTCGGAGTGGTGTGTGTCTGTGTGTGTGTGTGGTTGTATTTATTAAAACAATAACAAATCGCTCCTTCCGTAATGAAAGTTGAAGATTAAGTTACTGCAAGTTTCACAACTTCTTCGAACCTGAGTTATCATAGATTGATTTCTCTCTTTAGTAAATATAAGAAAATTATCTGCCCTCACAACATGTGTAAATTTACATGGCGGGGTTTGCAGCCAGGAAATGTGTCTTATAGTAGATCCTAAAAATACAGGATGTATGTAAAGTAGCTTCTAGTTTTAAAAGGCTTGTTGTGTATAAGTTTGTTGCTAATTAATTCTTGTTATTTATTGAAAGGCAGTTATTATTTATTGTGTAGTTGATAAGGTATCTACTAACGAGAGGTCCTGGGCTTCCATTACCACTGAGGGCAATAGTACTGTATCCTCGTACAATACGCTCAAGGGTTCACCCAGGCTCTACTGAATGGGTAATTGCGAAAACCTGGAAGGTTAAGCAAGGGAAATGTGGTGTTGACTACATATCCTGTACAGCCTGGGTTTCCAAACTACAGCCCGCGGCTCAACACCGGCCCACGAGCACCACCTGCATACTTGGACTAACCTAGCGTAATTGACGTTCTGCGTAATTCCGCTGCTCCCCACGAGGTGGTGTTGGCGCTACACTGTGTTGTTATTATGAGCTAACTAGTCTTGGCCTTTGTGACTTACTAGTGGAGAAGATAATTTGGCCATTAGGCTAAGAAGTTTGGAGTCCCTTGATCTACGGTAAGCGCGCAGCCTTACCTTCAAATCTTGTGGCTTGGTGCATCCGTAATAAATCGTTCCCCTCTGGTGAAAGGGATCCCTGATTCGATCATAGACCATGTGAATTTGTAGTGAATAATATCATGTCCGTGGGTTTTCCCGAGGTTCTTCCTTTTCACCCCCCACACTCTCATTTCACCAGTTATTTCATAATCATCAATTCCAATACTTATGTCTAACTCCCTCGTGACTAAGCGGTTAGCGTACCTCAGGTAGGGATGCGCACGAGACAAGATTTGTGGCTGTCTCGTCTCGAAAATATGCTGTAAAAGTATACTTTTCTATTGGAAGAGCCGTGTCTCGACTCGAATTTTGTCAGGAAAGTCCTGTCTCGACTCGTCTCGTATCCCTACGTACCTGCGTTTGTCGTCGAGGACCCAGGTTCGATTCTTGGCGGGAGCTCGAATATTCGTTTTTCTCAGAATGACATACGTTTTAATGCCATTAAAATTATTTTTTTTTTCTCAAATCGCAACCCAATGACATACTTTTTAATGTCATTGAAATTAGTTTTTGTTACATTGGGATTGAATGCTATACTTTTTAATGCTATAAAAATTCACTTTTCTCAAATTGGCCTCGGAGATACATTTTTTAATGCCATTGCTGTACTGCATAAAAATTAGTTTTTCTCAAATCGCCACCAAATGGTGTAGTTTTTCATACCATTGAAAATAGTTTTTTTTTTTCAGATTGGAAATAAATGTAGTTCGTATGCCACATTAAGCTGAGGTCCACGACTCATAGCCTCGATGCTGAAAGGGATACTAAAGTGAAAAAGAAATAATTAATTATCTGTCTCCCTTAGTCTACAGTCTACATGCGTGGGACGTAAAACACATTATCCGTTGGCCATACTGGCCGTCCCGATTGATGGAGTACTTTCTTCATTACTTGTTTATTAAAGAATGTACGTGATACGTTTTCATTGCCATTTAAGAAAGAAAACGTAACAAATGTTGATTGGTTTGTGTTTTTCTTTCTTGTTAATAGTGAGGCTATAAAGGGTAAGGCCCTACAGTTTAAAGAGGTAACTAAACTATCATACTGTGTTCCATATTCTCTCACTGGCATCGTACCGGAAACCTCGTGTACCAAAGACGTGCTTGCTAGCCAATAGACCAATTTTTGGTGAAATTCTCTAATATTAGTAACGTTTAAGAAAAAAAAGTTCAGGCATATATCAATCAATAAATCGTCATGCGTAGTTTTCGACAAAAAATAATCTTTTGTAAATCTAAAAATTCATCTTGTACGATAACAGTGTGATCTATCAAGATGAAACTGATTCTGAAGTAGACACACATTAACATCTTTATTATAAGATTACTAAGAAAACAATACACAACTTGATATTTAGATTATGATTAACTTGTAAACTTCAATTTTTGTGTAATTATAATATTGTTTAATGATCTTTATTATAAGATTACTAAGAAAACAATACACAACTTGATATTTAGATTATGATTAACTTGTAAACTTCAATTTTTGTGTAATTATAATATTGTTTAATGATAATGCATTTATCAATCTATAGGTGGCATTGGGCTAATCAAATCACATGCTTAAGGGTAGAATTTTTAGGTGTAGTTTTAGAGAAAGTTGAGAAAAGAACGAATTTTTATTACATTAAAAATATGCCATTCTGAAAAAAAAAACTAGTTTTTATGGCATTAAAACGCATGCCATTCGTTGCCAATCTGAGAAAACCCATTTTTATGGCACTAAAATGTATGCCATTTGTTACCAATCTGAGAACCCATTTTTATAAGCATTAAAATATATGCCATTTCTTGCCAATCTGACAAAGACGAATTTTTACGGCACTAAAATGTATGACTTTTGTTGTCAATTTTACAAAAACGAATTTTTATAACACTAAAATGTAAGCTTTTTGTTACCTATCTGAGAAAAAAATATTTTTTATGGCATTAAAATGTATGCTTCTTCTTGTTAACCTGACAAAAACGAATTTTTATTACACTAAAATGTATGCCTTTTGTTTCCAATCTGACAAAAACTAGTTTTATAACACTAAAATATATGCCTTTTGTTGTCAATCTTAGAAAAACGGATTTTTCTGGCACTAAAATGTATACCTTTTGTTGCCAACCTGAAAAAAAACGAATTTTTATGGCATTAAAATGTATGCGATTCGTTGCCAATCTGAGAAAGAATTTTTATCGCATTAAAACGTAAGCCATTTGTTGTCAATCTGAGAAAAGCAAATTTTTATGTCTTTGAAAAGTGTAAATTCTTTACCACTCTGAGGAATACGATATATTCCATTAAAATGAATGCCACTTGTCAATCTGCAGAAAACGAATTTAGATAGCATTAAGATGTATGCTATTCATTGCCAATCTGAGAAAAACGAATATACGTCATTGTTGTAATTTGTGAAGAAGCAGAGGGGGCAACTGGCCTTCAGTGAAGCTCCCCGCTGTTCTAAGCAGGCAAAACTTTAAGACAAAATTTTCTTACTCCACATACGATACGAAAATGAAATTATAAATGAAACATCAAACAGGTTCACTACATTACATAAACCAAACAGCACACAAAAGATGGGGTCTAAAACAAAAATGAGTCGTGGGCCCATTTCAGTAAAAATGTTTCCTATTTGGGGCTCTAGAAATAATACTTATTCCTATGGATTTGAGATTTGTCAATATTGTCCCCTTAATTTATTTACCATGTAAGGAACGGGACCAGGGGTGTAACTAAAGGTCCAGTAGACCTTGCCGTGCTGGAGGGCCCACAGGCTCCGGGGAACAACAAAGAGTAAGAGGCCCTGCGGGGGCCCTAAAACTTTTTGTAGGGGGCCCAAATATTAATGCTTGCCCCCAACTCTAGAAGGAGTCTAAGTTATGGCGCTGTTTACGCAGTAAAACGTACGTCATTCGCTGCCAACCTAAGAAAAATGAATTTTTATGGCATTAAATAATTCCACTCGTTGCCAATCTGAGAAAAACAAATTTTTATGGCATTAAAACGTACGCCATTAATTGCCAATCTGAGAAAAAACAACAATTTTATGCTATTAAAATGTAGGCCCTATGCCATTTTCGCCAATATGAGGAAAACTAATTTTTATGGCATTGAAACGTAATTCCACCTCTTAATATTTTTGGAATTAAATTAACCCTCGCTAATAAGTTACTGAGGGTGAATAAAGTAAAACTTTTATCAAAAGACTGCAAGGATGAACCAATCGTAAGCTGCAGAGGCGCACCCACTGGGGGGGGGGGGTCACCGAAAATTTAGTAACTCAACTAACATTTGTAGACTTTCTTAACAGAACTATACTTTTCCTTTTAACAGAGAAATGATTGATGTAGGGTAAAGATTTGATTTTACACCTCATCTGTACTCCTTCTTATAAAAGAATCTAGTTTTATATATTTTTTTAATTTGTAGATGTCAGTAATGAACAATTACTTATCGCCTTTTCGGCTGCAGAATAAAATAAGATCAACATTACATATGCATATTCGACCTCTCTCCCTCCCCCCCCCCCAAAAAAAAATACCTTGAACCTCTCCTAGCAAACATTTCTAGGTATGCGCCTTGTTAGTGTTATTCCTGACCTTAAATAATTAAATAACTGTGAACATTAAAATATATGAACTCTCTCCGCCTTATGCAGAGTCATTTTGACGTATGACTAGCGTCATACTAAAGGCCTGACTACTGCAGGAAACAAATGTTAGTCGAATTCTTTAGTATAGCACTAGCCACACGTCAAAATGACTCTGCATAACGCCCTCTATGTCGAGAGATACCAGTGGAAGAATTTCCTTCTCTATACGTTTGTCTCGATCCCTCGCCTCCCCCCCCTCCCGCCTCCCTCTTCTCACTTCGATTGCTATGATTTCGTACAAAGTGCATCGCGTAGCGTAGTCGCTAACACTCTCGCCTTCGGTGCGAGCGGTCCCGGGTTCGATTTCCGGTAAGGACTCTCGGTCGAAAAAGTGTAAAAAGCTTTTTCAGGCCAAGCAACGTGAATGAGGTTTTCCAGAATTTTCCTTATTCACATCAGGGAAATGCCGGGGTGGTACCTAACTTATAGGTCCCAGGACGCTTCCTTCCTTCCCGAATCCTTTCTTCCTTTCCTTTCACCGGATAGTGTGCTCGCTGAAAGACGTCATCCCTCATGTACGTGACAGGCTAAATGGCCATAGATGCTGAGAGCTCAGAAATCTAAATAACAAATCCTAAGATTTCGGACAATGATCCTTCCACGTACTACAGTAATAATATTTGTTCGTTTGAATTTGGTTATTTTGAGCCACCTAGTAGGTATTCAATTAATGCATGAAACATGTTAATTATTTACTTTGTACATAGATGGAATTGCTAGAGGGAATAACAGTTAGGGATGTGCACGAGATGAGTCGAGACAGGATTTTCCTGACAAAATTCGAGTCGAGACACGGCTCTTCCAATAGAAAAATATACATTTTTCGAGTCGAGACATCAGTTTTACAGCACATTTTCGAGACGAGACAGCCAAAAATCATGTCTCGTGCGCATCCCTAATAACAATATTACACTAGTATTATGTCATTTCATGTACTTCTGGTACTAATACTAATACTAGTGTCTAAGCGGTTAGCGTACGCGCCTTTGGCGCGGGAGACCCGGGTTCGATTCCCGGCGGGAGCTCATGTGGTTCGGATTCCACGTTAATCAGTAGGTCCACGTCTCATATAGCCTCGCTGCTGAAAAGGGACGTTAAACTCAAAATCAACTCAACTCAACTAATACTAGTGTAATTATATACGACAATGGTTCCCAAGTACTTCTAAGTACCCCCCTTTAATTCTTAAGATACAAGTCCCATAACTTTAATCTTGGTATCTGCGTACTTAAGAAGGAAATAGCAACATTAATAACAATTACATATAAACCTTTATTAATGTTATAAGTATACAGCATACAGGCCATACACGTCCCAGCCCCCGCCAAGTGAACTTTGTGTTGGACAAACACCGTGTGCGTGGGTTTTCTCGGGGTTCCCCCGTTTCCTCCCACTTTCTTCATTCCACCATTTTATTCATTACTCATCACCACCGTCTTCTTTAGCCTAACCGGCATAACCGTGGGACGTAAAACTCAAAGATTTCATTTCATTTTTTTCAGTCCATACACGCAGGAGCTATTATTACATTATTTACATGTTTTATAAACTATAAGATGTAACCAGGAGCGCAAGAAGGGGTACTTACCCGCCACTTTTTTGAAGTGCCCCCTTAATGTATATAGTTTCATTTGGAAATGTAAAGTTTTTGTATGTATTACTGGTTCATAGAAAAAATTGTGCCATATAATATTCGACGTTGCGTGAGTACGTATTGGTTGTTTGTCTTACCGTGGAGATAAGAACGCTACAAGAATTGCATTTTAATTGCAATTCAAAGTAAGTAATATTGCAATTGTGTATTTCTTTAAATGTCGTAGCATATGTTTGTAGTATTTACTGTCTTTCATTTTTTGAGAGTACTAACATAAATTTAATAGCATGTGTGGAATTAAAAATATAAGTTGTTCATTAATCCCCAGTTTCAATATAACTTCTACAAAAAGAACCTCATTATTCATTAGTATGATAAGTAAGGCGTAAAATAAGAAGTAAATAGATCATGTTATGTCACTTAGTAATAAAGCTATATTACTCTTTCTGTTTATTTGTTTTGCAAATTTGTTATTAAATAGTCTGATAACATAATTTCCCAGACAGAATTTTAGGATGTCCATGAACAAGGAATCAAATCTCTTCTTACACTTTCGTTGTTTAAGAGTACAAAGGGCTAGTACCTACTTGCGTTGCTGTTGCCAATTTACTTAATAAAATATAAAATACAAATACGGTATTTTAACTGAAAAACATAGTATCCTATTAGTTATACAACCTTTTGTGAAAGAAAGTGTTAAAAATAATCAAGAATACTAACATTGATATGCAAATATTCAGACCATGTCTTGCCATCCCCCCACTTTTAAGGCCCAATCACCGCCACTGGATGTAACTAATGTCATGAGACAGTAAATTTGTTCGACGAACTTGTAAGGGTCCGCGGATCACCAATTGGAAATAATTTATATACAGCATATCCCCCCCATATTCAAAATTTTGATATTTTGAATTTTGATACCTTCTTCTCTCCCGGTTTCAATGGAAACTCATTGCCTCTCCTTGGTCTCTGTCCTGAACCCAGCGGAGTTGCTTACAATGACGAAATATTACACTTCCCTCGTAACTACATGGTTAGAACACACTCATTGGACACGAATGATCAGAGTTCGGTTCCCGGTGGGAACTTGAATGATTCGGATCTTCCTTAAGATGAAGGACCTTTCATGTCTCAGTCTTAATCAGTGGCGCACCCACAGGGAAGTCCACTCGGGCCAGACTTCTCTAAGACTTCCTATCTCAACATACGTTTAGATACTTTCTTAATAAAATTATACTGCTTTATCAGGGAAATGATTGATATAGTATCATCTTACACTTCATATGTACTATTCTTTTATAAAAACGATCTAGTCCTATCATTTTTCTGAAACAAACAAACAAACAAACAAGTGGAACTATTTCGCAATTATTTATCTTCTTTTCGGGTGTAGAATAATACCCGTTTAATACTACATAGCCGGAGTGGCTTGTAGTAATGGAAATTCCCCAAACTTTGAACTCCTCCCCCAAGAAAATTTCTGTGTGCGAGTGTGACCTTAATCCAACTGACCACTAAGGGTCTTCATTACAGCGAAATTAAACTACCACTAATTTTAAAGTTTTTCTGTAATATCTTCAAAACAAATAAAACTATTCGAAAAACAGAAGCGTAGTGAACTAGACAATACGATTTTGCATGTCATTCCTTTACCACAATTCACCTATCTACTTTAGGTATACCGGTATTTATAAAACCCGCAAAAATTGCTAAATCTATCTACAGCTGCAAATCGAAAGCAAAAAAATGAAATTAAATCTTTACGGTTATGCCGGTTAGGCTAAAGGAGACGGTGATTATGAGAAATGAATGAAATGGTGGAATGAAGAAAGTGGGAGGAAATGGGAGAACCCCGAGAAAACCCACGAGCACGGTGTTTGTCCACCACAAAGCGCGAGCTGAGATCGAACCAGGGACTCCAAGAACGCTCTGCCTCTGAGCCACCGTGCCTCCCGCAAATCGAAAGCAGATAGATAGATAGATAAGTTGTGATAACGGTATTACATGCAAAATCGTATTGTCTAGTTCACTTCGTTTCTGTTTTTCGAATATTTTTAAGACAGAAAAACTATAAAATTATCGGTGGTTTAATTTCGCGAATGGTAAAAAAGAAATGTATAATTCAGTGGCGAATCTAGTCCAGGGGCCGGAGGCTCTAGCCTCCCCCAGTTTTTTGAGTGACAAAAGTAATTTATTATTTATATATTTTTGAAAGTTTATAGTAATTACATGATATATCTATCATAGTTTGGGTTATGGTTGCCCCCTGCGCCCCCCAGTTTTACCTTTCAGATCCGCCACTGGTATAATTGTTAAATAGCTTTGAAAAAGAAATAAACAACGAAAATACGTATTAAACAATCGAGTTTTCAAAGAAAACTCATAAAGTGACTTGAAAAAATAATATAAAAAAGAAATATAGTACGTTTGTATGTAACGTACGATAAAAACAAACTCTCTCACTTGTAGTTTCGTTCCTGCACAATAGATGGCAACACAAGATTTTTTTCCCCTTCCTTTTATTATTATTATTGCGAGCACGTAAAATGACGAAAAAAATTCTTTCCTGCGGGGAGAAACGAAAATTGTGTCGGTAGGTGGCAGCACAGATACATCCATGCTCCAAGTTCATCGGTTCCTTGCTTATGCCGTGAAAAGTTGTCGGTCAGTTGCTGGTAAAGCGTTCGGCGGTGGTGGAAGTTGTTTGATGTTTGAGTGCTTTAACGTTCAGAAAGAGTTAGGTGATTTATAACATAAATTTAAAAATATTATATATTTATAAGTAAACATTGTGTTTTGTTCAGTGAAATTATTTGTGCAACATCATATAAAATTTGTGGAGAATATAAATTTGTTGTTTTAGAGGAAAAAGAAGAACCAAAGGTAAGTGAACTTTTGTTAAAATAATAGTATAAACTATGTTTCAAAGTTTTGTTTCATGGTTTTTGTTGAGCCACTTAACCTGACTGTGTTATGTGCGCACAGGTATCGAGAAGAACGTGTGTATGCTGGACCTACTTCGAAAACAGGGTAGATTTTTTTTCTTTTAATGTTAGCATTGTTTTAAAACACAAAATTAAGTCCTATTCTCAGAGTAATTTTTTCACTTAATTTTATTCCTAATGTAAACAAAACGTTTTTGTTTGTTTGTTTGTTTATTTATTTACCGATCCGCATGATTGAGGTAAAATAACCATGAAAGGAGACCGTTGATTAATGGAAGTGAATAATAAGTAAAGAATTAGTGGAATTAAAGTGTGGGAGGAGAGAAACCCGAAAAGACTCACGGACACATTATTGTCATAATTCATTTGGCCTGGCGTTGAACCATGGATTTCTAGTATCACAGATTTAGCGGTCTACCACTTGCCTTATTGCTGTAAAAACTGAAATACCAGCCATATTCAGTTTTTTCTAACCTTATTTTTACCATATCACCTGTTGTTCATTATCTTTTTATTTGTTTTTATTCTAAATTTGTCGCGATCTCATTCGTGGCTAAGCGGTTTGCATACATGCGTTTCCCGTGTGAGAACTGGGATCCCGGCAGGAGCTTATATGCTTCGGATCCCACATGAAGCTGCAGGTTCATGCCTCGTATAGCCTAGCTGCTGAAAGGAACGCTAAACTCAAATCAAATCAAAAATTCAAACTTGTAATCGAATACAACAAAAACTTCGGGAACAATTAAAATACTCATGCCCTGATTGGGTCTCGAATTCATGACTTTTAGCTTCATCATGGACCTCAGATAACTGATCAAGATTTGTACCTTTATCACCAGCGGAGACCATGTGTGAAGATCATTTATGATTCAGAGGATGACCCGGAGGGCGGAGTAATTCGCCCGGAGTTACGAAATTCTCTAAAGGTCCATATCTCCTATTGTCCTTAATGTGGATTCCTAGTACTTTCGTAGTACTACACTCCACCCCCGGTGTATTGAAATTTCCCTTCCCTGGGGAGAAATCCGAACCATTGTAGTCGTTCGATGTTTTCCACATCGAGGCTCGAACTAGGGATGCGAACGAGACAAGATTTGAGGCTGTCTCGTCTCGAAAATGTGTTGTAAAAGGGATGTCTCGACTCGAAAAATGTATTCTTCTCTATTGGAAGAGCTGTGTCTCGACTCGAATTTTGTCAGGAAAATTCTGTCTCGACTCGTCTCGTGCGCATCCCTGCTCGAACCCTAGACCGTCTTCACTACAAGCACGCACTCTAGACACTATACCTCTGATGAGGGCGACTACTCGGCTATGCCTACCGGTCGAATCACCATGGCCTCGTAAAACAAGTTTATTCAAAGAATTTCCTTATTATCTTTATTATTTATGTAACGTGCCAGACACAGAGCACATAGTGAGAAGGGCTAACCCCCAAGGTTTTGTCTGTTACACAAAAATAAAGGTTTAAATCTTTTAGTTTTACATGCAACCCTTATTCTCTTTTCGCTAAAGGAGATGGATAACTAATGAAAGTTAGAATTAGGATTTAGATTCCTGGGCTTTCGGCATCTATGCTCATGTTAGCCCGTCACATATGAGGGATGGCGTCCCTCAGAGATCACATTATCCGAGAAAAGGGAAGGAACAAAGGATTGGGGACAGCGCCGTAATTTAGATTTTTTCTGGGGAGGGCAAGCATTAATAGATGTATTTTTCCCCCTAAAAAGTTGTTTTTCTAATTCTTGGGCCCCTCTTTCCATCTTTCTCTTACTCTTTATGGGCCTTCCAGAGGTCTACGAAGGTCTACGAAGCCGTTAGTTACGCTTCTGGGTCCGTTCCATACATGACAAATTGATTAAGGGGACAATATTGACAAATCTCAAAGCCATACGAATAAATATTATTTCTAGGGCCCCTAAAAGTAGTCATCTTTCACTGAAATGGGCCCACGACTCATTTTTGTTTTATTTACCTTTTGTGTACTACTGTTTTGTTTATGTAATGTAGTGAACCTGCTTGATGCTTCATTTATAATTTCATATTCGTATCGTATATGAAGTAAGAAAATTTTGTCTTAAAATGGGTCCCTTCCCTCGAACGGCGGGGAGCTTCCTTGGGGTGGCAGTTGCCCCTCCTTCCCCCCACAAATTACGGCTCTGATTGGGGAAGGAAGGTAGGACCTATACGGTAGGCACCATCTCGACATTTGTTTGGTATGAATGAAGAAAACCTCACTCAGAATGGCAAGCCTGGAAGAGTTTTACACTTTTTCGACCGAGTGCCTCCATCGAGAATCGAACCGGAGACTGCTCCACTAAAGACGAGAGTGTTAGCGACTACGCTAGAGTATTGAAAGTAAATAAATATGAAACAACTGGTGCGGGAGAACCCGACAGGAGAACCCCAGGAAACTCACGGACACCTGGGATCGAATCAGGGATACCTGGTACTAGAAGTAGGCGCCTTGTCAGTGATAGATTCACAATCTATCTCATATCAAGATTGTCATTCAATTTTTCCACCTGCTAGTTGTGTTGTTTGTTTCTTGAAGTCAAGTGTCTCTATTCAGCACCGAGGCTGCAGAAACATAGACTTTAAGGTGAAATCCCAACCACTGCAATAGACTCAATGCTCTTCGACCGGGAATCGATCTCGGGTTCACGTATACCAACTACACTAGACCACCAGTGAGACACCTGTTGATTGAGGAATAACTCATGGACTTCGAAGCAGTTCTTGCACCTACTTTCATCCTCTACTTGAAAAAAAAAAAGTTAAAACTTGGACGTTCATCATACCACAATGATAAGTGTAAAAAATGGTAGTGTGCTTCATGTGGTATTGTTCAAACAATTGAAAGTGCATGGGAACATGGCGACCAGTGCCGGATTTACGTATAAGCTAAACAAGCTATAGCTTAGCGCCCCCTCTCATAGGAAACCCAAAATTAAGGAAAAAAATGAATGTATATTTTCAAAAGATAAGAAAAATAATAAATAAAATAAAATCTACACATAGCAATAGTGATTCGTGTTGTGCAGGCCCCTATGATGTAAATAATAGGGCCCTTTCTGCTAGCCTGTTTCCTAAAATATCGCTAGTTTCTTCATAGGCTATATAGGATGCCTACGTTCATCTGAACACATAAAGGGCCCCATCACCCTCAGCAGCTTAGGGCCCCACCAAACCTAAATCCAGCTCTGATGGTGACTCAATAGTTAGTAGGCGCTCGCTTCTAGTATGAGGGATCCCTGGTTTGATATCCGATCAGCCAAGTTCGTGGTGGACAACATCGTGTTTGTGAATTTTCTCGAGGTTCTCCCGTTTCCTCCCACATTCTCGTTTCACCAAATTTTACATAATCATTATTTTTCATTAATCGTCCGTCGTCCCTTTTAGCCTAAAGGATATAATCATGGGCCTTAAAGTTTAAAATTTTAGGATTAGGAATTAGATTTCTGGGCTTTCGACATCCGAGAAAAGGGAAGGAAGGAAGGATTGGGGAAGGAAGCGCATCCATGTTTCCCCGCGGGTTGGGGCCTCTATGTTAGGTACTGTCCCGGCATTTGCCTGGTGTGAATGAGGAAAGCCTAGCTTTTACACTTTTTCGACCGAGTATCCCTACCGGAAATCGAACTCGGGACAGCTCGCACCAAAGCAGAGAGTGTTAACGACTACGCCACAGTTTGAAATTTTAATTCATTTCATACTGAAAAGAAAGATGTAGTGGTAGAGTGTTCACCTCTGCTGCAGGGGATCTTAGATTCTATCCCAGCTCGCGCCAAGTGGGCTTTGTGGCGGGGAAACACTGTGTGCGTGGATTTTCTCGGGGTTCTCCCGTTGCCTCCTACTTTCTTCATACCACCATTTCATCCATTTCTCATCATCACCGTCTCTTTTAGCCTCACCAGTATATCCGTGGAACATAAAACTTAAGAGGCCTCATCACTGCGAAATTAAAATACCGCTAATTTTGCAGTAATTATGTGATATCTTCAAGTAGATAAAAGACAATCGAAAAGTGGAACAAGATCTCCCTAGACAATATTATTTTACATGAGATACCGTTATCACGACTCATTTATCTGCTTTCGATTCCCAGCAATTTAGAAAAACGGCATCTATTTTCGCGTTTCTAAACAACTGCAAACGGAAAGCTACTAGGTGACTCGTGATAACGGTACCTCATGCAAAATAACATCGTCTAGGGAGGTCTTGATCCACTTTTCGATTATCTTTTATCTATTTGAAGATATCACATAATTACTGTAAAATTAGCGGTATTTTAATTTCGCAGTGATAGGGACTCCAGGTTTCATTTCATTTCATATTGAAACGTACGTATATCCTACATTTGAATTATGATAGTTAGAGCTTGGTAATATTGCTTTCAGAAGTGCTAAAAAAAAAAAAAAAAAAACACTAGAAAATCTTATTGGAAATAACATTTAACCATATACTATACTAATTGCACGATATTTTATTCAATCTAAACCTGTTACCAAAGTTAGAAATGGATAACCAAAGATAAAGACCAGATTACTTAAATTATGTTCTGAGATGAATAGATGGCTAGTTACAATGTGATTTTATACAGAACTGATATCCGAATAAGGACGGACCGTTCTTTCCAAGAATCCAGCGATTTGAGGCGTTTCCCACAAGAAGGAAGGGTGTGTTTTAGTGAGGTGGATGATATTTATGATGCGGATTCGATTTAGAAATCTCATATGGAAATGAAAGAATCTCTGGCTGTCATTGATCGCAACTTAAAATGTTTCACTTTATTACCCCGAAGTATAATAATGTTAGATACGAATGAACATGCGTCTAGTAAAGATAATTTTTATAAAGTTTCAAGTGAAGGTTAAATTCATGTTAAAATATTGTTACGTCACAGTTGTCTCAGTCGAATAAATTGCTATGTTACTTCCAATTTTGGTGATTCAATGGGAAATAGGGTTCCATTTTTATTGATACCATGAGGGGACGATCTCCATTGCTAGTATTTCTAGGGTGTGAATAAGGAGTATCTTTCAAGATTGTCTAGTGTATTTGGAGGGCTGTGATTGGTTAGTTGCGTAGTTGTTTGCATATTTATGTCCCGCTTCAATACCGAGGTTATATAATACGTAAACCTGTAGCTTAACGTAGAATACGAACCAAGTGAACCCCCACCGGAATCAAACTTGAATGTCCCGCATAGAAGGGGTTAACGCCAACTATTTATACCCTTGAAAGTGCTCTCTCGTTGGACAGACAGTTCTGAGAATAGAACCTGGTCCACTTGAATACGAAGGAATTATACCACTCCAGTTTTCTTTCTTCTATTATTATTATTAAATAACTACAAGAAGTAATTGTCAGACATAATGTAACATATTTATGGGCAGGTGGTCTGAGGTCTTAAATTTGAAATGGTAACGGGTTCGAGTCCTGCTATGAAGACAGGTGGTCTGATTGGTATGAGGTCTTGATTGGGAGGCAGGTGGTATGAGGTCTTGATTGTTTTGTGATATCCTTATTACGTCAATTAAGCGTATTCGTCGGTTCTGCAGCGTATTTTTAGTGGCGTCGCGTAGCGTGGTCGCTACGAGTAACGCTCTCGCCTTTGGTGCAAGCGGTTTCGGATTTGATTCCCAGTGAAGACACAGCCTTTTCAGAACAGCCATCCTAAGTGAGATTTTTTCCTGTTTTGCTCATTCACACTGGCAAATGCCGGGGTGGGACCTAACGTAGACAGGTCCTAAACCACTTCCGTCGTTCCTTATCCTTTTCTCCCTTCCCACCTTTCGCGGATAGCGTGCTCGCCCAGGGGTGTCATACGTGACAGTCTTAAGGCCATAGTTGTCGATAATGCCTAGAGAGATGTACGTATCAATCAATCCAGCATATTTTAAGTTTATTAAAGAGTCATTTTAGTCGATGTGTTTTGTGTTTACAGAAAAGTACAACTGTAAATGAAAAACTAACATTTTTCTGTAAAATGTTGCTGGTTGATAATAGGTCGTTATATATAGGTATATAATACTAAGGTTAAATAATGCAGTAGGTGTGATCTACCACTGAACTATCGCGGCTCTTTGGATCATTTAATGAGTTGAATTGATTTTGAGTTTAACGTCCCGTTCAGCAGCGAGGCTATATGTGACGTGGACCTACTGATTAACGTAGACGAACCACATGAGCTCCCTCCGGGTCTTCCACGTCACAGGCGCATACGCTAACTGCTGAGACACGAAGGAGCTCTTGGATCATTTAAGTTTCAGCTCCAGTGATAGAGTTGACATGGATAAAACTAAGATATAATGCAGCAAAACGTATTAAATAAAGTATAAACATGTAATATCAATAAATTAAACATGGATGCGTTTGCTGTACCATTTTGACGGAACTCCCGCAAATTTGTGTTCCTTCTTCAACCAATGTTAAAATTATTGTAATTGAAGTTTTAAGTCCAATGGTTAAGCCTTCTGGAGGGAAAAGAAGATAGATTATTAGGGCCCAATGTTGTCAATCATAAAATCACATGGCCTGAGTTCGAACCAGGTACCCGTCTCACCAGAGGTGAGCGATCTACCACTGACTCGCCCTGCTTCCAATGTCAAAGATAATAAGTGGATTAAATGCTGTGTTTACAAATTGAAAGATCGTTAGTGCGATATATAGAGTGAAAATTTTTAATAAATCTTTAAAAGCCATTTTTGCTGACCGTATACAGGGTGGAAGGTAACTCCACCGAAAATTTTTCGGAGGTGATTCCTTACATGAAATAAAAGAGAAAAGTTCTAATAAAACACGGGTCGAAAAACATCTTTCAGAGTTTGACCCGCCGAATATTCGAAAAATCACGTTTCAAAACGCCCTGGCCGTTTCGAATTACAATAATTACAATAATTACAAGTTTAACAGATAATACAGAGGCATAAATGGCGAGTTCCAAAAAGCTATAATTCTTCAATTTCTTGTGGCCGCCTCAAAATTTAGTGGAAGTGGTACAGCTCACAATACTTATTAAAACGATAATGAATGCAAGTCAGGTGACATTTCTGGTGACAGGTGTGTATTTCTGCAGATGAAGATTCAGAAGACATCTTCCACAGCACAGTGCGTTCCACGCTGCTTTAATGCATCCGCGTAATTATAATTTCTAAAGAAGATAAACCATAAGAAAGAAGACTCATATAGCATAAACAGTAAGAACGTGATACAATAGTTCTGAACTTACGTTTGTTAATCTCTTGATACTGGTTTAAGGTCAAGTTCACGGCCAGACCAGTTTAAAAGAACAGCCTTTCAAATTGCAGGCATATTCGGCATGTAAATAAGTCATGTAGTGGCTGTTGTGTTTGTTATAGTCTTTCCTTTTTGATTTGTTGTTGTTGATTTTGATTGGTAATCCAACACAAATGGAAATTAATAAGAGAAATTGGTTTCACACTTATTTGAAAAGATATCCTGTAACACGTTTCTCTTTATTTGCTTTACTGATCGTATAATTAATTGAAGTTTAAGAACACTTTAGCAGTACCTACGTTAATGAATAAAAGAGATCTAACGTTCAGTTTAACGTCCCACAATTATGTCCTTTAGGCTAAGGGAGACGGATGATTAAGGCAAGTGAATGGTAATGGAATAAGATGTGGAATGAGAATGTAGGAGGAAACCTCTGACCCACCGTAACGCGTTCAAATTTCTATGATACCCTGCCGAGCGTCGAACCCGAAACCCCTTGTAGAAGAAGCGTGCCCGCTATCCACTATAGAAGAAGTGAAGGAGGCCTGAATCGAACGTGGCTCATACCTGCTCATAAACCTCACATTCTGTCCGCTTAGTTTATTCAGAGTCATACACTATTTTGTCAACAGATCAAGCGTGTATACCTCAAGGGACTCTGTGCAGTCAGACGACATATGAACAACTGTCTGATGTAGGTCGGTTCATCAGTTCCTAATGTCAAAATAATATATATATTTTTAACTTTCTTCACCGTAGTTCATTAAATCCTAATCCAAGTAATTCCCAAATTATCTTACAATGTTGGGTCAACAACAATAGTTTATGTCTCCTTAGACAGGATTGAATTCAGAATCAATAGTACTAAATGAACTAGAGAGGATTGAATTCAGAATCAATAGTACTAAATGAACTAGAGAGGATTGAATTCAGAATCAATAGTACTAAGTGAACTAGGAAGGATTGAATTCAGAATCAATAGTACTAAGTGAACGAGAAAGGATTGAATTCAGAATCAATAGTACTAAGTGAACTAGGAAGGATTGAATTCAGAATTAATAGTACTAAGTGAACTAGGAAGGATTGAATTCAGAATCAATAGTACTAAGTGAACTAGAGAGGATTGAAATCAGAATCAATAGAACTAAATGAACTAGAGAGGATTGAATTCAGAATCAATACTACTAAATGAACTAGAGAGGATTGAATTCAGAATCAATAGTACTAATGAACGATCAATAACATTTAATTACGCGGGGATCAAAGTTCAAAAAAGAAATCAGTATGTTGCATAAAAGAAAATTCAATTTAAGCATATTATTTGTTACTTTTCTAAATTTTTTATAAAGTTCTTCTCGGGCAATCAGCCAGGTGAAAACCCTGGCTGATTGCCCGAGAAGAACTTTATAATATACGCCGCCAGGAAAGCTTCAAATCTTATTTTCTAAATTTGTTTGAGATTTACATATTTATATATTTAAACATAAAATGAGCTTTCTTAAAAAATAAAAATCTGTGTACATAACACATATATGTAAAGTATTGCTCTCTATTTTGAAATATTGTAGAATCATATAGCCACATATTGAAATGAAAATTTACATTTTGAATCGATTCTACAGAAGGGTCCTCAGACTACCTCGTTATTAGTATAACGTTATCTCTGTCAGTAAGTAGTGAATTTTGGAGATACCGAAGGCATATCAGAAGTGTTATGTTATCTAATGTAAGATGTGAGTTTTGAACGTACAGAAAGCATATCCAGCTATATCGTTATTAACATTGGTTATCAATTAGGGTGTAGTGAATTTTGAAGGTGTGGAAAGCACGTCAAACCTCAGTGTTATGAACGTTATGTGTTCTATTAGAATCTGGTAAATTTTGGACGTTTCTTCTGTGTTTATTTACGTGTATCATGTTGTACAGAAGGCAGTTGAAGACAGTGATTACGGAGGAGAACCCTTCTACTTGGCTGGCCACAATTTTCTTTTGAGAGATTTGCTAATTTAGTGGCCGCGAGGAGAGCAGAAAAGAACAGAAGAAAAAGTGAATATGCATTACTTCTCCAGTGGAACGAATCACAGCAATCTTGAAGTGTAACGATGCGTATCGAGGTCTGCTTCTCCAACTGGTGCCTTCCTTTCAATCTAGGACTCCCTCACGACAACCAGAGGTGTCCTCGGCCTACAAACAGATAGCCAAAACTTCTGCACAACAATTAGTTTTCGTGGTGAGCTGACAAATTATATGATTTTTTTTCTTTGTCTGTTGGAAAATATTCTGAAGTAAGTTGAAAGCAACGCATTGCCTTTGTACTGTGCACTTGAATAAGATTGGAGACAAATTTGATACCGGATACACAAAGACCAGTTGATCAGTGGAAAATAAATCTAGCTGGCGCCAAGCCACTGTGCCCCTTGTTTTATGTGAGGCCATTTTCAATACTGAGATCAGTCATAAGAAACTTGTATATATGAACCAAGTTTGAATACGGGAAAAAAGTGAGAACTCCTTCGTGGCTAAGCAGTTAGCGTACGTGCCTTTTACGTGGGAGACCCGGGTTCGATTCCCAGCGGGGCTCATGTAGTTCGGATTCCATGTTAAACTGTAAGTCAACTCTCATATAGCCTTGCTCCTGAACGGGCGTTAAACTCAAAATCAAATCAAATCAACGGGAAATAGTGACAGAGAAAGAGAGAAATTGTAAGGGAAACTCAAAAAGGATGTTGCTTCTGTTCAACGGTATTTAGCGTGTATCTAGAAGATATGAGGTAAAAGGGTTTACATACTGGTATACAGTGGCGTATTTAGGGGGGCTTCCGGGATTAACCCCTCTCCCGAAATCTTAATTACTATAGTAAAGTTCATGAAATATCTTGCAGAATTTTCACATTTTCAGGCAAAGCCCTCCGAAAGTTAGCAAAGCCCCCGAAACAAAATCGTAAATACGCCACTGCTCGTATATGTCGATAGGAATAAATTCTCTAAAGCATACGGATGGTAAATGGGTAAGTGAAAGTGAATAACTTTGAATGAATTGGTGGAATGAAGGTGTGGGTGGAAACTGAAAAGCCCCACGCACATCCGTGCGCACGATGTTGATCACCACAAAAACTTACATAACCTGGGTTGGAACGAGGGACCTCTCGCACTAGAGTTGATAACTCCATCATTAAGTCTTTTTATTTCAGTAGAAGGGATAGATATACAGTATATGCAGTTTGTGGATGATGTCGCGCTTGTGAAATCTGAACACAAAATCTGGATTAGAAAACTTCAGACGCTACGAAGCACCAAGGATACAGAATGAAATAATTGCCAGAAAGACAAAAGCAATGGTGATTGAAATAAGTTTCCTGTATCTAATATATATAGAAGTAAGAGACAAAAACTATAACAAGCGGCCAGATCTTCACACGTAAATGGTCCTGGTTATTGTTTGAGAAGAATCTCAGAATACACAATGCCGGGATAACGGAACCACTGTCAGGTACCTTACGCAGGAAGTGGATCTTGTGTTCTCCCCGAAATCCCTACTTTTCTGTAAATATAATCTAATTTTAGGGCTAGTTTTACAGATTTTAGAATAATTTATCGTCATATTGATCTTTCGGCCTCCAAAGTTTTGGACCCCTTCCGAAATAAATTCCTGCGTGAAGTACCTGATCACAAGACTCTCCATTATTTGACTTTGCAGCCGGCAGATCAATTCTCAGTGTTGCTTTACTATTGTGATAGCTTTATAGAAATATTCCTTCTCTGTACTAAATTAAAATGGCCGTGGTGACTCAGTGGTAGAGCGGTTATCTCTGGTGCGTGGGTTCTCTGGCTCGATCCCCGGCTAAAGTAAGTTTGTGGTGGACAACATCGTGCCCGTGGGTTTTCTCGAGGTCTTCCCGTTTGCTTCACATTTTTATTCCACCTATTTTCCATCATCATTCACTTGCCATAATCATCCGTCTCTCTTAGCCTTAAGGGTCTTCACTACAGCGAAATTAAACTACCGCTAATTTTCGAGCTTTTCTGTTATATCTTCAAAATAAATTAAAATATTCGAAAAGGAAAAACGTAGTGCACTAGACAATATTATTTTGGATATGACACCGTTATCACAACTCATCTATCTGCTTTCGATATGTAACTGTCGATAGATTTAACATTTTTTTGCGGGTTCTGTAAATAGCGGCATACCAAAAGCAGATAGGTGAATTGTGGTAAAGGTACCACATACAAAATCGTATTGTTTAATTCACTAAGTTTCTGTTTTTCGAATATTTGTATTTGTTTTGAAGATATTAGAGAAAAACTCTAAAATTAGCGGCAGTTTAATTTCGCTGTAGTGAAGACCCTTAGAGGCGTAATCGTGGGACGTTAAACTTATAAATTTCTATTCGTTTTTATTTTCTGTACTACATTAGAACATGAAGTGCAAATTTGATAGCTATCTAAAAATCCTCTCTTTCTAGAAAACTCGCAAATAAAATAATTTGCTATTTTACTGGTATTTGCGAGTATATTGATGCATTGTCGGACTGAGGGTTATAGGGCCCCGGCAGGAATCTTACTTGGAGGGCCCCATCTTCCATTCCCATGTAGCATGTAGGAGCATTTATGGGACCCCAATTCACATTTAGACAATATGATACTAGGGCCCCATTCTTCACATTGTTACTAGGCCAGAAACAAAGGGACCCAAACAGGACTTTATAATACTGTTATAGATATACCACATTGTGTTGCCACCTAGTCTTCCGTTCTGAGCGCTGCTATCGACTGAAGGAATTCCACTCCTTTTCGCTAATTCTCTCCCGTTTAGCAACACCGGAGCCCTTATTGGCTCAACGTGTGGGTGTGTCGAGGGTGAGCTTTAGTTCGCATTTTTGCCACGGCTCAATACATTTTGGCAGCACTATAGTTTCATTCCAATAATGAGACTCCAAGATTACATTCAATGCTGGGGGATACCGAACTCTGGGGACGACGGAACGAACTACGAGTGATTATGCCTAACACAGCAGATATCTATATATATAAAAGAGAACGCACAAAATCCTTTGTCCGCTCATCACGCTAATACGGCTGAACCGATTTCTTTCATTTTTGGGGGGTTGTTAGGATTTGGACCCTAGATGGTTTTTATCATATCACTTTAATTTTCAATTAGCAGTGTCTTGAGATAATTGACCAATCAGGTGTCAATACGTACAAAAAATCCTTTGTCCGCTCATCACGCTAATACGGGTGAACCGATTTCTTTCATTTTTGGGGGGTTGTTAGGATGTGGACCCTAGATGGTTTTTATCATATCACTTTAATTTTCAATTACCAGTGTCTTGAGATAATTGACCATTCAGGTGTCCATACGTACAAATCCTTTGTTATTAGTTCATCATAGGTATAAAAATAAACGTATTTATATGCAACCCGCATGACCCTGTGACTCGGCGGGTTAACATAACTGACAGGCGCTATAAATCACTTGAAAGCGAAAAAGTAAAAATTATCTAAGTAACAAAGTTTATTGCGTTCCGGGATGACCGCAGCGAAGCGGGGCGGGTTGGGGTGACCACAGCGAAGCGGGGCGGGTTAACATAAATGACAGGCGATATAATGTTAACATTAGTGCAATCTTCTATGGTTTTTATCATATCACTTGAAAGCGAAAAAGTAAAAATTATCTAAGTAACAAAGTTTATTGCGTTCCGGGGTGACCGCAGCGAAGCGGGGTGAACGCTGCTAGTGTTTTATATTACTTTCCATCAGTGGCGGATCCAGGGGGGGCCGATCGGGGCGATCGTCTCCCCCAGAAGAGGAAAGTTTTTTTTTTTAATTTTATATATAAATAAAATCCATCCCAGAGTTTAGAACTCTTAAAAGTAGCTCTAAGTAGCAGTATTACAACTCACCCCCCCCCCAGAAGTCCGTCTTGGATCCGCCCCTGCTTTCCATGTTATTTAATATTCATTATTATATATATATTTCTAGAGGGCCTCGGCAGGGATCCCTGCCCTAATGCCCTGGCCAATCCGGGTCTGTATTGATGCTAGAAAATGTCAATTAATATTAGTTTCAATTTACGATTTCAGAAACATATACAATAGATCATTGTTTTATAATGTCGTCAATAATAGATGAGAAGAACGTGTAAATGACATTCTAATGGCAGAAGTTGTCAATGAGAAGAACCATTCATCGCGTAATTATCTGTCGTGAGTCTATAAACTTCTTTAATTAGCCTCCCTATCATCGTTACGTTATAATTGGCGATTATACCTTAACAAGGTAAGAACTTTGTGTTCTGGATCGATGGATAAACGCATAAAAGCTTATCACGAAAACGTTTTACACAATTATCACAATTACAAGAGCCACTCGTGATGTGTAAGTTATTAGAATTTGTTACTTCATTTTTTATCATAACATATGGCAATATTTGTAATATTTTATGATCTCACAATATCATTCTGATATTAACATATGAATGTTACTGCTTTCGGTGTTGAGTATTCTTTTAATTTACTGCGTTGATTTTAATCTCTTTTTTTTTTTTTTTTTTTTTTTTTTTTGTCAGCTGTAAATATAAACATTCAAATAGAAAGTGTGTGTCCATTTTTTACGCAATAAACTGTTAAAATTTATTACAAAATGTAAATGAAATGAAATCTTTTAGTTTAACATTCGACAATTATGTCCTTTAGGCTAAGGGAGGCGGATAATTAAAGCAAGTGAACGATGATGGAAAAATTGGTGGTATGAAAATGCGGGAGTGTCCCGAGAAAACCCACGGATACAATGTTATCCACCACAAACATACTTGGCCGGGGATCGAACTATAGACCCCATACACCAGAGGCAAGCTCTCTATCATTATTACAATAAAGGCACAACATAAATCCATAAATATTTTTTTTTATTATTTTGGCCAGTAATTAGTGTACGCAGAACTTTATCACGAAGAGAGTCAAGCACCCAAGTTCATACAATATCAGGATTAGCTTGAGTTATTCGTCCCACCCAGCTAAGCTTCCTCATTCTTCATACCACCATTTCAAAGAATCGAATAAGGTCCCCGTGTCACTGGTCAGCAACACAAATAGTTCTTACCTTGACGCAATGTCGACACAAGTGCTAGCACATTCGCGCCATCTACAAATCTATATCATAACTTCTTGCAGAACAGCAGCAAGCAAGATCGTCAGAGCAGAGTTTCGCTCCTTGGTGTCGTTGCTGTCAATCGATAGCAAACGAAAGATTTTTTTTTTTTTTTTTAAATCAGGTTTTCACAACATGAAACAAATTTAAGGTACACTTTATCTTCAGTTTCGTATTATTGTAAGTTAGAATTCAGTACAGTTGTGAGATTTGTAGCTCTTCATTCGTTAAAGGGTTGAACTCTTCAGGAAATTGGTAGTTACTGATACGAACAGCCAAGGGCGCCGATCCTGGAGTGGCCTGGGGGACCCGCCCCCCAAAGTTCATGTAGGTTCCCCCATTGTATTTATGAATATACAATATTTGGCATAATTTGAATCCAATTTGTCTTAAAATCCTCATACCTTCTGCATCTGAATGGATCCCCCCAAATTTACAAAGAAATCGGCGCCCTTACAAAGAAAGCGGACGTCGGCGATGCGTTCCACAAGGTGCCAGGGACTTCGGCTTGCTCCTGATAAATACTAAAGGAGATGACTACAGCTCACGGAGGCTAATTTTTGCATCTGATACATGGTCAACACATTTGATCTCAACGCCACTGTTTCTGGTTTTCTTGTCCGGAAGTAGCTTCCCCATAGTATTGCCTACTTCTTGTTTCGTCTCGAAATTTGTCTTGTCCCATTTTGTTATTTTATGTACAAAATGTATGTCCTAATTTTTCGTTATTTCGTCTAGACGTTATCAGAATCTTTGCACATCCTCAAATGATGTGATATAAGAACATTCAAACCATATTTATTATTGGAGTATATTATGTAATTAATGACTTGAGTATCTAAAACCCTTTCGGAATTTATTGTACATATATTGTGTATGTCATATGTGTGTACTGTTTTAAACCGCTCACTTAACACCTATCACTGCTGTGTTTCTTTTATTATTGTTCAGTCGTACATTCGTTGCGAAACAGGCCACATGTATTTTAAGAAGGAGCTCTTCAAGTTGGTGGGGGTCATGACGTCATCTGTTTGACCTTCAAGAGTATAGTTCAAAAGTCTTATTTTGCTCTTTCGCAAATGCTGTCTAAATGGTTTTATGGGATTCAAAGACATATATATATGTCGTCGACATGACCATCAGACAGAGTACACGTGTTACGGCTTCGTTCCTTCAGCATTTTTCAGGTTATTTTGAGATCTGTATAACAGTGTTTAAGATCTGTATAACAGTGTTTTGAAACAGTATAACAGTGTTTAAGATCCATGACTTGGATGAACCAGTGTTGCCTATAAAACTCGTGAGATTTCTCGTCTCATGTCCAATATGACACAAAAATTGTAATGTGTCTCGCCTCACCTCGAATTTTTTAAAAGTTACTTCTCGCCTCGTGAACAACGCTAATAACAACTAAAAATTCAGAGGCGGATTCAGGACACACTTCCTAGGAGGGGAGACAGCGGATTAGGAGTGGTGAGAGATTCTCAATTTTCCCTCTCCCAGCAGATTTATGCAGCTCTGGTGCCCCGGTCGCTGTGGACGGGATCCGCCTATGAAAAAAAAATATTAGTGGTATAGATTATAGTTGATATATAACCAGAAGTATTACCACCAGAAAAATTACATAAATTTATTCCATTGCCATGGTTCCTATCTACGCACAACGTACAAGAGCTTATTTTCTAATTTTCGAAGTAATCCATGTAATTTTCATACTTTTTAAAAAAAGAAGTAATAAACGATAGTTCAATTGCCTGTAATTTATTATTACACATATAGCAGGAAAGCCAATAGGGTATTAAAATTGAGATAGCATACTTTTTTTCTCCCGTTTGACAAATTTCTGACAATGATTATATGAAAATTGTTCAATTTTCTCTCTCAGCCTTGTATCTTCCGTGCTTTGCCTCTGTAAAAGCCTTTCATTTAATGTCCCTGTTGTATGCATCAATAATTTGCGCCCGAACAGAAGAGATGAAAGAGAGAGAGAGAGAGAGAAAGAAAAGAAATAAAAGGCTATTGACGAAAAGCGGCTTGTGTTTTCATTTGCTACCGCGTACTAGGAGGATTTAATATTTCCATCATCTAATGGCTCTGGAGACACAAAGTCTGATGTTCTCTTTTAAATTAAACAAGAACAGAAAGATCTCACAGTCAGTTCTTGCTTTATCTTCGTGATCGCAAATCACAAGGCAAAAGGAAGGAAAAAAGAAAGAAAAGAAAAAGATAAGAAATCGATGTATAATTGCTTTTCGGAAGGAACTACATTGTTCAGCAGAAATCTTAAACAACTTTACAAGACCAAGTCAATATTGGAAATTGTCTGTAAAAGTTGTGTGCGTTCAGCCAGACGTTAGGTTTTAATACGTTTATCTCTCACAAAAAGGTATGGTAAAGGTAAGGAGACTAGTTTCTGTTCCTTGTCGTTTTTTTTTTTTTTTTTTTTTTTTTTTTAACAGAATGAGAGAAAATCAAATTAGGAAGTTGAAGTGAAAGGATAGATTTAGGATTAGGGCTAGGATAGTAAATTTAGTTTACACAAATTTCGAACATTTGGAATCAAACTTCAAACTCCTTAGTAATAGCTGTAGTTCTATTGAATAATAATGATAATAATATTTGATTTAATTTTATTTTTTTTTAGTTTAACGTACCTTTCAACAGTGAGGTTATGTGAGACATAGACCTACAACTTAATGAGAGATCCGAACCATATCAGCTTCCGCCAGGAATCTCCCAAGCCAAAACACTCGTACGCTAACCGCTTAGCCACGAACGAGCTCAATAATAATAATAATAATAATAATAATAATAATAATAATAATAATAATAATAATAATAATAATAATAATAATAATAATAATAATAATAATAATAATAATGGAAAGCCTAGATCACTAATTGAGGTCCTCAGTTCTATGTCAGGTCAGTGTCCTTGGGATTTCTGGATTCTCCTTTATCTCCCACATTTTCATTCGACCTATTCTTTCATAACATTAATTTTCATTATTAATAGTCTGTGTCTTTTAGTCTAAGGAGCATAACTGTGCGATTAATGTGATTATGTTACAGATATGTTGGATATATTTTTAGGAGTGATGGACACAAAACCAGTTTGTAGGATTTTCGAAAAACAGAAACCAGTTCCTAGGCTTTTAGAAAAACAAAAACTGGCTTCTAGTTTTCTTTTTTTATAAAAAGAAACCGGTTTCTAGTTTTTTAAAACAGAAACAGGTTTCTAGGCTTTTTTAGAAACCAGAAACCGGTTTCTGTTTTTTTAGAAACAGAAAGAAACAGGTTTTTAGATTTTTTAGAAAAACATAAACAATTTCTAGTCGTCCATTTGTTTTTTCGTTTTTTTTAAGAAAAACGGAAACCTATTTCTACCTATTTAGTAATACAGAAACCAGTTTTTGGTTTTCTTTCAGGAAAACAAAAATTCAGCTTCTAGGTTTTTTTTTTTTTTTTTTTTTTTTTTTATTAGAGAAACAGAAACCAGTTTGTAGGGTTTTAGAACAACAGAAACCGGTTTCTAGTTTTTTTTATATAGAAAAATAGAAAACGGTTTCTAGACTTTTCGGAAAAAACAAATCCAGTTTCTAGATTTAAAAAAAACAGAAACCGATTTAAGAAACTTTTTAAAACTGTTTTCTAATATTTTTTTTCGTTTTCGTTAACTTGTTTGGTAGGGACTACTTACAAGATGGTGTTGGACATTTATCAATTAAAATCTAATCAATCAATTGAAATTGAAAGTAATTATTCTAAAAAAAATAATTGGAATTGGTTTCAATTGCAATTAATATCAATTTGTTATTTGCAATTCATAGCAGTTGTGATTCAATCGAATCATTCTTACCACCCACATTTCCTTAAAATATCTAATTAGTCGAAATAAAAAAAAGAGGTTCTTCCGTTTTCGAACAAATGTGAATATGAACAAGCCATGTGATTATCATTTTTTCTTCTTCTTCTTTTGACAGCATCTTACACGTACTCTATCAGTACATACTCGTAGCTCTGTTTCAGATTTCTTTCTTTTCAAGCAACACGGTAGCTTCTGGAGACTCGTGCCCTTGGTTCTTGAAACAAAAGATATCGTGGTTGTTTCTCATTTAATTATTCTTGCACACTCTGCACTCGTTGGATAGGCTTACGTCTTCGTCAGCCTTAAACGTAAGTCACGCGTGTAAAATAATCATAATGAACAGCAAAGGAAGGAAACACGGCCTTGGAGTTCACGTAAAAAAAATGGAAATTCTTTGATGGAGTCTCTGTGTACTTGTAAACATCTGTGTTTCAGCAAAGATTGCATGAGAACTCTTTACATAGCCTTTTCCTACTGTTGACGTAGCATCAATACAAACGCAAATCCCTACATTTTTAAACGTCTTATTCGTACAATTGATATTTATATGTAAGAATATCCTGTATCCTGTTCAGCAGTGCGTTGTTTGTATGGTACGGTTTCCACAGCATCATGAAGATAAGCGTTTCTCTCTCTCTCTCTTTTTTTTAGTTTTTTGCACACTAACTATATGGTACATACATTCATAGACAATATCAACTTGCTTTGTATTTCCTATCTTAAAGAAACATTACAGTGCAAAAAGATGTTTTTTTTTGTTTAACGTTCCACGATTATGCTCCGAGAGTAAGGGAAACGGTGATAAGTATTAAATGATTGAAGAAAGTGGGAGGAAACGGGAGAACCCCGACAAAACTCATACATACGATGGTTGTACACCACAAATGCAATTCAACAACAAAAAATGAAAAAGAATTCTTCATAATGGATATCTATATTTAAGAAATAGTTTCAATGCCCTAACTTTCTTGTGACATACCAGTGATTCCATCGCAGCACAACGTTTGAAAATCAGCGATATAGATAAAAATTACACGTGTATACAGAACTTAATATACAGGGTGATCCAAATAAACCATCATTTTACTAACTTTTAAACACTACACTTAATCAGATATTAATTATACTATATCTACCAAATATTAAAAGGCATTATGTAACATTACGTATACTGGTCTAAGAAAGTCAGAAACATGGCGTTGGAAATCGATTCACTGACCACTCATCACCAACTGAAACGTTCGTCACATGGCCTGCCAGAATCTTTCATACGTTTTTGCTACGAAGGGCTTAGTATTTCAGTATACAGAGGTCAGACGAATTGGAGGAGCGACAGATAGATATAATAAAGTAATCACGTATATTTTAATATTCTTAATAACAAGATGCACTAACGAAATCAGCTAATAGATAGCAAGAAGTGCTAAACTGAACTTCATGGCGCTACAGTTTATGAAGGCTATGGCCGCCCAGATGGCGGACATGAAACAGACTGATGCTTGCTCACTGTACCGGCTCCCAGGCGTTATTATATTTTAGTTTTCCCAACAGGAGTTCGGTACCTCTTTAACTCAGATAACTTCCTACTTATTAATCTCTACTATTTGAAACAAGAATTAGTCTCTTGGATATCATCCATGAACTCAAATATTCCTCTTACTCTCCCTGTTTTTACCTTCCACCATATATCTTATCACATCTCTTACAGCTACAATTTTCAAAGTACTGGAAACACGAAATTTTTCCAGAGTGCAGTGATGCTTCGACAATATTATTGTGGCTCTCAAGTTACGAACCTAACTTCTTCTGACTTATTCCCATGGAGCTACCTGAAGGACAGCGAGTATGAGATTGAGAATCGCCAAGAGCAATTAACTTAAATTGTCCGAACTGATTCTCTCGCTTTTAAGTTACTGTATATAAGTATATGCGTGTTTGTGAATGTGCTTCTTCTACCTGGTAGTTATTAACCCCGTTGATTTTCTTCTGGCTACACCACTGATTTAAAGCAAGTGACTTATCAGCAATGGAATAGTACTTTTGTGGCGGCCTGTTTGCTTCGTGCAGTGTTAATGCAAAATCTTGAATCTATGTGGAACAAACAATATTAATATAGTTTACTATTTTGAAAAAAAGTATATGATTTTCTATGTAAACACTAGTAACTATCAGCATAGATTCCAGTGTGTTCGCAGCGTTTAATCCTGCTTCCAAAAGCTACTCAGGTATTTCCTTCTCCTTCTCTGTACATTTAGCGAAGTGAATCGATCGATTCAAACACATTATCCAACGTGAGAGCAAATCCTGATTAAACTTTGCTGTTTGTGTTATGTGTGGGTTTTGTGGCTATAGCAATCGGTTGTTTCTGTGGCAATGTTTCATGTTTTGTGGTGTTTCCGTTGACGAACTTCAAAAACAAAAGTGAAACAACAACAAAAACAAAGAGCAGTTGCTTTTGTCCTTCCGACAACAGCGTGAAACTGTCCTGTTCGCATGAGTCACGAAAGAACAAGTTCATGACACGGAATACCATAAGGGATTTGTTTTTTTCTTTCTTAATTCACAAATTTAAATATAGCACAGCTTCAGAAAGTGTTAACAACTGGAAATTAATAGGTTTTGACGTTCTGGAAATCTGATTAATTTATACAGAGTGTTAATTTAACGAGAGGCTTGTCAGACACGCTAATAAAGTTAGCTATGTGCAAAAGTTAGTATTCCGAACAGTTTGAGTATTTTTTTTCTTTTCTTTTAAACGTAACTGTAAAGTTTAAAATAAATTTAAAGTTCATAGAGCAGTTCTCAACCTGATGGGTATGAAATTTCAGTGGTAGATACGCAAAGTCTAAACGATTGTAACATATAGACTTATAAAAATTGGAAATAATTATTCAAATACATGTAAAATTGAACCCAAGACTACAGGCAGCATATAATAGATAAGAAGGATAAAATACTATTTTAAGTTTTTTTTTTTCAGGAGTTCTGTTTATAAAAACAAAAATCACTTTCTGTTCAGCTCGTTCCTCGCTCTCAAAAAATAAACGGATTAATTGTGTTTGGCATTAAATACAATATCCTAGTATTTATGCAACTCATGAATCTTGTATGTGAAATAGGTTGCATAAGTTTCAGGCATGTTCGTTGTTCAAATGTTTAACATATTTTAAAAATTTTAAAATGTGGAAGCTACATGAAGTCTGTTTCTAGTAAAAGTGCGTATCTTTGTTTTTTAAGAACCTAGTATTTACGCAACCGATGAATCTTGTATGTGAAACAGACTGCATAAGGTACAGGCACATATTCGTTGTTAAAATGTTCAACATAATTTGCTATTTAAAAAAAAAACGGAAATCAAATCTGTTTCTAGTGAAAGGGCATATCTTTCTTTTCGTAATCTTTTGTCTATAACTTAAGAAAGTGATTGATCCGGTTGAGTATTTTTTATCTGGTACTGTATAGAAAAGAACTATGTGTTCTGTACTTACAAGTTATCGTGTGTAGAGGGACAAGATTCAGTTCTGCTGGCGATTATGCAAAATGTTGAACTTTTTAAATCATGTCTTGTTGTTGTTAACAGTTCTTTGATCGAAATTAGTCCCGTGATTCTGACTATAACTATGCATATTGGCGTTTATAAATGAAATGAGATCTTGAGTTTTACGTCCAACGGTTATGTCGTCTAAGCTAAAGGAGACGGTGATGATGAGAAACGTTGGAATGAAGAAAGTGGAAGGAAACAAGAGAACCCCAAGGAAACCCACGCACACGTTGTTTGCCCACCATAAATTTCACTTGGCGCGAGTGGGATCGAACCAGGGACCCCATGCATCAGAGGTGAACGCTGTACCACTGAGCCACCGGTGCGCCCTCGGCGTATATAAGATAACTATATAATTGAATTAATTATGCTTCTTCTATAGCACAAGAGTCAAGCCTACGCCTTTATCAGAAGTGTCTCCGGCAATAGCTTTTTCCACCTTCCTTCATATCCCATAGTCTCGTATCTCACAATGTTTTCTTCGATCTACCCCTTCTCTTTGTGCCTTCTGTACCAGGTATATTTTTTACTACTTCTTCTCCTCCCATTCTGACAATATGCCCTACCCACTGTTAACGGCTATGCTTTATGTACATTACTGTACAGCACGAGCAGTGGCGTATTTAGGATTTTGTTTCGAGGGGGGGGGGCTATGCAAAACATGTGAATAAGCACTTATATTTTTCGTTTTGGGTGCCGATAAATATTGACGAAGTTCATTTTCCGTGCTTTAATATTTGTGTAATGACACTTGCAGGTATGAGTAATGAAAACATTGCTTGAAAATGCGGAGTGGGAAGAAATAACTGAATGGAATGAAATTTGACATAGAATATTATTTCTGAACCAGGAGCATAAGAAATTGGAAAGCCAATGAAATTCTTAGAAATAATAATAAGAATTATTGTTGTACGTGAAATGCGAAAAAAAACTGACAAATTTATTTCGGGGGGGCTTGAGCCCAATAGCCTTTCCCTAAATACGCCACTGGGCACGAGTCCCTTTCGGGCCTAAGTCCGTGGGAGCCTCCGCTTGCAAAATAGCTATCTTCTTCAGGATTAGAACTCCAGCTCTCACAGAGCCTTTAAAGTCCATTGAAAATGCAAAGTATTGACAAGTGCACTTGTTTTTTTCTCTGTCAAGAAAAAGACTTTTTTAAAAAAAAAATATTTATATTGCTATAAATATTCACAATTGAAACTTACATTTGCATAGACCAGTTGGAGTTACTTTTCAGGAAGTAAACTTTTTTAAAGAAAATCTCTCACAGAGACTTAGCCAGTCTTTAAAGTCGTCACACTGAAAAATTATGCTTTCTTTCTCTGTTATAAGAATTTTCTGTTCTTAATCCTCTTTCACCTTGTCTACAGCACTTTCATTTTTTTTTTTTTTTTTTTTTTATCTCATTTGGCTAGGCAGTCTAAATGGACGCGAAGGATGCTCAGACAGAGGAATTTAACCTTCTCTCTTGTTTAAATCCATTATCAACTTAAAATTCCTTATTCACTATGTGCTAATGAGTTTAATTATATCAGAACACGACCTCTAACTTCTGGAAATCAGTGGCGTACTGTGACTTTCTCCTAAGGGGAACAACTCAAATTTCTATGCTATCATCGTAAATTAACAATATGTTTAAAGTGAAATTTCTCTTATTACCATTATTGTGCTCATTTGTGATCGAATCGTCAAAGAAGTGATTTGGGGTTCGATTCTCTGTGAGAGTACACACATAATTTTCTGTGTTGACTCAGCACTGTGAGAGTGGCTCAGTGGTAGAGCGTTCACTTCTGGTACATGGGGTCCTTGGTTCGATCCAAACTCGCGCCAAGTGAACTTTGTGATGGACAAATACAGTGTGCATGGTTTTTCTCACTTATTCATTCCACCATTTCATTCATTTCTCATCATCAAAGTCTCCTTTAGGCTAGTTGGTATAATTGTGGGACGTAAAACTTAAGATTTCATTTCATTTCAGCATTGTGGGAAAATACGGTCTACAAAATCTACTACAATGGAATCGATATTCTGATTACATATCACCAACACTCGCTTCCCTAGTCTAGTGGGTACAGCGCGTGTAATTTGGTGGACAATTACCTGGATTCAATTTCCGGTCTGAGAGCATTGAATGTACTGCAATTGTTTCAAATTCCCCTTTAAATTAGATTATTTATTATATCTTATGTCACCCTTGGTCTTCGTGTCATAATATCCCAAATAAAGGTAGTTTGACATCTTTACACGTAATGGACTTGGCATGTGCTCTCCTTACTTTATGCCGGTGACTTATATTACTTTATAAACCAAAACCAACCCACTTGGCGTGACAGCCCTTTGTGTGCCTAAGCTGCTCCAACGCCATCTGATAGCGACTGGCTGAACTAGTTCAGTTTAACGGATAGCACGTGGTCAGCGCGTTGGGTCACCCCGTCTCTAAAAGGCGAATCAAGAGCTTTCTAGACCTAGTGGGTATCACGTCTTTTATTCACCTGAGTCCCCAGTTTGCTTCACGACGCCGGAGGGACGCCAAAAAATTGAAAGCATTGGATGGAAATAGAAGCAGGGACGACGCAACGCAATCCAACGCTCCAACCATTAGACTACGTTGTTCTCTCTTATTACTTAATGCCAGTCTATAATTGTAATCTGAACAATAATATGTTTTGTTCTAGTTCCAGTATGTTGCTATAAAATTCACCTGAAGAAGGAAATTGAGATATGTCCAGTATCGTAATGGATCGAAACATATATGATGTCAGTTATACCTAGTGATGGAGAAAAGTTTCCTAGCAAAGTTGGTATCTAACGACAACTCTAGTGTCGGAACCGAAGCATCAAGAGTCTTCATCCCGGCGAAATTAAAATACCGCTAATTTTACAGTAATTATGCGATATCTTCAAATAGATAAAAGATAATCGAAATGTGGAACAAGAGCGCCCTAGACAATATTATTTTACATGAGAAACCGTTATCACGACTCACTTATCTGCTTTCGATTTCGAGCCATTTTGAAAATCGGTATTTATTTTCGCGTTTCTAAACAGCTGAAAACGGAAAGCCACTAGGTGACTTGTGATAACGGTACCTCACGCAAAATAATATTGTCTAGGGCGCTCTTGTTCCATATTTCAATTATCTTTTATCTATTTGAAGATATCACATAATTACTGTAAAATTAACGGTATTTTAATTTCGCCGGGATGAAGACTCTTAAGGCAAATTCACATACTTGTTTTGGTCTTTATTGTCTCGGCAACCCGGCAGAGTATCCGGGAGCTCACTCGAAATTAGAGAAGAACCCAACCTACTTGGAATTATGACTGAAGCACCATCTCCAATACCAGAGCCATTACCTCTCACAAGACTCCCTTCAGCAGTGGAACTAACCTCTCCTTTCTCGGGGATGTATTTTCGCATTTCACTTACCTTACTTTATGGAAAAAGAAAATGTCCCCTCTGAAGATTTTGAATTGCACTTCAGTTCTTCCCAGATGACATCTTTCTATCAAGCTAGCGAGGAAGGCACATTGGCTCAGTGGTAGAGCGCTTACTTCTACTGTTTCGATCTCCGGCCAAGTAAGTTTGTGGTGGTCAATATGTGTCCGTGGGTTTTCTCGGGGTACTCCCATTTCCTTCCACTTTCTTGTTCCACTAATTCTTCCAACCTAATGAGCATAATCGTGGAACGTTAAACTGGAAGATTCCATTTCATTTTCATTTCAACAAACTTGCTAGTTATCAACGTCACTTTTCGGACATGTCCTAAATATAGCAAAACTTGCTAAGTTGGCCACCTCTGTAACTTGGCCGTATGTTCAATTTGGCCTCAACCACGTAAATCCATGTAACTATAGAGTAGTTGTGTGCAGGGCCGGATCCAGGATTTTCTGAGGGGGGGGGGGTGCACCAATAACTGCCAGCACATTTGAATTGAATTAGGATATTTTTTAAAAAAATACCTTTAGGCATCTGTGGTGTGAAAGAGGAAATGCCCTGAAAATGCTAAGTGTTTGTTCTTGATGAATCTTTTTCTTTCAACTTTTAAAAAATTAAGTTATTGTTTTTGCAAAACTTACCTTTGTTTTAAGCACAAACGGAAATATGACAGCAGAAATTTGCGGAAAGTGTAGCTATTTTCACTGCTAGCTTCTCATTTTAGGTAGTGTATATTTACGACGACGGGTGCACCTTTGCACCTCCCCCCCCCCCTCTAAATTCGGCCCTGGTTGTGTGTTATTTATTTCTCTGCAAGTTGGCCAACTTTTAAGTTAGACTTTCGCATAGTAGAAGCTAGTGTTGATCCAGCTTGGGGCTGTCTTGTCTCGGAAAGACGAATACGGGTAGGAAAGTACTTTCTCGTCTCGAAAAGTTTCTCTCTCTCTCTCTCTCTCTCTCTCTCTCGGAAGAACTCTCTCTGTATTACCTTGTTTCATGGACAACATTATTTTATTACATGGATCTAAGAAGACTATGCAGGTTTAGACAGGTTTTGCTGTAAGAGAGAAATGGACACCATTTACTACCATTGTTTTATCAAATACAAAAATAATAACTATATGGTATGTATATTTTTATTATAGGTTTTGTGTAATTTCCTTACAGAGAAAAAGAAGATATATATATAATTGTCTGCAGTTTATGGCATTGGGTAGTAGCCCAGCCGTAGTTTAGACGTTTGGCCTAGTTTGTCCGTGTTTCTTTTTTATTACCTGAATCAAATTAACATAAAAAAAATGTCACCGAGAAAAATGATACATGTGATGAAATACGGAAGAAAGTATATATATTTTTTTAAAAAATGATATTTTTTCTTTTTTGTGTGTGTAGGTAGTTGCTGAAAACGTAGTGTTACGTTGATTCGATTTTAGCAAAGATTCTGTTTCAGCGATCGAAGCATAATGTATCGCTTCACACTCATTTGGAATTGAACCTCGAGAAATCGCTGGAGAAAGCAGTTTTTTTTCTTCTAATGATAAGGAAGTGTTTTTATTTTTTAAAGAAAAATAAAAATGACGGGAGATAAATGTTGAAAACCAAGGATTATAATAGAAAGTTGCTGCCATCCCTTCTCTCATGAAACATGGTATAATGGAAAGACATTTTTTTTAAATCTTCTGTTATTGAAGAGAAAAACCGTTGCTAATGTAGATTAGTATGTGTCCTTCGATTACAGTAAACACGCCATAAAAACATATCGAGTGTTGTACGTGGGTGAAAGTGGATGAGACCTGGATGGATGTGTTATGTTCTTTGGCTGATAGAGAGAGAAAGAAGCACTTAAGACAAAGTGCCACCCAATGGATATGTAATAGCTCACATGTGATAAAATACCGTTATCTACCCATCCACATATGATGATTTGTCAGGACTGTTTTTTAAGTGCTAAATTGATGTTTTCAAAAGAAGTATCTCTTATTTGCTTAGCCTTTGGTCTTGAAATGGTCTCTGAGTAGACACTTTAGTGTAACGTGATACCCATTAGAATAAGTGCTTTTATTTCTTCTAAAGCATTCTTTTTAAAAACAAAAATCATTTTTAAGCTCTTCCTGTAGATTAATTTCTTTCTGTATGTCCAAGCTCACCCACACTGTGACTCCTAAGTTTTAATGTTGTACAGAACTGAATTTAGATGTTCGAAAATGCATGTTTATATAGCTGATAAGTGTGCATGTGTGTGTGTGTGTGTGCCACCATTATTGTTGGTTCTACCATGAAATTCTTATCAGAGAATTATGCTAATGTTTTCCTTTCTTTTACATCGAAAAAAAATATCTTTTCCATTGTCAATAATTTGTCATATTTTTATTTTATTTTTTAAACAAATACTTTGATACTTTTGTTTTTTTTAAAAAAAAAACGACAACAGTGAATCTCGACTGTAAACTTTGAATTTGAATTTTTGTCCTTTTCAGACTTTTTTTTTCTGAAGCGGAGTGAGGAATGGTTTTGTGTGTTCCCAGAAACGCTTGAAGAATTTTTTCCTAAGGGGGGGGTCAAAAAGCTTAGGATTAGGAATTAGATACCTGGGCTTTCGGCATCTATGAAAATGTTAGCCCTTCACGTATGAGGGATGACGTCCCTAGGCAGTTACACTATCCAAGGAAAGGGAAGGAAGCGGTCTGGGACCTGTTTATTAGATACCATCCCGGCATTTGCCTGGTATGAATGAGGGAAATCTCACTCAAAATGATTTGTCTCAAAAAAAACTTTTTCGACCGAGTTTCCCCACCGGGAATCGAACTCGGGACCGCTGGCATCAAGAAGGACAAAACACCAAAACGCAAACGAAGGCTCCAATATACACACCTCGATGTATAAAATTCTTTATGTAAAAGAATTAGCATTGACGCCCATTACATAACTTTATTAACAGCTGTAAATATATTAAATACTGTAGTGAGGGAATAAAGAAATCTATTTTTTTTTTTTACATACGCTTCGAATAATCCAAAATTTTTCAAAAATCCAGGAAAGAGCAATTGTTCTCGCCTTCCCTCACTGTCAGGGGCGTAGGCATGGGGTGGGTCCTGGGGGTCCGGACCCCTCCCCGAAATCCCGACTTTTTTTTTTTTTTTTTTTTGTAAATGTAGTGTACTTTTAGGGGCAATTTTATAAATATTCATATAATTTAGGCTCAAATTGTATTTGGACCCCTTCCGAAACGCTTTAAACCCCTCCCGAAATAAATTCCTGCGTACGTCCCTGCTCGCTGTCGCCACGCATGTGTGTTCCTAAGAGATGTTCAGATGCATATATATATATTGTCCTATTTGATTTTGAATGCTTATGTTCCATTTGTTAGGGTATGCGTTAAGCTGAAGTGTTATTATCGTAGTATAAAGAAACTTTCTGGTAAACTGAAATGCTGTACAGCTCACAGATGACGAGAAAAACCCTAGCAGAAATAGTTTGACGTAGGTATGGGCTCGCCCACTTTTCGCACGGGGGTTTTAAATGACACCACGGAATAGCACACAGATAACTACCCGGAGTAGCAGATGACATCTAAGTATAGACCACACCTCAAAACCCAAAAATGGACTTGACCGTGTCGTTGGCCTTTCCCCGCTTCCCCTGTTTTAGGGTTCTTCTCGTCATCTGTGAGCTGTACTCATTCTGTTCAATTTTTGACGGAGATACGGCAGCTCAGTGGTAGACCTCTTGCCTCTGGTGGGTGGAGTCCCTGGTTCGAACCCGGCCAAGTAAGTTTGTGTTTGGAGACGATATCGTATCCGTGGGTTTTCTCGTAGGTACTCCTGTTTTCTCCCACTTGCTCATTCTACCAATTCTTCTTCCATCATTCACTTGCTTTAATCTCCCATTTCCCTTAGCCTAATCGTGGGCGTAGTCGTGGGAAGTTAAACTGAAACGGGTATCCTAGTTATACATCAACACAGAGATGCATAACTGTTGTGTTCAAAATGCATATAGATCAAATAAATAAATGAATGAATAAATAAACCATCTTGTTTTCTAATCATGGACTTCTTGACTTCGGCTCATTTCATTAGAACTGGTGTGATCAGTTTCTGCAAGCACTAAAATATTTAATTCATTGAAATGTTTACATGCTGCTACTGTATGTACACTCATGTCCAAAACTATTGTCGCATGTCTATAAATATGTTTTTCCAGGAATATAAGTTGATAACGAATTCGCCAGGTGCTTCTTATAATGTTAGTATGTGCATAATCAGCAAAGACATGTATGTGGCAAATTTCATGTCAAAAGAGTAGTAAATAAGAACAATAAAACGAAAATAAAATTTTCCTGTCTATTTAGCAACATTTTATTTTACTCATTATAATTTTCGTATTCATAATTCTTTTCCTATGAAATTTATCACAAATATACATTTCCCGATTATACACATAGTATCAGTATTAAAAGTACCCTGGAAAATCATTATCAAATTATATTCTTACAAGAGGACAGTTATAGACATGCGACAATCATTTTGGACATGAGTGTACATATCTAATTTGGCAGATGGTTTCCTGAGACGTAAAGAGACGTAAATTCTATTTAACTGACTCCTCGCAGAATTTGCTGCTAGCTGGTTCTGCTTAGTTGACTAGACAGTGGAAGTGGGTCCTTGAAAAACCAATGTTTTGTCCTAAAACAAAGCTAATTTCCACCCACAGACCTAAAGTTACTGTCTATTTTAATGAATGCACAGGAAGTTATTTGGGTTCATTTTTGGTTGTGGTTAACCTTTGTCCGATTTGTAATACCCAAGGATTTTTTTTAAGAAACATTTTAACCAATTTCTTTGTTTCTGTATAGCTTTACGTGGAACTTTAAGAAACAATATTTATTGCAATAGAAAAAAAAAAAAAAAAAAGAGGTCAACAGTAAAGAGACGATTGACGTCGGCCATCACACGAGATTTTTCGTTTCTAAACTAACGGCATTTGCTCACAGAAGCTGTTAGCGTGGGTGCTTTGAACACTTGCCAAGCTCCGTTTCACCGTTATTGGTAGAGCAAACAACCTATACATACTCGCTGTCTTTTACATATTGACCATGATGGCGCAACGTACTTCACAGTTCACCTTGTTCGTTCTTTCTGAGACTTTAGTTGCCGGGTTGTTATGCGTTGCCTTCGTTTTGTGTGGCTTTCGTCTTCGACAACTGCCACACACACACACATATTAGCTGTAGACAAAGAACAGAATTTATATTATGAACCAGCTGGCAAAATTGCTAAAATACCTGCCTACGCATCATATTTAAATTCAGATCAAATGCCCTTTCTTTAACTAACTTCCAGATATTTATTCAACGAAGGCTACTCTGCGAGGGCAGTTTTCACGGGATATTTTTTCGTAATAAACAACAAAAACAATACGGGAAGAAGACCGCGGCATATATTTGAAGAGCCCACTTCGGCATTTGTCTCGTGTGAATGGCTATAACCGTGGAAAAGTCTTAGGATGATAACACCGGACTCGAATGAAGACCTGGCGGGAGCTCATGTGGTTCGAATTCCACGTTAATCAGTAGGTCCACGTCTCATATAGCCTCGCTGCTGAAAGGGACGCTAAACTAAAATCAACTCAACTCGAATGAAGACCTCTCTACTGCAAAGCAAGGATGCTAACCATTAACCAAGAGCGGTCAGTCGTTATGCCAAAACTACGAAAAGGGCTGCTTCCTGGCTAATCCGTATGTTTTCTGTGCATGTGGTCCCTGGTTCGAATCCTTTGCCTCGGATGCAAACGTAAGTAGTGAGTTTCCTCGTGGATAAATGGTTAGCGTACACGTCTTCGACGAGCGAGATCCAGGTTCGAGTCCCGTGCGGAGCTCATGTAATGTGAATTCCATCTTAAGCTGTAGATCCATGCCTTAAAGCTCAGTGTTGAAAATAGATGTGGAACTACAAATAGACAAATAGCAATTTTCAAAAATCTTTTTCGTAACACATTTACTAACATAATCTATTTGGCTAAATTCCTGAATTTACCGATTGATTGAATCCATGAATGATTGGAGGTTATAATGGAGTGGTAACGTGTCCCTATCATCGTTAAAGGCTAGTAGTACCATAAACTTGCTGCTTATAAAAGAAGTGCCAAATTAGATACCAAAAATTTGTATTTTTTAAATGCCCCATACTTTCTTTCTCAGATGTTAGGTGTTGGCCAGCGTCCGAATCTGTAATCTAGCTCTCATGAAGGATTAAGTAACGTGATATAGTTCAGAGGCCACGTTAAGAGTAGGTTCCGTCCTTCCTGAAGACACAAAACTCGAACTTTCAAACTCAAACTTTTGTCCTATACGTATGTATTTTACTGGTTAAATATAATGGGAAATGAATGAAGATTGTAAAAGACCAGTGAAATGATGAGCAAACAATAGACTCATGCCGAAAACGGGAATAGATTCTGTAACAACTCATTGTAAAAGAACAGTGAAATAATGACAAACAATAAACTTATATCGGAAACGGGAATCGATTCTGTAACAGCTATTGTAAAAGAACAGTGAATTGATGACAAATAATATACATGCCAGAAAAGGGAATTGGTTCTGTTACAACTCACTGTAAAAGATCAGTGAAAGCCTGACAAACAATAACTCATACCGGAAACGAGAATCGATTCTGTAACAACTCGTTGTAAAAGAAGAGTGAAATAATGACAAACAACAGATTAGTGCCGGAAACGGAAATCGGTTCGGTAACAACTAGAACGTGTTGTAACCACTCTGTTATACGAGCCAACGATATACCAATCTATCCCTCAACTTCAGCACTAACTGCAGTTTTCAATACAGTTTGATTCAGAGGGCAAAGAACTCGCCACCCTAAATCTGCTCACCGCTATGGCTTTGTGACCAACCTGATTTAAATTATTGTACATTTCTGATTCGTTTTTAACCAAAGAGCTGTAGAAAAATATTGGCGAACGGTGTTATCGATCACTGCCAATTTCGTTCGGTGGCTGGATGAAATTTAACGTCGTGTTTCAGCTGACGGTATATGAGACGGATAAGCAAGAACCCAAGCCACCGTAATGAATTCAAATTTTCATTCTTTTTCCACCGGGAATAGAACCCAAGACTCCGTGTACCAAAAGTGCTCGTTCTATGTGTTAATCCAGCGCAGAGGGTTAACGATTGGCAATGTATCGCATATGATTGAAGTTGGATCTTCCTCTCTCTCTCAACTTTTAGATATTCTCGCTTGCTTTTCAGTGGTAAGTGGGTCAGAACCTGCCTTCTCGCAGAACAATGATATAAGACAAGTATATAGTCTTATAACCACAGGAGAATACCTTAGTTGCAAGTCTTTATCTTATTTGCAAGTGGAATGCACTGACATTTGCATATTGCGTTTCATTGTCATACGATTGCATGCATTGATATGTTGTTCCGGTTAATATTTTTCAAGTTGTCAAAGCTAGAATGCGGAACATTGCTCTCTCGTTTGTAAACAGCCAAACGGAAATGGTTTTGACAACAGGCAATATATATATATATATTTAAGCAACGCTGTTGTTTTTTGCAGATTACACAAAATCACGAAACCCATCACATTTAACGTCAGTCGGAGTCCTTACGACATTTGCATTCAGAACACGTGGACACACATACGTATTCGCATGTATGCGTCACCAAATCCTGGACTCCTTCTCCTGAAACAGAAAGTGAAGAAAGAGTGAATATGTTTTAGAAGAAGCTGGTGGTGATTGCTACATAAGTTTTGTAGGCAGGCCATGGAAAATGTAATACTGTATGTGGTAACGTGGGTTCCTCCGATTAAGAAATAAGGATGCAAATGTAGGTCTAATGATCTAATATCTAGATATTAGTAGGTGTTTAGGAACGCAAAGTTTGTTGGTAGAATGGTTATACAGTGAAACCTATAAAAATCATCCCCATCATTTTGATTTATAATTTCTCCAAGTACCTAGTATCTAACGATCCCTTGAACGTTTAGGAATAACTTCTGAAATAAGTGTTCGAGCTTTACATGCGTATTCAATACCGAGGGAATGAAGGACAACAGCTACCATTAATGTGTGCTGGACGTGAATTCGGTGCAGCTGGACGGTACATAGCAGGCGCGCATCCTGAAATTTTTGTTGAAAAGGGTTCAAGTTTTGGGGGAGGAGGTCCTATAGTAAAGCCACTACTTTTATGTAGTATTGAACAGGTATTATTCTGCACTGATTGGTAGAGTGCATGGTGTCCTTGGTTCAATCCCAGCTCGCACCAAGTGACCTTTATGGTGGACAAACACCGTGTGCATGGGTTTTCTGCGGGTTCTCCCGTTTCCTCCCACTTTATTCATTCCACCATTTCATTCATTTCTCATCATTGCCGTCTTCTTTAGCCTAGCCGGCATGACCGTGGGATGTAAAACTTAAAGATTGCATTTCATTTAATTATTTTGCATCCAAGGAGACGATAAGTAATTGTAAAATACTTCCACCTATATTTTCAGAAAAATGATAGAATTAGATTATCTTTATAAGAAAAGAGTACATTTTTAATTCTTTTTTTATTTAACAATCACCTGATAAATAAGAATCACCACGAATGGCTCAGAAGCCATTTTATACTGGATATCTAATTTTCAACAATAGTAATGGAAAGGATTCGGGAAGGTATCGGCCAGGGCCTGTTTAGTAGGTATCATCCCGCATTTGCCTGGTAGAACTAAGGAAAACCCTGGAAAACCCCTCAGGATGGTCGGCAGCGGAAATCGAACCCATGACTTCCCGAATGTGAAGCCAACGCTCTACCACTTGAGCTACTTTGCTCGGTTGCAGTGCAAGGTGAAGTGTAAGATCAAATTTTCATGCTACATCAATCTTTTCCCTGTTAAACAAGCATGGTATTATTGAGAAGGTGACAAATGTATGTTGAATTATCAAGTTTTTTTTTTAGGGAGGGGGCGTACCGAGTGGACCTTCACCATGGGTACTCCCCTTGGTACACAGAAAACATGCAAGAGTAAGATTAATACTCACAGCATAAGCCATCTCTTCACCACATTATCTCGCCTTCAAGAGTGGTGTTGCCTGAAGGGACGGGGATTTTTTGGGAAAGCCATTTTTGTTTTCTAAGAATTTTGAGTAACTATTTACACAATCTTCTTCAGATTTCGGGTGCAAGAAACCGATTAAACTTGGTCTCAATTCAAACATTACTAATTTAATAGCACCTCAATCGTTAGTGTTACTCATAATACTACATTTGGGTTACCTTGTCTCGGAGAGTTGTAATGGAAGTGCTTGCTTGTCTGAAAAACTATATTTGTTTCGTCTCGTCTCGTGGTCATCAACACTATCTCTGGTAAAATGTGTATTTGGGATGGGGGTGGGGATAAAGTGAACATTTTACCTAATCATTTGCCTAAATTGGAGTGAATCTCCTGTTTCGAGGTATGAGAGAACTATTGAATTCGGTCTTGGTTTTTATTCAGTGGCGCTTGCGTAAGAAGTTTAACTAATTCCAGTGAAATCACAATTATGTCAACATGGTATCTTGAAAGCAGAACAGAAGGGCATGGTAGCTCAGTGGTAGAGCGCTTACCTTTGGTAAGTGGGTTCCCTGGCTTCATCGATAGACAACATCGTATCCGTGGGTTTTCTCGGGGTTCTCCCATTTCCTCCCGCATTCTCATTCCATTAATTCTTCTATCGCTATTCACTTGGTTTAATCATCGTCTCCCTTGACCTAAAGAACATAATCGTGGGGCGTTAAATTGAAAGTTGTTTTTTTTTTTTTTTTTTTTTTAATCTTGAGCAGCAAAAGCAGGAATCATTCAGTGTTTAAATAGGAAGGTTCTGGAATAATGCGTATCTAAAATGGAGAATGTAAGGAGTTATTTTTAGCGAAACACGCATTTCCCTTTAAAATGAAAATGAAATGAAATCTTTAAGTTTTAGGTCGCAGGGTTATGCCGGTTAGCCTAAAGGAGGCGGTGATTATGAGAAATGAATGAAATGGTGGAATGAAGAAAGTAGGAGGAAACGGTAGAACACCGAGAAAACTCACGAAAACCACGGTGTTTGTCCACCACAAAGTCCACACGGCGCGAGCTGGAATCGAACCAGGGAACCCAAGCACCGGAGGTGAACGTTCTGCCACTAAGCCACCACGACCCCTTCATTTCCTTTTAAAACAACCTACTATGATTTGGTTGCCTATCCAACGTGACAAGGCGTTCTTGTCCAAATCATACCAGAATTTCCTGGTATGAATGACAATAATGGCAAACTAGAAGGCATTATTTCTTCCCCTTTCTTTAAGTTCCCTTAGTATAAAATTATTGTAACAATAATAATGATGTCTTCATGTTAGAAAAATAAAAAAAGGAGACCACCTTTTGTAGATATGAAAAATATTAATAAAAAATCGAGATCTGTGAACCTGCAAGCGAGGAAGGCAAGTGACCTGACGTTGTGTGGGCGAGGTCAAACCATTAGTCCGTTTGTGACGAGCTCTTGTTGTTGTTGTTGTGTTCTGTTGTGGTTCCGGTTGGCCAAAGCCATCGACCAACAGATGTTGACGTTTTGGATAAGAAAGAAATGCAAAAGACGGAAGAAAAAAGCAATATATATATATATATATAAAAGTCTGAAATGATGACTATCATATCTTTGGCATTGTAGCAAGTGCTTTGACTTCGCCAAACAAACAACATGGGAAGTTTTGGGTTGTTCCTAACACTTCTAAAACGACAATCATTCAAAAAAGACGGTGAAGGAAATGGATTCGAAAATACATTTCCTATTCTTTGCTTTCCTTACTAGTTGATGCCAACCATATGGTTCCACAGAGTACACTGAACCAAACGAAATAATGTAAAAGCTAATGTTACGTATGTATGTGTGCACGACGTATTCTTGAGTGTGTGGGAGTGAATAACGATGTGTCATTATTTTCTTCGGATCATTTGTGTGAGACTTCAATCCACATACACACACTTTGCAAAAAAAAAAAAGCAGAGGTATATATCACAAAGGTAACCAACCTTGAATATTTCAAGTTTTGTTCTCTCTTTCTTCCTTTTACAAATGTGCTCTTCAAAAAGCGAAAAAGAAAAATATTTCTGGGTACGCTATCACGAAATCGCGATTTTCTTTTACAAAAATATTTCCTATGACACAACAGCAGAAAAAAAAAGAAAAAGAAATAACATATACACTATTATTATTGGTAATTCAGTCGTCAACATATGCCAAACATATTATTATTATTATTATTATTATTATTATTATTATTATTATTATTATTATTATTATTATTATTATTATTATTATTATTAAGTATTCTGCCTTTTGGCAGGTCCTGGGACTAATGAGGATTTTTTATTTTTATTTTTATTTTCAATTATTAAATTTGGACCTGGAAATGTTTCTTCCACTTTTCTCGATCTTCAACTTCATCTTTTAACTCCCAATATTTTCTCCCATCTTTCAGATCATTTGTGTTCTTCTTCTTCCTATTCCTCGCTTCTCTTCCATCTTTGCTTCTACGGCGGTGTGAAGAAGACAATTTCTTCTCAAGATGTGTCCAATCCAATTGGCATTTCTACGAAGGATGATGGGTAGAAGTGTCCTCTTCTCTCGTATCCGTTTTAAAACATCTTCCTTTGTTGCTCTCTCTGTCCATTTTCTCTTCTCCATCTTCCTCCATTACAACGCCTGGTTTCAATTTTGCTCTTTAGAATTTGAGGTCTAATTTCTATCAGATCACTGCCCTGTCTCTCAAAAAGAAATCTTTTAGTTTAACGTCCCACGATTATGCCCTCTATGCTAAGAAAGATGGATGATTAAGGCAACTAAATGATGATGGTAGAATTGGTGGAATGAGAATGGGGAGGAAAGGGGAGTACACAGAGAAAACCCACAGATACAGTGTTGTCCACTACAAACTTACTTGGCCGGGGAACGAAACAGGGACCCCATGCATCAAAGGTACGTGCTCTACCACTGAGCCACCACCGCCCCATGTCCTGTTTCTCAGTTTTGTATAGTTGCTGAAATCGGGGGGCAACTTTGATGCGAGAGATCTGAGGTTTGACCCTAGGCCATGTAAGTTTATGGTTAAGAGTATTATGCCCGTGGTGAAGTGTTCCCGTTTCCTCACACATTCTCAATCCACCAAAAATTACATTAAACATCTTCTCTTTTAGTTGACCGCGATGGGTAAAACTAGAAATTCCATTTAATCCTCCGTGGTGGTCTAGTGGTTAGAGCGCGACTTTGGTGTACGGGGTTCTTCATTCGATTCCCAATGTCAGAGCATTGAAATTTGAATCCCTAACAGTGATTCTGGTTTCAGCTTAAACTGTAGGTCAATGTTTCGTATAGCCTCGCTGCTGAAAAGGAACGCTGACCATGAACAGACAAGGAAGACACAGAGACTCAGTGGTAGACCAATCACCTTGGTATTAAGGGTTCCTGGTTCGATCCCAGGTTCATTGAGTTTGTGATGGACAACGTTGTGGCAGTCGGTTCTCTCAGATTCTTCCGTGCTTCCACAAATTCTTTTATAAGCATTCTCCTCCATTAATCATCCGATCTCTTTAACCTAAAAGAACATAAACGGGGCATGGAACGTAAAGCTATAGGGCCTTATGCGGAGACGATTTGAAGGGTGATTAGTGCCATACTAAAGAGTTCGACTAACATATGTTTGCTGCAGTAGTCAGGCTTTTAGTATGACGCTAATCATACGTCAAAATGACTCTGCATTAGGCGGATTAGTTCTATTTCTCTTTCCCAACAAAGAAAGGGTCCCGGATTCGATTCGCGGTGGAGACACTCGGTCCAAAATGTGTTAAACCTTTTTCAGGCCAGCCACCCTGACTGAGGTTATCATGGGTTTTCCTCATTCACATCAGACAAATGCCGGGATACTACGTAACATATACTGTAGGTCCCAGGCCGCATCCTTTCTTCCTTCCCTTTCCTCTAATAATGTGATCTCCAAGAGACGTCACCCCTCATACGTGATGGGCTAATATGGCTACACCTGTAGACGCCGAATGCTCAGAAATCTAATTCATAATCTAAACCAAGAAAGAAATAAATTAATAAATTCAAGATTTCACTTCTATTTCACTCATCTTCCACAATACCGGATTTGTTTTCATTCACTGTTTAATATGTTGTACGAAACAATTTCTGAAAATTAAAACGTTATATACAGGGTTAGGTTATATATCTAATTCCGCTTAGTGTACGCTGTGGACATCTTTCTATTCCGTTTCAATTGAGAGGTAATTTGGAAAAGGGCGTATCGACCTATTTCCGGTAAAATGAAATATACATGTTTTCTGCAAGTTTGAGCATGTCCGTATGTGTCTAGGTGGTGTTAAGGCAATATCTCTGCTCCGTAGCGAACACCTGCCTCAAAAAATAATGTGTGAGTACGTTGGTTAATTGGATAAGGGCGTTTGTTTTTTCTGCTCACCTGAAGAATTGAGGAATTGCTAGTTACGTCCTTATCCAAATTTACCCCTCAATTGTCAGGATTCGAGTTTCGATCCCAACTCGGCACCTCTGTCACTCTTACACGACGCGGAATTATCAATATGCAAGAGGACTGTTTGTCGTCTTTTGATGCCAAGATTCACCTCCCGTAGTTTGTGCGCATCTTTCAGGTTCACCCTGTGTATTATTAAACAATCTTTATTTCACAAACCACTTTAATAAATTGAAAACATAAACATGTCAGTATCCCTTAGATTCACTAAGCAAATCCTACTTAACCTTGAGAGGAATTTCTCTATATAAATTCTTGTATTTTATTCATAAACTAAATTCAGTGTGGCATCTTTCTAAATTCATGGTGATAAGCATGGCTAATAAATTGTAGGCAAACGCTCGGAATGTAGTTCGTAGAAATTAGGTATTCGTGTTGTTTAGCCGTTGCCCAATCTAACCCGGACCTAAAGGAAGATTTTTTTGTGTGTGTGTGTGTGTGACGGAGCTGGAAGTCTGATGTTGAATCCCACATATGAATCCAGTTTCAATGCAGGACACAGGCAAAAAAACAAGTTTTATTTCTTTTTTTTTATGCGTAAGTTCTGTTTTGCCTACATGACGTGACTTCACTTATCATCAACAGTAAAGAACACTCAAAATAAAAGACCAACCAAGTTGATGGGATTTCTTTTTGTTTTTCTTTCTTTCACAAGAACATTATGCGAGACGCAATCTTTAGAAGGCATTCGATGTTGGCTAGTATTACTCACAAAATGAAAAATACATTTCTGAATTTGAAACTAGACGAAAAGTTTCGAATTTAAAAATACTCATATATATATATTCAAATATATACCTAAGTATAATCATCATCATCATCATATGTATTCTGCCATTACTGGCAGGCCATTTGTTGCAACTGAGAAGCTTCCATGCTCTACTGTCTTCCGCTAATCTCTTCATCTTCACGTACGATTTTTCTGTTTCTATATCGTAAATTAATTGTAGTCTCCTTCGCCCTCTCCCTCTCTTTCCTGCCACCATACCCTCTAGCACGCCCCTCATAATACAGTTCCTTCTTACTCAATGTCCCAACCAATTTCTCTTCCTCTTCTTAAATAATATCTAAAAACTGTTCTCTTCTCCCCTACCATTTTTAACACTCTCTCATTCGTTTTGCGCTCGACCCAGTTAGTTCTCTCCATTCTTCTCCACACTCACATTTAGAAAGCTTCCAGTCGTTTTTCACCGCTTTTGTGTAATGTCCATCTTTCTGAACCATACAGTACAATACACGAAGCATTTTAAAAGTCTTTTTTTCAACTCTTTATTCAAAGTCCCACAAAATAGTATTTTCTTCCTCCTAAAGGCTTCTTTCGCCATTCCTATCCTTGCTTTTATTTCACCTTTACACTTCATATCATCGCTAATAATACTATCCAGGTATCAAAAACTAGTCACTTATTCTATTTTCTCCCTCCTACTTCTATGTTTGGCACTGACCCCTTCCTTCCAATCGTCATGGCTTTTGTCTTTCTAACATTTATTTTCATCTCATCTTCTTCATAGCTATTCCACAAGTTTTCTAACATCTTACTGACTTTCTTCTCGGATTCCACCACAAGTGCCATATCATTTGCAAACCGTATACATCTAATCATTCTATCTCCTACCGAAATGTCGTCTTCATTAAGTAGGCTCTTTTTCCTTATATCTTCTAGATATATATTAAATAATATTGTCAAGAGACAACAACCCTATCGAACATTCCTTTCAACTGAATTCTCCTCTGACATTTCCTCCCCTATTCTAACACTTACTTGTTGGTCTATATATGTTTCTTCTAAGTCTTCGATCGATATATGTATATGAATGGGTAAAGTGATTGTACATACAAACAAAATAATTAGCATTTACCAGCGTTTAAAGATACACAAATCATTATACAATATTTTTTTCAACATTAATGAACCTTTTGTAAATCTCTTGTGTCACGGAGAACTTCAAGACAAAATTAAGAGGAAAATAAAAACATAAATTTTGTTCATAAATTTACTAATAAAACAAGAACAAAATTAGAGACGAGACGAGACGAGACGAGAAAAGCTTTTTCTCAAACTGAGTCGAGACAAGACTTCTTTAAAAATTTACAAGCCGAGAAATTCGTATTTCTCGTTTCGTCAGTGCAACACTAATCGTGGAATAAGAGCAAAGATAAGAGACGCTTTTGGGACGCTCAGTCAATCAATATACATCCAATATGGCTTTCTTTTTATCATATTGCTCCTCTACTTGTCAACTGACAGACAGACGCTCGGGAGAGGTCGAAATCTTTGAATGTTAACATCTCACGATTGTGTCCTTTAGGCTAAGGAAAACGATGATTAAGGCAAGTGGATGATCATGATGATGATGGAAGAATTGGTGGAACAATGATGTGGGAGGAAACGGGAATATCTGGAGAAAATCTCTTCTGGACCCAAACTTACTTCACCGGGGATTGAACCTGGGATCGCAGATACTAGAAATAAGCCTCCATACTTTTATACATAGCATAGTCTAGAAACATAAAAACTGTCGTATTATGAATGTTCTGATTAAAGATGTAATAACCATTATAGATATTTACTATCGGCAAACCCATCACTGCAATTTGTTCCACCCTGTAGTGCGCCAGTGGCGTCACTAGTGGGGGTCAGGGGGCTAGGTACTGTTGCCGCAAAGACGAGACGAAACAGAACTCTTCCAATTGAAACCAATATGTTTTTCGAGACGAGAAACCTCTTTCAGGCAAATATTCGAGACGAGATCACTCCCCAAATCTAGTCTCAGATGCAGGACTACGCTCAAGACCTTCTTCCCAAGCCTAAAAAGATAAATTGTAATTTTATAAAACAAATTTTATAAGATATGTAAGGGAGACCGTTTCCCTGATATCAGGTTTCGCCATGGCATAGTAGTGCATCTTCACAATATTTATACGTAGGTAGACAGTGCATTAAAATGTAAGAAAGCACTGCACTCCACACTGTTGTATATGAAAAAAAAAAAAAAAGAGTCGTTATGCAATTCAATAGACTTAAAGAAAGGAAAAAAAAATACTTCATTAGTATGAACAACACAATTATTTATTAGATACCTTTCCCATTTTTGGAGTAGCGAATATGCGAAAGAATGGAAGTGGGTAAAAATAAGCTGGAATTCCATCATCCAACGCGCTTATCGATGCCGTGTAATCTCTTCTTTCTCAATGACAAATCCTTTTGCGTCATTCCCATTTGTGACAACAATGCAGCCCACATCAGATGATTAACATCAGCTGTGGCCAAACTAGATACAATACAACAATAGGAAACACCGCTGCGATAATTTGTTACCACTGGCGGAGGAATTCTGTCTCTCGTAAATTGGTACGAAACGAATTCAAGAACCCAAGTTGACAACCGCCATTTCTGTCTCTGAATGAATGACTGTCCATTGCGTCTGCTTCTATCTCTCTCTCTCTCTTTCTATATATGACGTAATATGTGTGTGTGCTTTGTTAGAAATTCAATTTGTGGAAGAACAAAAGATTTGCATCAACGAATACGAAAAAATACATTAATTCATTTTCTGTTTGCAGGTTTTTTTTTTTTTAAATAAAAAATATTCCATATATATATTAATGTCCGTAGAATAATTGGAACTGGTTTTACATTAAGAATTGATGTCCCCTTTACATCCTCTCTCTCCTCTTTCGCCTGCCGACCTTGAATTAAAATGACAATTAAACCAAAACCTACATTGAATTCAATTTACATATTCTTGCATGACCAAAAGAGAAAGAATCCTAGTAATAAAATATTGCGTATCAGTTTTACATTCGGAGCTTCCTTGTGGCTATGTGATTAGGATATATATGTCTTTGACACGGGAGATGCCGGGTTCGTTTCCCGGAGGGAGCTCGTATGGTGCGGATTCCACTTTAAACTGTAGGTCTACGTTTCATATAGCCTCGCTGCTGAAAGGGACGCTAAAATAAAATTCAATCCGGTTATTTATTCGTTATCATAGTAGGCAAGGGTTGATACGATTTGATTTTATTTATTTATTTTCCATCATGATATAAGGCAAAATTTTTGTTATCTTCGTCTAGGCTGACATAAATCTGAAACTTAAAAATGAAGGAAGTGTAGTAAAATCATATATCATATGCAGGTCTCCTAGATATTTCAATTTACCAGGGACAGTTCCAATTTACATAATCTGTCCCAAGAGGTGGTACAGATACTGGGAGGGCGCTATACCAATTGGTCAGAGAGGAGAAGGTATTATGTCCTTTATGAATATCTATTGCTATAAGCATCTCATATTGTATCTATAAGCACAGAACACAGTTTTGAAATGAAGATTTTCAAACAATGTGTTGTTTTCGTTTGATGTTTGATTACAAAAGACAGCTCCCCCCTTCCTCCGGCAATAAAGCTGTAACTTTAGGTTAACTAGCCTTTTACGCGAGTTTGAAAAGTTATTACAGTGCCAACAAGAATTCACAAGAGACGCGAATAGTTTTTGTGCAGTATTCCGGAAAAATACTGTAATGTAAATATTTCAGTGAAATTTATTCACTTTCTTTTCGTTACAAAATAGATATGTGTGTGGAAAGGAGGCTACGTAGGAGAAAAAATTCGTACCGGGCATTTGCGCATAGGAGTCCATCCCTAACCAAGGGCGTCGATTTCTCTGTAAATTTGGGGGGACCCATTCTGATGAAGAAGGTATATATATAAAGATTTTAAGACAAACTGCACTCAAATTATGTCAGATATTGTATACTCATAAATACAATAGGGAGGCAGGCCCACATGAGTTTTGGGAGGCCCGGGCCCGTTCGGCCTCCTAAGATCGATGCCCTTGTCCCTGACTCCCTCATACAAAGAATTTTCTTGTGATGATAATTTTTGGTTTGATATATAGTATTATATTATTTTATTCTTCCATTATTTATTTATTATATATTTATCTATTTTATTTAGTTTGTTATGATTATCTAACAATTGGGATGAACTTTTTTTTTCGAGTTACCTGGTGTTTGACAGAGTGATTAAAAGCGTTTTGGACACTACTGTTGTTTGTTCTTGATACTTTATTTCTAGTTTTTTCTCTTTCTTTTTCCTGCTTGGTAACATTTCCCTGTGTAAAATGGCAAAATTGTGCTGTATCTGGGAATTTGTTCAATACAGGGACGTACGCAGGGGGTGGGTCCGGGGGGTCCGGACACCCCCCCCCCGAAATTTTGACTTTTGTGTAAATTTAGCCTGATTTTAGGGGCAATTTTTCGAATTTTAATATAAAATACCCTCATATTGAGTTTGGACCTCCCGAAATAAATTCCTGTGTACGCTGCTGGTTCAATAAATAAATAAATAAATTGCCTATTAATAGTGTGTATTTCAGTGCAAAAGTGTCAATGTGATCCATCTGAATTTCACAAATAGATAGCCTAAATAAAGCTTTCATTAGAATAATATTTTTTAAGTATGAACATTTTTTCAATTATGCAATGAAGTCTAAATGTTTGCTATTTCATACCGATTATTGTTTTCACAACGTTTCATAACGTAACTACGAAACTGAAGGCCGAGATTTCAACGTATAATGTCCTTTGCAAGAAAACGAAGGTCTCTCTATATAAGAAGTTACACTTCTCATCAAGTTACATATTTGGAATTCCGTTTGTTCAGCAGCAGTCGATGTGTAAAAGCAGGAACACAGCACAAAAAAGTATGAAAACAAAAATGTTTGGAGAAGTAAATAAAACTGACATAGATGCTGATGAGTTGTGAAGTTTTTAGTTCCTTATTTTCTTTTTTAAGAAGTGCAGCGGTTAAAATAACGAACTACGAGAAATAAATAATGAAATATCTAATGAACAAATCACAAACATCATTGTGTTTTATTTTAACAAAAGGAGCAATTTCTTGGAAGTAAAAAAGACAGGATTCCGTTAAAAAAAAAGAAAAAAATGTATGTGAGAGACAGGTAATGCAAAATAAAATAAGAAAACTGTATTGACACGTCAGGGTGCTCTGGACTGGACTGAAAGAAAATGTAAATTCTTTAAATCTGTTCCCACATGTCAAAAGAAAAGAGAAACAGCTTTCTTTTTTGTCATTCTTTCGTTCAGTTGATAAGTACTAAAGGTAACGAATTCCAAGTACGTTCGAGTATTCATCCCTATCTTGTTACGTTTTTTCGAACTTGATTGTTTTGCTTATTTCTCCCTCCACCTCCTCCTCCGAGAAGAGCACTTTCAATTGCAGCCTCATCAGCACTAAAGCACTAATTGCAACAAGACTGAAACGTGGTAAGTTCAGGCACGACGAATAACGGCAAAAATAGCCCCCTCCCCCCCCCATTAGTACTGCATGCCACTGCAACACAAACATATACCAGTCCTATACACACATTTAGTTAATATAGCCAATATACGTGTAACGGAGAACGGTTCGCGGTTTCTCTACCGCTTACGGAGGAGTAATGTTTGCATGCACCCACGAAACGTTATCCTGCTGTCCTCGACCAATTCAACCACTCGTTTTTTTTTCTTCTTTCATTTTTTCTTTGTTAAAAGTAACGAATGCAGTCTCTCTCTTAACTAACGATGCACTTACTGTAAAACGATCTTTTATGGTACTCTGTGTATAGGTATGAATATGCAAATAGTTTATACGAATCTTGATAGGTTCTTTCTCAGAAAGAAAAAAAAAACAATGTCTCTGTTTAAAGGTGGTCGTGAGTTCAATCTCCGTTTTTTTTCTTTTTTTGAACTGTAGAAAACAAGTGCACTAAAAAGTGGAAGAAGAGCAGTTGTTCAAGAGTGGGAAGAATAAGTCTTGAGAGCCCCCTTGCGTGCGCTACTGGCTTAGATATAGATTATACATAGTCTAGTATTCATGTAGATGCATTATTATAAAAATAATTTTGATACCCTTTAATTATCTAAAGAAAACTAGTATGTATTTTTTTTTTGTATGAAACCAATATAAAAATTACGAAGATTTTGATTGATTTTATTTTTAAAATACAGTAGGCTAAAAGTATACTGGAATATGTTCAAAACATAACATAAATTATAAAGGGGTTTATTCACAGTGCCATTGCCAAGTACCTCAAAATATATACGTTGACCGATAGGTGTAATAGGAAGTATTTGTCAAACCTTATCTAGGGGTTGTGTTATTTTGGCCTTAAAGCCTCAGAAAGTTGGCCAAAAAGTGCAGCAAATGTAAGGGGGTCATTTGGTATTTTAGAGATACCGAGAGGTTTTTGCAATGAAATCAATATAGGAATAAGATCAGTATGCAACCGCATGTAGCATAGGTGAGAAAAACATCCATAGAGAATAGCGCTAAGCTGAGATATCGGCATAGGTAATGGGTTGAAGATTTGTTCAAAACTAGATATCTCGAAAGAAAACAAAGGTAGATGAAAGAAAAAAGTATGTCTAGTGTAGAACATTTGAAGAGCTTCCATATGACTTGCAATTTGTTTCAAAGAAACTTCAGGAACAGAATGAACCTAGTAGATCATTCTTCACCATGTCAAAACTGATGCCAAATCGTTTCAAAAATCTAGTCATATTTCGACCTTCGTTGCTTGCTTGATTGATAGCGAGGCTATATGAGACGTTGACCCACAGTTTAAACTGGAATCCGAATCTCTCAGTTTCTCTAAATCACCAATGATTCCCCCATCATCTTTGCTACCGTTTTCGACCAACTTCTTGAGGCTTTAGGACCAAAATAACGGTACCTCTAGATAGGGCTTGACGAGTACTTCCTATGATACCTATTGGTCAACGGCTGCGCCTTCTGGAGCCCTTGGCAATGGAACTGTGAATACATCCATTGGTTTTCGAGAGGGACAAGAGAAAGTTAGTATTCTGGGTAATAAAAGTGGTTTACACTTGACAAAGTTTGAGAAACGCTACTATATATACTGTATCTGCTGAAAATTGTTCTTAAGAAACGCTTCTTACCCTTTTTCTTTAACGTACTTTCGGAAGTGCACTTACTTATTTAAGACGTCCAATATTTTACCACAAATTGAAGCTGATTTAAGTGATTTTCCCCTCAATATATTTTCGGTACGAGATGCTTATTTTGCGAGAGAAACGTACGTGTATGTGGAGAAAATGGGTTGAGATGATATATCGCGTAAAAATGTTTCTGGATATATATATACTTTTCATTTGCGCTGGTAACTTCATAATTCATACCGATTGGCAAGCAGCCACCCATCTTCCTTGCTTTCCTCGCGACGTTCCTGATAAATGGTTCACCAGTTTTCCCACCTTCGTAATTGATGGTTTAGACGAAGAAAGTGGTCTAGAGGTCTCGAAGATTCTCTCATGTTGGTTTTTGCTTTGCTTTCAGACGTCTTGGAGCTCCCGCGACCTTGGAAACGATCATTCTTTTCTTCACTTGCACTTTGATAGGGGGCAGAGCATAATTTCATTCAGATCGTAATTATCGATAACGTTTCCCTTTTTTCTTACCAAATACAATTTCGACTTAATAGCCTAATTTCCTAAATCACAAAACAAAAGAAACTTGTTTTTTTTTTCCTTTTTCTACGAACTGCCCACCTGCGTTGTGGCGTTCATGAAGGCTACAGAAATTGCTTTTTCCCATGCAGCTAACAAGTAGTAACGCTAAAAGATGTATTGGTTTCTTAAAATGCACTACAGCATCAAACCATCACAGTAAGTCTAAGAATATTGTATACAGTCCGACGCTAAGAAGAAAATCTTACGTGGCGTTATGATTTATTACAATCAGTGTTTGTTCGAGACATGATTTTTTGGGGGTTGGCACTGCTCCTCCGGAGCCCTAACCTTGCCCGTCGGAGAATTCCAAAAGAATACGTCTATAATATAATAATAAATAGAATATTACCATGCGAAAATATGTGCCCTTCGAATACTAAATATGTCTCCCGGAGCATTTTTTTCTGAAAGAAACACTGATTATAATTACGAAGGAAAAAGCGCTGTTAGACAGTGATGATTTCAAGGGGGTGACCCGGAGCAGGGTCGTACGCAGATGTGAGTCCTGGGGGTTCAGATCCGCCAGAAATCCCGACTTTTCAGTAAATTTAGCCCAATTTTAGGGGTGACTTTTACATATTTTAACATCATGTTGAATTTGCCCTCCCAAAAAATAATCCCCCCGGAAATAAATTCCTGCGTACTTGCCTGGCTCAGAAGTAAATCATCCCTCTCTTGGAGCTACAGTATTCTCCTGATGGCATATTTCTGATCGTGCTCAACGTGGGGTTTCAGTATTTTAGCAGTCATCCCCAATCGCCGGCGTATGTTGAAAATGCTCCTCTCGAAGAAATTCTTCTCAAATAACTTCACCTACTACACCTTTAATTCTATGTATGAATAGGCGATCTATTCTCATTTTTTTCTCTCCGCGGTCATTGCTGACCAAAATCTGAAAAATATGTGGGCAGGTAGGAGGGGGAGAAGAGTATCTGCATCATTCCTGCCCCCCCCCACTCTTTGCCTTGGCTTGGCTGTTTTGTTCTTTGGTCAACACACGTCTAGCTTAAATGGTAGAATGGTAAAGTGGGAGGGAACGGATAATTGCAAAGAAAATGTTGTTGTTGACCACAAATTCATTGCCTATGATTAAACTAGGAACCATTCAAAGCAGAAGTGAGCGTTCTTCCACTCAACCGTCGCGAAGGGAGATAGTCAATATAGTTTACAAGGCGTCAAACTCTGTAATGTCTGTTCCGGAGAATAATAAAACTTTTCCTTTAACCAAATAAATAAATAAATAAATAAATAAATAAATAAAGGGGGCACAGTTACGACCTGTAAACTAAAGCAATTGAAATGAATGATGATACGATTTGTAGAATGAGAATGTGTGAGTTAACAAGAAAACCGCGAGAAAACCCAGAGCCACAATGTTGTCTAGCATAAACGCGCATGACCTGGAACCGAACCAGGGACTTGTTGCACCAGAAGTGAACGCTCATCCACTTGGCCACCATGCCCAAGATAAAGCTTCTTTTTTGACACCTTCCTTTACCTTAAGTTGTTGTAGATTTTATAACCTTTTTTTGTATACATATTACCTGGTTACGTTTACTAAAATCACAACACATATCGAACCAGAGGTCCCTCTGAATGAGTTAGAGATTTAGTTTACTGGGAGAGTACATTATTTTGTAAAATGTATTAGTGAGAAAAGTCTAGCAGGGGAAGGATTCCGGAACAGGGCTTTATAGAGAAGACTCGTGATATCCGACGTAAGTGAGAAAAGACGGGGAGAAAGAAGAAAATATGGTATGGTAGATATTTAACTCTTGTTTGGCATAGTGCTTCTCTGTGTAATAGTAGAAAAGTTGTAGACTCTAATTTTGTTACGTTTGCTGCTTGTAATTTTGCCGAAACCAATGGTGTGGTCGGTTAACCCTGTTCTCTCTTTTAGGTTTTATAGTAAGATGAGGAACGGCACGTACTGCAAGTGTTGATCTTGCAGCACTGAGTTCCAAGCCCGGTTGGGGTTCAGTTGCTCAGTGGGGAGATTCTTACCTCTGGAGCATGGTGTCCGTGGTTCCATTCCCGGCCAAGTAAGTTTGTGGTGGGCAGCGTGTGCTATGGGGTGTTCTCGTGTACCTCCGTTTCCTTCTACATTATCATTTCCTCCCACATTATAATTCCATTATTTTTTCCATTATCATTCACTTGCTTTAATCATCTGTTTCCATTAACCTAACGGGAATAATTGTGGGACGTTAAACTGAAAGAATTCATTTCTGATCGTGATTCAGAGCTTAGGTTAATAGAGATCTTATCCTTGGTAACCACGATCTTGCACAGGGATGTTAAACAAAATAAAAATATTTTGAAAAAAACTACCTGTAATATTGTACTGCCAGGAGCTCAGCTACAAAACAATGACTTTCTTCTGCTGTAGATTGAGAGATGAATGTCCATAATACGTATTAGCGTAACACCTTTGTAAAGTACCAAATTCTCGGTTAACACCCTTCCTTTGTACTAAATCTAAACAGATTAAGAATTTGATTTACTTCTTACACTGAAAGTAAGAATTTAAACGGATGTATTTTGCTGATAAAGTTGTTTCGTTATTTCATAATAACAAAAGCTTGTAACTGGAAACCAACGGTATGTTAATGTTTCAAAGATTTACTTGACATTACCAACAGTCAGTACCTCAACATGTGTGTTATTGTCTTTGAGAGATATAAATCTTAAAATATAGAACAGGATATTGTATTTAGTGTTCTACTATATATTTATTTCGTTATGTTATTTGTACAGTACTCCATCAAACTAGACTTGAATTTCTTTTGTTCAGAAAATGCATTTTGGAGTTACGTCATATGTCCTTGATGTCATTTCGCTTTATAACACCCCCAACTTCCTAACTAGATGTGATACAAATTGTTATTGTATTTGAGTCCTTCGACCTCTGTGTTTTTTTGATTTCAGAGATTAAATTTCTGAGTGGTTTCTGTCAAAAATGGTGTCATGTAAACGACTGACTATTGTGTGGGGCAAAGCTTAACAGAATCGAAGAGACAACGCACAGAAAAAAATATGTACATTTTTTCCACATATATATAACACGCCTTCTTTTTCTGTTCCATGTATCGAATCCAGGTCACGAGGTGTGGGAATGGGTGAAACTGTAGATTGAATACATCTCTCACACAACTTTCCGTTTTACTACTACACTATGTGACTGGTATTTGTAATTTAAATGCTGGAGAGAAGATGTATCGCGCGGATGTATTGGATCCATAAACGTGTCCGGTTGCTGTCATTTCCCATAAACTTCCGAGAAACTATAAAACAAACATTGGTAGATGTCTTCGTAAGTTGAAGCTGAGTTGTAACGCTTGTGGCATTGAGATTTTTACAGATTATCATCACATCCAGAATTCTGTAACAAAATTCAAATTGCTACATCAGTAATGCAGCCTATTTGCTACATATCCATGGATTGTTCTACATGTAGCTGTTTGTTACTATACTGATGATTGTTAACTTTGTGATAATCATCCCTGGTCTAGTGGTTAGCGCGCGTGCCTTTGATACACAACGTTCCCAGTTTGATTCCCGATGGGAGAGAAGTTGTTCGGATTCTAGTTTAAACACTAGGTCTTATGGTACAATCAAAGGCAAAAGTTTTTTCGTTTAATGAAATTAGTTTCGTAAATAACTGTGATGGAAGGACAATTTGAGTACGGTTTTTAATAAATTAAAAACAAAGTAACTTTCTGTATGTTCCAGCTATACCACCGTTATTACCAAAATAAATATTACCAAACGGAAAGAAAGAACTTTTGTCGCTGAGTGCACATAGTATTACTGCTGACAAAGTTCGTAAATTCATATCAAGCAATCGAGCGCTGTAATTCTGTCCCTTGTACTACAGGATGCGTAAGATCAGTGATCGAGCAGTGTTTGTCCCGCAAGTGTCTGGTTAGATATTTCTGGTCTAGTCTTTGCTATTTATCGTATCGCGCTCCTACCACACAAACACAAGAAGAAATATATGGCAGGTTCGAACTTAGTATACTAAATTTTAGTAGCTATAAAGGAAATCTTTCTTTCCTCTTCCCTTTCTCTACAACATATCTTATCGATTATCTACCTAAGGTAGTGATTAGTATGACGCCTTAATAACTGATAGGACTGTTTTGTAGTTTGTCCTAATATTATAGAGAACGGCAATCACTATTAGCTGTAGTTAGGCTCAAACTTTTCATCTTGCAGATAGCAGACATAATGTTCAGAGATAAGTTTTCGAACCTAGACAGTGTAATGACACTTCTTATTATTATTATCCTCTCCATGATAAGCTGTCTGCGGTGTAACCTAACACACAATAACACAGAATGATGTATTTTTGCTTCAAATCATCATTTGAGCATTAAACAGTTTATCTACAGAAAATGAGTATCTTTATCTACTTCGTTAGTTTCTAAGACATCGTCATATGCCCATTAATTACTTGCATTTGGTTTAACGTGTTTCCAGAGGAAAGAAAAATCATTAAGGACAAGAGTTCTTGCCACATTAATCGTGGATTATTTCTGGAATTGCCCTCATTAGTTTGGTAAATCCGTGGTGGAAAGTCAGAAAAAAGATCACGTCCGTATACTTGGTTGAAGCGAATATGAAACGCCTGAATCACATGCAACCAATTCTGCTTATTTGTTTTGTTGGTTGTATGTCTTTCAGGCGTAAATATAACTAAACTATCACGGCGTAATACCCACCTAATTTAAGGATGAATATTTTTGCGATATTGGATTGTCAATCTATTGATTCTATGCAGAACTTTTAGTTTTCCTTTAACAACAACGATGATTTTAATTTTGATTTTATTCATTTATTCACCAAATTTATTCAAATATGACTTATTTAGTGAAAATTTTTAATACATAATTTTGATATTTATGAATGAATTTTAATTAATATGAATTCATTTTTAAGAACTAATGGATACATAAATAGACTTGAAGAAATCTATAGAGCGAAATAATTAAATTTGTTATTTATTTTGAACGAAAGAGACGAAAACTTTACCAGTTGTTAATCAGTTGGCTGACAAAAAACAAACTGTCAAAGGTATAACTACTATTGTAAATCAGAATGTATAAAGAAGTTCAAATTAATCTTCATTACGTGTTGAAATGAGTAATTATATTTAAAGCACGATCTCAGTCACAGCAAGTTCCACTAGAGATCTATATGGAGAGGCTCGCCATCTGTTCCTTTATTAGGAAAACACCAAAGGGCCTTATAAGATTATAATGTTAGTACTGCACACAATAATACTTGAACGAAATCGAATTTTTGAATTCTTTTCTTTTCTTTCTTTTTTTTTTTTTTTGTGCAGTAGTTAGCTTCAAAAAAGTTGTCAAAGTGTCAACAGTATAAAGTCTACAATTTTTTGTTTATTTATTTATTTTTTTTAAAATTGAACTTTAGTCATTGTTTGCAAGCTTTGCAGCTCATCTGTTTAAACAGGAGGACAAAATATAACAGGGTGAGTTCGCTATTTTCTTTCTGAAGCACAATTTCTGCAGAAAAACGAGAAAACGTTTCAGAGTCTTTTAAATTATTTTGATATATGATGTAGCAGTGTGTTCTGTAGTGAGAGTTATGACGAGAATTCGCATTTTTTTTTCTAAATAAACCGCTAAGGTCAGAGAATATATATACAAACAGTGGCGCAGTGCGTTTTTATTTTGAGTACTGCTGTTCCATTCTGCTTTTGGTGACAGTAGAATGTCTTTCGTTTTAGACGTCCGCAAAATATGTCATACATAGCTTAGTTACATGTATATAATATAGTCTTTTTTTTCTTTTCTGTACTTTTTCTTTCTTTTTCTTTTTCTTCTTTTGGTAATAGTGATCTCAAAAGTGACTTCCTTTTCCTTTATGACTAATTTTAGTTTAGTTTAGTTTTTGTGTTTGCATCTCTATGCAGCGCCGAAGTTATGAAGGTTGAGTTGAGTTGATTTTGAGTTAAATGTCCCTTTCAGTAGCGAGGCTGTATGAGACGGGACGTACTGATTAACGTGGAATCAGAAGCACGTGAGCTCCCGCCGGGAATCTTCCACGCCAAAGGTGCGTACGCTAGTCTCGAAGGAGCTCTCGAAGATATGAAGATACACTTTAGTACCCGGCTATTTGAGGTGATCGCAAAGCGTATTTATTGCTTGGAATACGCTGACCATGTATTTAAATGTAGATGGCTAATCACAAACGCGAAAGCAATAAAAACGCGAAGAAAACGTCGGCTCGAGTATTTGGTACATTTCGGAACAATAGACCGCCTGCTGTTTAAAAGATTTCAAAAGGAAGTTGAAAAAAGGAAAGACGTGTTGCCAGGCAAGGGGATTTTAGAAAGAAACATCTGCTTGAAAGATGCTTTGTGCAGAGTATTGGAACTCTGCTAGTATAGACCTGGACCTGGCAAAAAGACCCGGAAACCCTGACTGGCTCACAGTATGATTTACAACTCTGGTGAAAGTAAAATTACTGAAAAGCCACCTTGGCCGCGTTCGCTACATGGGGTAACGCTTTCTCAAATAGCCTAAGTTTTACTATTAGTCTTGTTCCGACCCGCACCAAATACGCTCGAGCTGACGTTTTCTCAGCGATTTTATTGCTTTCGCGTTTATGATTAGCCATTTACATTTAAATACATGGTCAACGTATTCTAAGAGTACGCATGAGCAATAAATACGCTTTTCGATCGCCTCAAATAGCCGGATACTTAAACATTGACTCGAAGCCACGGGGATTGAATGCGGTGCAGTTGGCGACTGTACAGAACTCAGAGGGTGAGCCGTTACCCACCTCACTTACCTCGCCTGCAATACAGCTTAATTACAAAAGTACGCCACGCAAAACCGGTATGGCTTTTCTGTTTTTCGGTACTAGTTTTCGTGCTTCCAAGCACCTAAGCTATTTGTAAATGACAGCTGAACCTGTCACTTATCTTGGGTTTCGAACAGCAGGAGGCTCCAACTGACAATCGAACCAGGAACCACTCAAAATGCTGAGGCACTCAAGGATGTTATAAATAGAGGATCTGTCCATAGGTATCGTCATCCTATTAAATCGATGAAGCCAAAAAACAACCGAGCATCGGCAGGTATGATTGGCCACTCTCGTTTCCACCATCGTCTGATTGGCTACCTTCGTTTCCGCCATGATTGTTGACTCAAAACATTGCGATCCTATTGGGCGGAGTGGGCAGAGTAGGGGTGGCGAAACTGTGATGTATGGCTTCAAGATTTTGTTGTAAGGGTAGATCCTCTATTTTAAATAACATTCTTGGAGGCACTTAAGTCCCAGGCTAGACTTGCCACTGGCTCTATATTTGTTCCATTCCTTTCGTCCATAACTGCAAGTCTGTGCACAGATTTAGATATATATTTTTATTTGCGTGGCAGATAAAATCACAGATAGTCATTAAAAATACAAGATTTTTTTTTAGGTTCATTTCCAAATCACTATTAATTAGTGTAGTCAGTCTACTTACTTACAATGATTATGTAATTTGAATTTGATCGATATCATATCAAAGGATTTTTCCCTCAAATTTTATGTCATGTTTTATGCCAAATTTGATGTAAGTTCTAATACTTCTCGTCTCGCCTAAAATTTTTGTATTCGCACACACTTCTATCGATGACTATACTTGAACACGTCATTTATTTGTGTTTTAGAAATAAATAAATTAAAGTATCTGTATTGTGTGGTCTGTGCTATACAAAAATATTCAATGTTTCCGTCCCTGAGGTGTGACGTAATGATTTCGGGGGTGAACTTGACTTTCGCATGCCTGACCTACTTCACCTTCCGGAAACAAGTCGCGGAAAGAGAAAGAGAAAAAAGAAGAGGGGAGGGAGGAATCAAGCGTTCTGAAGATTAGAAAAAGAAACTCATTTCACTGAGTCGCAGACAGCGCCTCTTCGTGGCTGCCAAGAGAATTATTTTTCCTGGTACACATGCCCTTTCGCCTCACGCCATGTTCTGTTAGGGCGAACAATATGGAACAATCAAGGCCAGCGTAAATGTTGCCGACATCAATTAATCCTTTGTTATTCTGTAAGGGCGTCACTCGTCTTTCCCACATGCTCAATTGTCGACATTTCGTTTTTTTTTTTTCTTTTTTTTTATAGGTTAAAGAAATTATATGCTAGCTTTCCATTGATAATTCCAAATATTGGTGGATATTTTAAACCTAGACTAACAGACGAACAGGATTATCCTACATCAGACACATCAAACTAAGACCTATAATATTTGTTTTTTCCTTTCTTCATAATGCAGATAATTTACTCTAATACATATTCACAAAGCAGATATTTATTCATGGGCCTGATGAATAGGTAAGTAGCGCAAAGTGTTTTAGCCATAAAATTATCAACTGAATTTGATAAAGATTAGGCCTATTTGCTTTAAGTAGGTCATTGTCTTTCAGTGTGTGTGTGTGTGTGTGTGTGTGTGTGTGTGTGTGTGTGTGTGTGTGTGTGTGCGCGCGTTGTGTTGTGCATAGAGCTTTTGTGGATAACCCATAATGACGTAAAACCCTGAGGTTTCGTTAGTCGCTTGGTCATGGCACGAAAAAAGCTGAATTTCAGTGGCGGATGTAGAAGAAAAAACGGGGGGGATAGCCAGAACCAAGACTATGATATCATTAGTTTGGTATAAACTTTGAAAAATATATAAATAATATTTTCAACTATTTTTCTTATGGTGGCCCCGCGTAGCGTAGTCGCAAACGCTCTCGCCTTCGGTGCGAGCGGTCCCGGGTTCGATTCCCGGTGGGGGCACTCGGTCGAAAAAGTGTAAAAACGCTTTTTCAGGCCAGCCACCCTAATTGAGGTTTTCCTGGGTTTTCCTCATTCACACCAGGCAAATGCCGGGGTGGTTACTAATTTATAGGTCCCAGGCCGCTTCCTTCCTTCCCCCATCCTTTTTTCCTTCCCTTTCCCCGGATTGTGTGCTCGCCGAGGGACGTCCTCCCTCAGAATCGTGAAGGGCTAAATGGCCTTAGATGCCGAAAGCCCAGAAATCTAAATCCTAAATCCCAATTTTTCTCATGCAAAAAACTGGGGGACCCAGACCCCACCGTGGTCCCACTCAAGATCCGCCACTGTTGAAATCAATCGCAAGCAAAGTAAATCAAATAGTATAGATGAATCTGATAGATCCACCTTTCAAATTCGAGTTGATTTTAAGTATTCTAAATTTGGTTTTACTTTATGTATTTATTTAATTACGTGGGTTCTGCTTTGTTCCTGGGCAAAATTAATGGATTCAGTTTTTTTTTCTGGCCATGGACAAATTTCTGTTGAAAGTGCTTCAAATGCGGCTTTATCTGCTGCAAAAATACTTTTAATCTAGATGTACCATTTGCGACCATGTGGAACTGTTACGTTCAAATCTATTCTACTTGAGTCGGTAGCGGGCCTAGGGCGGGACCGGGTGATCTAAACCCTCCTAGTTTTCTGAGTGACAAAAATAATTTAAACTATTTAATTATGTATTTTTGAAAGTTTGTACTAAAATCATAATATACCTATCATAATCTCCTTTCTGGCTCCTTCCCCCAGGAGCGTCATTTCAGATTTTGCTTGGGGGGGGGGCAAGACCCCTTGATATAAGTAAAATTTCGCGTTTTTCACCGATTTACTACTATTCTATTGATAAAATATATATACATCTCAAACTCAGGGGGGGCAAATGCCCCTCCCTGCCTCCCCCCTAAATGACGCCCCTGCCTCCCCGTCCTCCAGTTTTTTTACCTTCTAGATTCGCCACTGACTGGATTCATTACAGTGTTGCCACAGTCCTAGCTCTGGAGTGGGCTGAAAAATAGTACCAAATTGAACCAAAAGGGGCTGAACTCATTATTTTATATCAGTGTAATACATAGCTCTATAACACGAAACTAAAAGAAGTAAAGTTCTAGAACACTCCCCCCCCCCCTCTTCCAAGAGTCCAAATCAAAAAAAGTGCTCTTTTTAAAAATTATTTTTTAAAAACATCCAAATAGGAGGACTCAGTGGCGTAACAATGGCCTTTGGCGCCCCTAACCGAAATACCTAGTGGCGCCCCCTCACCCATTTAATAGACCAATGTATGACCATCTGTAACTTACGCGTATGCGCCACATCCCACATTTGACTAGCTTTGGGCACTGTTGCCAACATGAGATTTCTCTTTCCGCTAAAACAGGGCTAAAAATTCGCTAACTGAAAAAAAAAAATCACGTCTACAAAAATACTGTAAGTAATATTGCAATCTGTATTTAAGAAGATCAGCTAATTATTACTCTCCAATAATGTTGATATTAGAGCCTAAATAGGTCAGTATCATTCTCATTGCGTCATCTCAGTCAACATCAGGAGCGGACGAAGGCAAAATTTTCACCCTGCCAATGAGTTTTTGCCCCTCCCCACACCTAGTCCTAGCCTATATTTTACATTTTATTACAGTGATGTTAGGAAATTTATTTTGGGGTGCTCGTTTGGGCTTCCCTGACGTTACCGTCCAAGGCAGTTGCCCGGTTTGTCCAACCTTTGGTGCTTGGAGAATTTGTCGTTATTGTTGAAAGCCTGCTGCGCAGGGGAATTTTATTTATAGTTAGTAAGCTCAATACATGTAATATATGACTGGTATCGTATTAATACGGTAATAATTAATTACCAGGAGGATTAATTTCTTAATCATACAGTGCTGTAACCTCGACGAGTTTACAATAATGCCAATAATTTGATACGCAAATGTAATAAACTACGAGAGAGGGGGGAAGAAATTTTTATTCTTGCCATGTTTGAAAATGAAGACCACGAAAACTTAGGGCTCCATTTATATAATTTGTTTCTTTTTTCATTAAAAACCTGGGGCTCCCCCTAATATACCGAAACGTCCTGCGCCCGTAGGCAATGCCTACCCTGCCTACCCTATTGCTACGCCGCTGGGAGGATCCTAAACAACCGTGGAAGTAGATGAAACTTTTCTCGCACGTAGGAAGTATAACAGAGGCCGCAAATTAAGAGAGATAAGAGTTATTATCTTCGGTATGTATGCAAGGAAACCAAACGCGCCTCTATTTCAAAGTAACCACAAATCAAAGCGGTATTATGCTCATATATGATATATGATATATGATTGATATATATATATATATATATATATATATATATATATATATATATATATATATATATATATATATATATATATATATATATATATATATATATATAAAACGAGAAACAAATCAATCATCTCCGAGTTCACTCCTTATGACATCACACAATATGAGTAACATGGGATGTGGGAAAAGTCTTACTGACACTTTTGAAAATGTGACAAGTATTTGTTGAATGGTGCTGAATTGGGTAGAATTGTACCAACTTTTTCACGAAACGGGCTGAAAATGCCAGCGTGGTACCAACGGGCCGATGAATGACAAAAAGGGCTGAATTTGGTACAATTGTACCAAGTGTGGCAACAGTGATTCATTATGAGTCCATCTAAACTGGACGAAGCGGAAAAACGTATTTGGATTTCGATATTTTAATACTCCGAAAAAGTTGCTTTCTTTAACATCCTTATTACGAAACACAAAGAAAAAGGAAAAAGGAAACTTTTCCCGGAAAAATTTCCTCATTTCTCTTTACGTGTAATTTCAAGTGTTGCCAAATCAGTGAAATTTCAACAAATTTGAGGGAAGTTATTATTGGACCTAATATTTTAAATGTACAATATAATTGATTTTGGTTCCGAAAGGTACTAATAAATTCCCACGTTCATCTTCCCGTCCGTCCGTTTGTCAACATATATCAGAGTAAAAACGGCCAGAGAGAGCAAGATTTTTTTTTTCTTTAAATATGGAACCAATGCCGTAAGAATAAGTTCCATGTTCTTCCGTAATTCTCTATTCAAACCTGAATTACTAAAAATTTAGAATTTCTGGTTTGAACATTGATCACTTAAGATCAAAACTCGGTAATAGGTACCAATGGTACATTTTTTTTTTTTTTTTTTTTAAATGTGGATTCACAGTTCCAAATATAGATCTCATTCTGTTGAAACTGGAATTGATAGAAATGTATCATTTCAGATTATAACACTGATCGCCGCAGAGTGCAAATGGTAATTAGTGTTGTCCACGGGACAAGATTTAACTGGGACAGTTTTGTCTTGAAAATATGCCGTTGTGAACGTGATGTCTCGTCTCAAAAATTATGTTTTTATTACAAGAACTTAAAGTCTAGTCTTGTATCTTGCCACGAAATAGAAAATTTCTTGTCTCGTGCCCATCACTAATGGAAACCGATAGCGCCAAATGGTTTTCTAATATAGATTTAGTGTTGTACACTCATGTCCAAAATGATTGTCGCATACCTTTAACTGTCTTGTTGTGAAAATATAATTTGATAACGATTTTGCAGAGTATTTTTAATACTGTTACTTTCTGTATAATCGGGAAATGTATATTTATGGTATAAATTTCACAGGAAGAGAGTTATAAATACGAAAATTAGAATGAGTAAAACAAAATGTTGCTAAATTGACAATAGTTTTCCTTTTCATTATATTGTTCCTATTTACTGCTCTTTTGACATGAAATTTACTACATACACTTCTTTGCTGATTATATACATACTAACATTATAAGAAATACCGGACGAAATAGTTATCAAAATTATATTTCTACAACAACGTACGAGGGCTAGTCAAGAAAGACTTGGACTGATTTTTTTCTAGGCAATTTATTATTACTCAGCAACAGGCACATGATCCTTTTCAAAGTAGTCCCCGCCCATTTGAATGCACTTTTTCATTCGAGTCTTCCAGTCCTCAAACACGTGTCGCAGGCCATTCTTTGAGAGGTCCTTCAAAACCGCCTCCGATGCCTTCAGAACCTCGGAATTATCGGAGAAGCGGCGTCCACGCAGTCTGGATTTTAGGGCAGGGAATAGAAAAAAGTCGCACGGTGCGGTAGGCGTCTCCACCATCCTCAAACCTTTGCAACAGCTCCCTGCAAGTCTCCACTCGAACGGCCTTCTGCTCTGGTGTCAGGAGTCGCGGAATCCATCGCGCACACACTCGGCTCATGTGGAGGTGGTCATGCAAAATTTTGAAGGCACTGCCATGAGATATGCGTAGTGCGGCTGCCAGATCGTCGATACTGATGCGGCGATCTTCTCTAACAGTGACTGCTGCCGTGTTAATGTTCACCTCAGTAACAGCTGACGCTGATACACCTGGTCCACCAGCTTTCGTGATTGTCATTCGGCCCTCTTTAAACTCTTTGAACCACCAGAACACGGTACTTCGTGGCAGAGCGTCATCTTTGTAGGCTGCTCTCAACATTCCTAGAGTTTCTGTTGCACTTTTCCCCAAGCGATAGCAGAACCGTATAGCTGCAAATTGTTCATCTCGTAATGACTCCATTTCTTCTACAGGCGACTTCTAGAGGCGGCGCAGAACATCACCTGCAATAAAAAGTCGTGGTTACCAAACATGCAATGATTCCTTAACAACATTTTATATATATGCACAGCAAGACCCACCCTACTTGTATGCCAAACTATGAAGCTCCAACGTTAACAGAACTGCCGGGAAAAAAATCAGTCCAAGTCTTTCTTGACTTGCCCTCGTATTTATAGATATGCGACAATCATTTTGGACATGAGTGTACGAGTAATTTCGTTGCATCTCCGTCCATCTCTCTGTCTACTAAAACCGGAAGCGCTAGAAATATACCGTAGTACCACCTTCAGTCCCCCCCCCCTCATAGTTTAGGCTCATTTGCCAGATTTATTAATCTCCAAACTAGGACATTGTTAATGCCAATACCTTATTAAAAATTCTCGTGATAAATTCTCAACAAGTCACATTATTATTATTATTATTATTATTATTATTATTATTATTATTATTATTATTATTATTATTATTATTATTATTATTATTATTATTATTATTATTATTAAGCAGGCAGGTTCTGATACTAAGGATTTTTTTTTTTCAATTTTAGGTTTAGGCCAGGAAATGTTTCTTCTGCGTTTTTCCATCTTCAGCTTCCTCTTTTAACTCCCAGTATTTTCTCTTATTTTTCAAATCATCAATGACTTGTGTTCTTCTTCTTTCTATTTGTCGCTTTCCTTCCATCTTAACCTCTATAACGGTATGAAGAAGACAATTTCTTCGCAAAATATGTAAAATTGAAATTCTCTTCCTAAGCGCCCTCTTCTCTCCTATCCATTTTAAAATATCTTCGTTTAAAACACCACAGTTCAAAGACCTCTAAATGTTTCTTCTCTTTCGTAATGTCCAAGTTTCTGAACCATACAGACCAATGCTCCATATATAGCTCCAACTTCTTCCTAAGTCCAATATTGAGTCTGCTGCTGCTCAATGAAAATTTATAGTGCACGTTTCTGAAAATTGAAATGCAAGATTTATTCGTACACCACTCAGAATTCAAGCAAACTTTCACTACATAAATATTATTATGCACAAAGCTAGTATTTTGATTTTTACTACTACTACTACTACTACTACTACTACTAATAATAATAATAATAATAATAATAATAATAATAATAATAATAATAATAATAATAATAATAATAATAATGCAGAAATTAGTCTGAGGTAATTTGTTCTTCTGCTCACATCATTAAACGTGCACGATCTTTTACGCATTGTGAACCAACTGAAACACACGTCCACTATTAGTAATACTGTATTACATAGACTACAACACGATGGTTCGATGTACAACCTTCGATGCCAACTCGAAGAACTTAACAAAGGTTGTCAGATCGTAGATCAAAAATGTCACGAAACAGTGGAGAAAGCGCTAGAAGTTGTTAAATAACTTTGCGGCTAGAAAATAAATTTATCTGTCTCAGCGGCACTAAACACGAAACTGGCCGGGACGCCGAGATGACTCCTCGAAACCTCCTCGTATCCTGGGGCCGACTCCTCGTGTATGGCAAGCCTATAGTTTGATAATGTGGAGCAAAATCCATTTATTTTAATTAAAATTATCTCTAAGTTCATTGTTTATAGATCAAGTTTATTATGCAACTTTAATTTAATTTAATGTAGGTCGAGTATTTTATATAATTAGATTAGTACCACTTACTTCACGTATGCTTGTCCAAGATACAAATAAGAGCAGAACACTCATTTAATACACTAAGTGTGTGTGTATTTCTTGATGTGTGTGCAAAACATGACTTTGAAGGTACAACAGACTGTAACGCCAAAGAGGTATTACGTTGTTACTTACAATACATACCTTCACCTACGCATGGCAAAAGGGCGGGAAAATAATCGAACCTGTTTTCCTCATATATTTTCTCATCTTTTGTGTCCTGTTGTTTGAAATCGCAAGTGAATGACGTTGAAGGAGACACCCGTCCGTTTGTGGCCTGGCAGAAACACACACACACACACACAAAACCTGTTTTAGGGTTGTTTTTATCAACGGATTATTGTAAACAATAGAAGATAGCGGATGATAGAACACCTTCGTTCTAGTTATATTGAAGTATTTTCGATTTATGATATCACTAGCAGAATACCCGTTCTGTTTTCAGTGGAAGAATGATCCATTTTGGACATAAAGGAGTGAATTTGTATTTAAACGGCATTGGAAGTGATACTATTCGTCTCAGCAACTACGGAAACTATCGATTCGACATTAATATCGGTCATTTTCGATCATTTTATATATCTCTCCCTCCCCCAAGTTGCGGGGCTGAATTTTGATTTAAACGGCATAGGAAGCGTCACTGTTCATCTCAGCGACCTAAATTTGATCGAAATTCGTCTCAAGGTTCAAGCGGTGCGAAGTCACAAAGATAGTGATTTTAATTTTTATATATTTAGAAACGTTTGTTGAGTTGTTTCCATTGGGATAGAATGCCAAGCTGGGTGGCACTTTAAGTAAACTAGGGTGAGGTTGAATCATGGCGAAGATCCGTTTATGATTAGATAAAAGCACGAAGTAGGACATTCTAAATTCAATTTTCCCTCTTTGCAAATTTTCGCTATAGATATTCAAAAGTATTGGGAAAATTGGTGCATAATTGTCCAATGTAAAACCATGTGTCTTTTCCCTGGTTATCAATATGCCTTCCTTATATATATGTACAGCTTGTCTTTTCTCAAACATATTCATTTTATTGTCTATTGTTCTCTTAAATATGTTGTACCGATTTTTCTAGTATCTCGAATGAGCTTGGAGTCATTGCACAGTTTCTTCGTATCTTTGAATTCGCCATCGTAAGTGAATTTTCATTTCTTTTCTTTTCTTTTCTTTTCTTTTCTTTTCTTTTCTTTTCTTTCTTTCTTTCTTTCTGTATTTCTTTACTTTTTCGTTTTGCATTTCTTTTCTGCATTTCTTTTTTCTTGTCTGTATATCTTTCTTTTCTTTTCGTTTTTTTCTTTCTCCTTTCTTTTCTTTTTCTTTGCTTTTATTTCTTTATAATTTCTTTTCGTTCTTTTCATTTTCTTTCTTTTCCTTTTCATTCTTTCTTTTTCTTTTCCTTTCTTTTTGCTTTGTTTTCTTTTTCCATTGTTTTCTTATTTTTAACAAGGAGCAGGTCTAAAAATCTGTTAATTTAGAACAAGCCGGTAAAAGATCTGACAGCTTGGGGCAAGTGTAATGCTTAATAGTTGATTGGACGCATCTTCTGAGCAACAAGAGTATGCAAGACAAGATACCTATTGATTAACCAGGACCATTGCTTGAGATTTTATCCCATCGGGAATCGAACTCGGGATTATGAAGATAGCGAAGTGGCTCACTCGCAGAGATCTTACTTCTAATATGTGTATAGGAAGTTTCAGGTTCGATCTCAGGCCATATGAAATTGTGAGCGGACAACGTGGTCTCCGTAGATTTTCTCGAGATTTTTTCCCTTCTTCTCTTGTTCGATTCCCAGTGGAACTTTACGTGATTCAGATCCCACGTTAAGCTGTAGATTTACGTCCCATATATAGTCTCGCTGCTGAAAGGTATACTGAACTCCAATCCAAGCAACCTAATCGTTTCCTTCCACTTTCTCATTCCACCAATTCTTCCATAGTCATTGATTTTTTTTTTTAAGCATCCGTCTTCTTTAGCATTCAGGGTTTAACTAATGTGCAAAACCAGAACTTTCATTTTTCCGGACTATGATCTCGGGAAATGTTCCAATTAGCCACTTGTGTACCTGTTATGTTATTGTTTTAGTGTAAAACGATCTTTTGAGTGTTCCTCAAATGTTAAAATAACAAATGAAGAGTAATTTTAAAAAAATATATACAGTAGAGCATCCAAACCTCGGCCTAATGTAAATCGAAGGGTGGCCGAGCTTGTGGAAATGACGGATTATTGGAAATTGGGTTAGAAAAATAATCAGTACGAGTGTTTCCTCAGAAAATACAGTACTGTACTTGTATGTATTGATTGCTTCAGAATACAACAGACAATGTCTAAATACCCTTAAACAAAGGCAAGTACGTACTTTATGAAGGCATATAGTCTTTACTATACGTGGAAATGAAACTTAATGAATACACACTGTATAGTGATTTACCTGATAAGATAAACCTCAGAAAAATACCCGGCAATGACCTTGAACGGGTCTACGCGCAGGGATTTTTGGCCGTGCCAGGGTGTGGCGAAGCAGGCCCGTATCCAGGGGGATCTAGGGGGGCCTAAATTTTTGCTTCCCCCGCCCTAAAATTTTCACGTAGGCTTGCAAATGAACTATAATATGGTGATGGATGAACTATTGTATAATATGGTTGGACCGGCCCCCCTAACTTCAACCGGGCCCCCCTACATTTTTGGGCTGGCTACCGGCTTGAGGCTGAGTTATCCGGAATGCCGGATTATTAAGTGCCGGGACTCTGCTGTTCTTCGTCAATGTGAAACACCGTAATTGAATAACTGGAGTAAACGATAGAAAAATGAGTATTTCTGTATTGGCTAAAATGTGTCTAAACGTATGTTTTCTTTTTAATTTTAGCAAAAAAAAAACATTTATTACTGATTTCTTATGCACCAAATAAAATACTATTTATACATTGCTTATTGTGCAGTATATGTTCAAATCGAAAGCATTATGCACTCACAGCATGCTCTCCAAACACGAATGATTTCGTGCTTTTTTTAACTATAAATAACACAACACTTTGTGCTTAAACAACACACTTCGTCATTGTTTTGGCTACTGTAACACAATAGAAAAGCACAGCATGGTTATGTGAAGAATATATGCTTTACAAAAAATTGCTGAATTAAATATAAATACTAAACATTTATCAACAAAAATGCATATTATTTATAGTTACCACGTGAATTTGTTTTAGTACATCTTAAGTTGAGAAATCAACATTTTTGTAAAACAAGAATAAAAAATAGTATTGTTAAAGAATGATCCTACAGACATTTTTTTTGCGAAACACACACATATATACGAGACAAAACATAGATATGACTTTGGCAACTAAAACTGCACTTAAATAAGATTAAGAAATAAAAATATGTAAACTAAGTGACATTTTCTTATTGAAATAACCTCCAAGTACAAAAAATGATTAAATATTTTATGGGGCAGTAAGGAAACAGAAATATCGTGTTAAGTCCATGGACGTGAATCTTCTTCGTGATAAAGTCAACCTCACATATAGTGCACAACTTGGGTTCGAATACACGAACCTACCCTCCAGAGGTAAGTACTGTGCAAGAGAACCATCATTACTTCAAAACTATAGATTAAAACTTAACACTATTTGAAGCAGTGTAAATCGTCTTGTATCGTCTTGTAGAAAACTACTGTGAATAATATTTAGATAAATAAGTCTTATATAAATTTCGCGTTATCATTATTACTATAGTAATTTATATTATTGTTATTACTATTATTTACTTTTAATACTTTCGATAAAGTGGATACTTTCAAATATCTACGATCAATATTAATAGATGAAACTCATATTCAGCTCTACTAAAAGCAAAGAATTCGTGTTATTATTCAGTTCAAAATATCTTGTCGTCGCGAATTCTGTCGAGGAATTTGAAGCTGAAAATATATAAAACGATAATCATGCCTGTTGTTCTGTATGGCTGCGAAACATGGTCGCTTACTCTGAGGGAAGAACATAGACTGAAAATATTTGAGAACAAGATCCTGAGACGAATATTCGGACCTAAGAGGAACGGGAATGGGGAATGGCGGAAACTTCATAACCAGGAACTACATAATTTATACGGTTTTACCAAACATTGTTAGGGTCATCAAGTCTAGGAGGCTTAGGTAGGCGGGTCATGTAGCTAGAAACGCTTTCAAAGTTCTAATTGGAAGACCAATCGGAAAACGACCATTAGGAAGACCTAGGTGCAGATGGGAGGACAATATTAAGATGGATCTCACAGAAATAGGAATACATAGTAGAAACTGGATCCAGTTTGCTAAGGACAGAAGTCAATGGAGAGCTTTTGCGAATGCAGCATTGAACCTTCGGGTTCCAAGATTATAGGGTTACTTACGTATTTTCACTGTTTACGAAAAAAGAGAGATTTGTTTATGAGAAATAATGGTGAAAGGTAAAATGTGATGATCATTAGAACAAAACCGAAGAATAGAATCTGGCATTACTCAATCATTTCGTAATAAAAATTTCCTGTCCAGTGATGTTGCATCAAAATACATAAAAAACAGCGGAATCCATGCTTTTAAATCAGAAAAACCAATGTGCGATAACAAAAGCCTTTTTTTTCTGATGAACAATGCGCTTATTTAAACGATGGCAAATTGGAAGCACGTGAGTCGGTCATTCCATTAGACCTTGGGCTTCTTTTTGCCTGCGTGCTCATGTGCGTACGAGCGCATTCAATTGTCAACCTTCGTGCAATGGCCCTGAGAACTCACGTGACTGGATATTTTTGTCAAAAGGGGTGGAACGCATGAACTATTGTGGCGATGTTCTCCAATAACGATGAAGAGTGACACACCAAGTAGTGATGATCTTTTGTCTACAGTTGTATTGGCACGCTTTGATGTGGTATTATCCACAGTGGCTCCCACAAAAAAGGAAATACCTTCTCAACGTTTTTGTGAATGTCCTATTTTACAGATGAACAGTTCGCTCTACTCACGATGCAAATTGGCTGGCTATTAAATTTTAAAATGTAGGTTTAGCACCTTGATGGAGATAACAATCATTCCGGAAGCTTTACAAAGGTTGCTGGGCGTGATGCCAAGAGTCTGCTCGCTGATCTAAGCTTGATCTCTTTTCCTAGGCATATATATACCCAATTTTGCCTTCATTCCCGTCTTGTTAACTTTCGCCGAACATTTTGCTCGAGATTTGACCAAAAAGGAGAAACCCTCTTGCAATATATACACTAAAGGAAAAAGCTTTTTGATGCCTATGTAAATAACACTCAACAGTGTCGGTTCAGATTTTGCTTCGGGAATGCAAGATCCTCCAGTAACACAAAAAGTTTCACGTCTTTTTTGTTAGTTTATTAGCAGAGTCTATTAGTATACAATTGATTAAAAAGTATAGATTTATCGAACTTGGAAGGAGAAACATGTATTAAATTTAAAAGATATGCAAGTCATTATACAATACACTCCAATAATAAATATGGTTTTAAATTTTGTTATATCACGCCTTTTGTGGACTTTTCCTGTCGCAGAAGAATTCTCATAACTTCTAGAGACGAAATTTAGAGAAAATCACATTATATATTTTGTACATAAATTTACAAAATGGTCGAGACGAGACGAAAAAATGCTTTCCGAAAATTGAGACGAGACAAGAAATAATTGTACAAAATTCACGAGACGAGATAACCTAATATCTCGTCTCATCTTGTGGACAACATTAATGCTATAGTTTGTTTCTTCAGCCGAAGTGCTGTTCGTATTTAAAGAATGGTGGCTTTTGCCATAAATAAGTCATCGTCCGCGAGAACTTGTGGGAAACACTCCCCAATAACTGAATGGCCAACCAGAACCTTTACTTCAAACAATTGACAGCCGTTTCTCAACTCCACATGGAGTCTTAGCTGCCACAGTTCCAAACGCTATCTTTTCAGTTAAGTGATTAGAAGATTGTTGCTTAATAAAGGGGTTGTTAAGACAAAACAACCCCGCAAATGGGATCAAAAGAGAGATGGAAGTTGGAAGGGATACTGTGCTAAAATTCAGCATGGGAACTTCAAAAACATTTGTCGAACTGCACTTCTGTTGAGTGAACACACTATACTTAACGACGGATCCAAACTCGTACACGGATTTTCACCTGAAGCAGGAGTTGAATCCCGGATTATGCCATCAAAACCAAAACTGTTAGTCACTTGGTAACAAATGGGTATTGTTAAAGAATTTATTTAAAAAAATATATATGCACTTTACTTATTGGTTCCAACACTCGTACAATCATACTAGATTTTAAAATATCTATGTCCGTGTTATGCTATATAACAGTTCCTGATAAACCTTTGTTGTTACGGTAATTTCCTATCTACTGATTTGTTAATAGACTCATAACTTCTAAATATGCTCAAATAGCCTTGCCTTCTTAATGGCTGGAGTCTAGACAGAGCAAAGATAATACTCATTTACTCGTAAATATGACACGATGATTAAAATTATCTAACGCAGGCAGGAAATTAGTTTTTGAGAGTTACATAATTGAGAAAATACTAAGGAAAGCAAATGGATAATAGATGAACGATAAAATGGAGGCAAGAAAGTCTTCAAGAAACGTAGGAAAACAGGGAATTCACAAACAGTGACGTTATATTGTCTGAACATTTGTAGTAATAAATTGGATTTCCTAACAAAGTTTTTTTTTTTTAATTTCCTCGGTTCAACTGGGGAATGTTGGGATGGTAACTTTAAAGACAACTCTAGTTACAGTCAACAATATTTCGCACAGAACGACAAACAAAGAGTCAGTTTAAAATTGTATATGAACTTTTTTTCTGTTGATAATAAAACAAATGAACAATGAATAAAACAAATGAACAATGAATAAAGCAAATCCAAAGTGTCAGATGAGAATATATTTGGTCTAGGAATTAATTCGTGCGGTTGGTACGCACACATTGAAGCTGTAGTACAAACACAAAATACATAAATACCTTAAGAAAAATATTGTCCATCGCTAGCCACCACTTTCGCCCATCTGTCAGACAATGTACGGATTCCGTGGCGAAAGAAGTCCTCATCCTTGGAAGCGATCCAGTCAGAGACCCATGTTTCGATATCTTCTGAAGAAGTAAACCGCTGTCCAATCAAATCGTTGTTCATGCAATCGAACAAGTAGTAGTCCGAAGGAGCAACGTCTGGTGAATACGGCGGGTGGGGTAAAACTTCCCATCCGACATTTTCTAAATAGGTTTTGACCGGTTTTGCGACATGTGGGCGAGCGTTATCATGTTGAACAATAAGTTTATCATGTCTGTTCTCCCATTCTGGTCGTGTTCTGGCCAGAGCTTGCTTCAAACGCATTAATTGTCGTCGATAACGTTCTCCATTCATAGTTTCACCCGGTTGCAGCAGCTCATAGTACACCACACTTTTGATATCCCACCATATGCACAGCATAACCTTTGCACAGTGAATATCTCGTTTTGGTTGTGATGGACCTGGTTCACCTGGTTTCACCCAGGCCTTTTTTCGTTTAGGGTTCTCGTAATGGATCCACTTCTCATCACCCGTAATAATTCGATGCAGAAACCCCTTTCTGCTCTGTCGTTGAAGCAGCAATTCGCAAATGGTTTTTCGTCTTTCAACGTCTCTGTCTTTCAATTCATGTGGAACCCAATGTGACATCTTTTGAATCATTCCCATGGCTTTCAAGCGTTTGGAGACTGTTGTTTGATCAACGCCTAATGCTGCTGCAAGTTGTTCCTGCGTTTGACACGAATCCTGCTCGAGCAATACTGTCAATTCTTCGTCTTAAAATTTTTTTGGCTGTCCAGCTCGCTCTTGGTCTGCCAAGCCGAAATCACCACTTCTAAACCGTGCAAACCAATTCTGACACGTTCGCTCAGCTAGAGCATGGTCACCATACACTTCCACCAAAATACGATGACTTTCAGTCGCACTTTTCTGCATGTTAAAGTAATGCAGCAGGACACCCCGCAAAAACACTTTATCAGGCACAAATTGCGCCATGTTCACTTAACTACAAACTGGTGTTGTTGACGCTTTAATCCACTGCCCTATACTACGAACGATACGCGATGACAGGGGTTTGCAACACATGTGTGGATACACGGAACTGTGGGATGCTCCGTTCGTTGCTCCATCTCTTGTCCACCCGCACGAATTAATTCCTAGACCAAATAATTACTTTTTTAGACACAACACTACTTTGAAAACTTTAGAATGTTTCTTTAGTGACCAAATGATCGACGCATGTCTTTGTGTGCGCATAGTCATGGGTTCGAGTTCTGGTGAGGATGTTCATCTTAGGTCAGTAGGTTCTACTCTAGAAGACTTTCATCATTACACATCACATTATTGTTCCCACTATTCCAGGGTCGTGCTGTGAGGGGGCGAGCGGTGCGACGGCCCCGGGCGGCGAAGTAAAGAGGCGAAAAAATCGGAAGAAAAAGAGGCAAACGAAAGGAAAAATAACTTGAAATATATGTATGGGGGCGCCGTCGTATACTCTCGCCCCTGGCGCTGATTTTCCACGGCACTGCACTGCACTATTCTTATAATCCTAAAAACAATTGTAATTATTACAGGCAACGTAAGAACCAGATATTTTGACGGTGTAGTCAATAACATTAAGAAGGGAAAGTGCTTTAAATATAAAAATGGACGACAAATAACTAAAAGAGAGAGATGATGTCAGCAAATGAATGTTGTTCAAAAATCATTTTGCTTTACTGTAATCAAAATTTTATGCTGAAGGCCATTTGGAAAAGAAGAGCTGACACCAGGGCCTGGTTAAGAAGAAGCTGCAGACCCGGGCCTCCAGATGAATGGGGGCCTCCACTTTGATCAAACTCTCAACTGGCTGTCTTAAAAAAAAAAAAAAAAAAATCACTCAAGATACAATCATCATCATAAAATAAAATGTGACCAAAAATATGAAACAAATTTCTTTATTTGTTGCTTTCACTATCTTAATTTGGAAAGTTCTATTAGGTATAATGTCATCTAATGCATGGCATGGTTGATGTCGTAGAACTACGTGCTTTCGCTCTCGTACTGTGCTTTTACATAAATGTATTAGGTGAAGTCAGCAGAGGCAACATATTTTTTTCTAGCTCTGGGCCTCCAGATAGATTATTCCGGCCCTGACTGAGACGATTCAAGATATTATGAGACACTGATGAATCAGAGTATTGGCTACGGAAGAAATGGCAGAAGGAAAAGTACTCAAAGAAAGCCTAAGATATACCGTTTGAGGGGAGAAGATACAATGAAATTACAAGTTTGGCTCTAGTTAGGGAAGTATAGAAAATTTGCAGAAAAATAATCGAGAAATTGTTGACCCAATATATAGGGAAAGAGTAATCAATATTTATTATAGTTCTTTCCTTGGCACATCAAAACCATGTGCAACTTCCTCCATGTTCACTCTGGAATTATTATTTAAATAATTATTATTTTTCTGATCAGAGTATGCATTACCTACTATTAACGTCTGAGGAAGATAACGTTACGTTATGGAAACTGTTACGAAATAACTTATTTTTAATAAAGAAATGCATACTATGACCAGAAAAATAATTATTATTTAAATCAAAACTATATTTATCTCAAGGAGGACTTACATCTTTCAGGGAGGTCGCATTCACTAACTCTTTTGGGACTCACGCTAAGTTCAAAATTGCTCGTGCCCGGGCTCACTACCTTCAGTGGAGCTCGAACACACGCTCACTAAATTCATTTGGACTCAGATTTACTCGGGCTTGGGCTCACTAACCTCAATTGGGCTTGAGATTACTCGGGCTCGAACATCTCTCATCCGACCTTTATTTCCTTGTTTATCAGCAGAATGAAAAAAAAAAAAAAAACAGTAAAAGTCAAAACAAAAGCGCAAACGACGAGGAAGCAACTTGTGTACAGCCTGTTTTTGCAGCTGTCAATTTAAATTTGTTGTTGATGCTGTTTGGAAAGAACCTAGCGAGGCGCTGCACAGCAGGCAGCGAAGGAAAAGGTAGATGCAGTGTCGCTGCCACATGTCCAGGTAGAAGTTCACGTGACCAAACGGAGGGGGTTTGTTGCACGGTGGGTGCGGTCGAGCTCCTCAAGGGCAGGGACCTGCCACTGCAACGTTGCCACATCTTTCTCTCCCTCCCCCTCTTAATGCTTCCTGCGATTGTTTCCTTCAACAATCTATGAATTCTTTCCGTATGCAGCTAACATTTTTTTTATGGTCCGAAAACAATATAAATACATTTATGACAATACTACAAAGACTTTTTTATTAGTGGTATAGCCCTATAAGCAATTTACACTATTATATGTCTGTTTTGTTGGTAGAACGTCTGAAATTACTAACCTTGTCACAGAAATCAGTATGACTATGAAATTAAGAGTGACGATGTGTCTCCAGCCGGCTCTTTTGTGCTCGACAGGTAAACTTAGACCCTTGACGTTGGGTCGAGATATTATAACGTAATATTCACCCTCCTTAGGAAAAGGGCGCCAATTATTATGGATGTGAAGGTTGTAGACGGAATTGCGCCATGGTTGTGAAAGATGGTTTGTAATAAAGATACAACTGAAAACAGAAAAAGAAAACTATTTACAATCAGTCATATCTGTTAAGAATCAGTGATGCCTTCTCTTTCAAGTTCCAAGAGAAAGACAGTTTTATGATTTTCATTCCCTTAAGAGTCTTCATCCTGGCGAAATTAAAATACCGCTAATTTTACAGTAATTATGTGACATCTTCAAATAGATAAAAGATAATCGAAATGTGGAACAAGAGCGCCCTAGACAATATTATTTTACATGAGAAACCGTTATCACGATTCACTTATCTGCTTTCGATTTCGAGCCATTTTGAAAATCGGCATTTATTTTTGCGTTTCTAAACAGCTGAAAACGGAAAGCCACTAGGTGACTTGTAATAACGGTACCTCACGCAAAATAATATTGTCTAGGGCGCTCTTGTTCCACATTTCCATCATCTTTTATCTATTTGAAGATATCACATAATTACTGTAAAATTAGCGGTATTTTAATTTCACTGGGATGAAGACTCTTAACATAGTGTAAAAAATAGTGTTTCGAATGTATTTTCTAGTTTCAAAGAAAGGTGTCGGATTAGGGATTGCAGTGGCGGGATGTATTTTACGTGCAAAGTGTTGTCGAATCTCTCCAAAAAGAGTAAACTCCAAGAAGATCGTATAATAATAATAATAATAATAATAAAAATCAAGTGCAGTAATAAGAGTACAGTTATAGGAATGCTATAGTACTCGCGCTCAGTCGTGAAGCTTAGGCTCTAAACCAATCATAGAAATATTTTATTTGAGCTCCAACACATCGGAAAACTTCGGTACAATTCGTGGAGCCGCTTCCCGAGCACACACTTGGGAAAACGTCAAACAGCTGAAATTCACCAACAATGTTGCCAAACTTTGAAGACATAGTAAACGAGTATATAAAAAAGGCATTTAAAAATTTCCAATAATAACATTACACAACAATAACTACTGTAACAACTATTCTAAAATGTTAACAATAGCACAAATAGTAACAACGAAAATATAACGCAACAAAAAAGAATTAACAAAACGGAACTTGACGCCAATCCGACAACACTGTACTCTCGGGAGATGTTTTCCGTGTAGAGTGAGAGAAGAGACTGACAAAATTTGATGGGTGGGGGTTGACGACTGGAACACACCCTCGCGTTCTATTGGGTGGTGAAATCGGTAGATCTAGGTCAAGCTTCACGAGTCGGCGCGAGTACTATAGTGGCCAGTTTGATGGTTATTGGCGGCAGTATCATTAGGCCCTAAGTAAGTTTATACCTTCGAAAAAGAGATTTAAGAAACAAGAGTACATTACGTGACATTTCAGTTTTTAAAATTGTTGCCTACGTGACGAGACGAGAAATTTTCTTCTCACGAAAATGATACAAGAAGTATATTTTCAAATTTGAGACGATATGAGAAATTCATTATCTAGTCTCGAAAATGAGACGGAAAGTATATTTTCAAATTTTGAGACGATATTAGAATTTTGTATCGTCTCAAAAACGAGACGAGACGTAAAATTTTCAAATTTGAGATGAGATAAGAAATCCATTATCTCCGTCTCGAAAATGAGACGAAAATTATATTTTCAAGTTTGAGACGATATTAGAATTTTGTATCGTCTCGAAAATTAGACGAGACGTAAAATTTTCAAATTTGAGATGAGATGAGAAATTTGTCGAGTCTTGTGAGCAACATTAGTTTGCTAAACACTGTTTTAGTGTTACAAAAAAAAAATATAAATAGATAAAGTGATTGTAACAACATAATGAAAAGCATATGAAGGTTTGGAAGTCATTACAGTATACTCCAATTATAAATATATTCTAAATGTTGGTATATCACACTCTTCGTGGACGTCTCATGACGCAGAAGGAGTCTGATATAACTTCTAGATTAAATGAAACAATAAATGAGGGTATAAATATTATTCATAAATTTACAAAATGAAACGAGTAAACCTTATTTATCATGTCTTGTTCAACACTAACTAACTAACTAACTAACGAACTACTTGGCGTAACAGCCCAAATTTCTGGGCCTAAGCCGCTCCACCCGCCATCTGTTAGCGATTGGTGGAACTACGTCTAGCCTAGCGACGAACAGTGGTCAGTGCGCCGCTTCGCCCTATCGCAACCGTCGTATCGGAAGCTTTCTAGACTTAGTAGCCGTCACGTATTTTATTCCTTTCACTTCCCAGTGTGCCTCACGACTCTGGGTGGACGCCGAAAATTGGGGAAGCACCGGCAGGGAATCGAACCCGGGACCACGCGGACATGAATCCAACGCTCTAACCACTACACTACGGGGTCCCCTTGTTCAACACTAGTTTTGACAAACTTTCAGAACAACACATCATACTGGTGTGTACAGTCAATGACAAAAGTTCTTTCCGTTTGATAAAATGTAATTTTGAGAATAACAGTGGTATGGGTAGAACCAGTGGCGGATCCAGGATATGATCAAGGGGGGAATAAACCATAGCTTTGTCCAGTGTAAAGCAGGATTGAAGTCCATTTTATCCAGTGTATATCTGAGCGTCAAGGGGGGGAGCCTATAGCCCCTATAACACCCCCTTGGATCCGGGCCTGGCTGGAACGTACAGAAAATTACTGAATTCTTTTTTTTTTTTAATTTACTGAAATCTGTACTCAAAATGTCATTCCATTCTGAAGTTACTTACGGAACTAATTTCATCAAATGGAAATAACTTTTGTTTCTGACTGTACTTCCACTTAGCTGAAGGAGATGACAAGTAAAGAAGATGGTATCGAAATCAGTGGTAAAACAGCAATACATAAAATGATGCTCTGAGCAGGATTCAAACGAGCGAAAGACATCTATGATCACCAGTATAGTGACTTAGAACTCTCAACCATACCAGCTACCAATGATATCTTTAAACTTACTTCGTGGCCTCTACGTAAAATGTCCTTCCCAATTCCTATGTGGTAATGTTCTCGCGGTTCTAACTACCCTGTTCGCTTATATCAGCACAACAAAACCACCCCTACCATGTAGTAGTTTTGAGTGTTCTATAGAGTGATTTGAGAAGGTGGTCTGAAAGGTATCTCAAACCGACGTAGTTAAAGTCCAGTATATTAGAACCTCGATGCATTTCCATGCTTTGTGAGACAACTTGGCGTGAATGACTGTATTTATTTATTTATTTATTTATTGATACATATATATCTACGTAGTACCGACATCTACGTCCTTAAGCTTGTCACGTATGAGAGACAACGTCATCATGGAACTTGTATAATAGGTACAATTCCGGCATTTGCCTGGTGGGAATGAGAAAACCAAGAAAAACTCATTCAGGATTGCTAACCTGGGTGAAAAAAAACTGTTACACCTTTTCGACCGAGGTCTTTACCAGGAATCGAACCTATTGAATGATTGTAGAATCACAACATCTTCTGATTTTGTTATTTGTTTAGGTATAATGTTACTTTTTCTGGGAATTTTATAGTAAGGGCAGTAACTCATCGTCAACAGGTGAATCTTTAAAAAATTAGGAAAAAGTTCTATTTTAAAAACATTTAGTATTGTAAGATAAGTAATATGGACGAAATAAGTATCGTAATAAAATACTCTCGACGTCTTATAGAAGTCTCAGTTGTGTTAAAGCTCTGACTTATTGAGACTTTAAGTAAGACTTGAGCTTGTAGTACGATGCTGAATTATTTTAGCAACCAGCAGGTAGTTAGTTTCTTTTTTCGGATTATGAATATATTCCCACTTTCAAAATAACCCTGAGAATCTTTTGAGCATAGCATTTATTTCGTACATCCTTCCAAATTTATTTAGATATAATTTAAATTTTATGTTTTACTAAGATTATCAAGTCTATTAATGAAAACATGTCTGAAATGTGGCTGGTTGTTTTGAAATCTAACGCCTCTCTACGCGGTATCAATGACGTAAAAGTAGTCCTACGAAATCAGCGGCGTACAGTACCGTGAGGAACTAATCTAGCGATTGCCCATCATAGCGCCTATATTGTATTTGCTATCATTATTTTTGGTCGGCAAAGTATCCTTATTATAGACTGTCGCTCTTACTGGTCGTCATTTTTTTCGGCTCCTGTAAACTGCTGAATGCGAAAACTGAATACGAGAACAGGAATAACTTATCCAGGAACGACTCCCTAAATACCTGATAGGTATGCAACCCATTATACATCTAGGTTAGTTGGGTTTCATATCGTCTAGGATGTGATTCTTTCGACCAATATAGATTTTGTTGCTTCTTAGGAAATGCCTAAAACAAATTTTTAGTGGTTAAAGCCTAAATATGTAAGGATTGGAGTAGGTGGAGATACGGTTGTAGAAAGGTGATAAGACCATAAACTGCAGGCATTTCCTTAAGCATTCTACAGCACATTGGGAAGACTCGTTCGTCATATAGTAACACGGAAATAACACTTAGAGAAGGTTATCATAACTCATCTATTTCGTTCCCGATTTAATAAGAAATTTGTTCCTTGATGTTTCACATGAGTTTTTTTTTTCAATATTTGAGAATTATAGTTTATGTTCCAATGGGGATTCTGTTTCGGGAATGAACATCAGTAATTTATTGCTACTCCTTATGTCATTGGCTAACAAATATGGCGTCGCCGTTATTATTGACTAATCAACAAAACAGAAAAGAACTATTTATTAATTTAAGTCGTCTCATTTGCCTTAATGTACAGTAAACACACACATACAAACAAAATATACCTTAATCGGGAATCGCACATGAAACCATACGATTTAAAGGCTTATAACCTAAGTATTAGGTTACTCAGGAGCTTGAGTCATTCGTATAGTGTTTATAATATAAAGAAGAGCAAAATAAACACCAGAATACAAATTTTATATATAGGCGTGGATCTAAGGGGTGCTCTAAGGGGCTATAGCCACCCAGGTCTGCAACCTGCCACAAAGATTTGGAGGGTCCAAGTCGTTAAAAATTCTCTTGCACATATCTAAATTGTGTTTTTTGTGTTGAGGTCTGGAAGAGCCACGAAAAGTTTAGGGGGGCAGGCCCCCTATCCCCCCTCTAGTTGCGGGCCTGTAGCCACCCCCTTGACGCTCATTTATACACTTGATAAAATGGGCTTCAATCCTGCTTTACACTGGATAAAGCTGCTAACTATGTTTTAGCCCCTCCCTTGATCATATCTTGTTTCCGCCACTATATATATATAATGCAAAAATCATATAATTCCACTATGCATCTTTTACATAAAGAATTCATTTATACCTCTTCTGCTTCTTTACCACATGAAAATTCCTCAGTGAATTTCTTATAAACACATAACTTGCGATGTAAGTATTTATGTAAACTGAAAATACGAACATACAGAAACAAACATAAACTCTTCTTTTATTTTTTTATTGCAAGGAGAAAGAGAAAAAACTGCCGTTAAAAGTAGACCCGATTTAAGAAAAAAAAACTCCTCTCCCATGGAAAAATTGTTATATGAATCTTCTTCACCAAGCCATCCGGAAGTCACTCTCGTCTACACGTAATTGCAGAATTTAAAGCACTTTTTTTTTATCACCAACACAGTAAACGTTTGGAATAAAGGACGCCTTTACTGCTCAAGTTTTATATTTATATATACGAATAATTTTTATTATAACTTTCCTTTTTTGTAAGGAATAAAATAAATTTTTTTTTCTGTTTCCGGAAGTGGAATCCTATATACCAAACTTTCGTTTAACGTTAAAAATATAAAAGAAGTCCTACATGCGGTGCAAGGTGAGGACTGGTCATCGCCCTTCGCAAAATGCGTAGTTAACCCTTCCTTTTAAAGTAGGACATAAAATCCGAAGGGATTCCTATCAACCCGGACAGCAAATGGTCCAGCAAATAAGCTTTGGGCAGAAAAAGGACTCCTTATTTTTATTCATGAGTTGCTAACCTTATAGTAAGTCATTCTTCAAACATATCTGTTGCGTATTGAGGAAGGTCGCTTTCATTGTACTGAAATCGTATCGTAAATAACTTAAATTTATGAAGGAATTTGGAAGTTCTTTGCAGCAGTTGTTTAGGCTTTTTTCTTATTTTTCCAAAGGTACTAAATTCTGGTTAACTTTATACATAAACTGATTTCTCTTTCTTTCTTTCTTTCTTTCTTTCTTTCTTCTTGTTTCTTTTTTCTTCGAAACTTTCATAGATTACAATTCTATTAAGGCAAAAACTTAAGTTATCTACAACACTCGGTTTGTTATAAATTAGATTTGTATTAGATAGATATAACGGTGACACCGTATGCTTCAATCAAGATGCTACAGACATAAGTTTGAATCTATCTGTTAAAAACTAATAAATGAACTATAAACTAACGTTAATTACCTACTTCGCTGGGTTAAAATATGAACAATTAGTAATACGTTCTCTTTGTCAGTCATTTTTTTACTATTACTGAGGGGCTTTCGGATATTGGTCACTTTTAATCTTTCTTATACATATCTCCCTCCTTCCCCTCCCCCAAGTTGCAGGGCTGAATTTTGATTTAAACATCGGAAGTGTCACCATTCATCTCAGGGACCCCGAAAACTACGTATTCAACACTAATATCAATCATTTTAAATATCTCCCTCTTCGCCCTCCCTTAAGTTGCACCGTCAAAATGAAATGGTAAAAATCATCCCAAACCCGAACCTCGTATATGTTAAAAATTTGATCAAGATCGGTCTGGTGGTTCAAGAGTTGTTAAATCATAAACATGTCACTTTCGTTTTTATTTATAAAGGTAGATATCAACAGCAACATTGGATATTCTAGTTGATCTACATGTTCTAAAAATGCCACTTAATATAGAAATTATCTATATTAAAAAGCCAATTAATAGAGCAACCTACATTATGCTTTGTTTTTTGCTTAATTATGCTATATATTTTTCCAAATTATGCTTTATTATGCTTTATTGTTAATTTCAAACATTGTTTAACATAAATCATGTATAATGTGTAATATTTACTATACATTAAATATTCTAAATATCTTGATCTATTTATTAATATTTTATGGAACCATTTCTTTCATATTTAATTGACTTTCTACTTAATGCACTTATTAAAAAAATATGCTTTTCTCGAGTCATTATTTTTTTGGGGTCACTTGTGTGCCCCTTAGAGGTGCATATATGCAGAAAGGGAAAGTAAAAGATGCCACCAAAAGTGCTCAAGTTCAAGAGGTACACATGTGGAGTTCTTTTGCACTTTTTGTACATTTCGAATCATCATACATAACTGCACAGTTACACTTAGAATAAAACTATTGTTTATTCATTGTTGACGGAAAGTTTTCTTCTTCTTTTCCTTTTTTCTTTTCTCCACTTCAAAGGATTACACCGAAAAGTTTACAGAAATAAAAAAAAATAAGCTTATCATTGTTGCATTGTTATGTTCTCAAAGGTTTTGCACTGTAAATATTGGTTAAAATTATTAATACAGTACGTTAAATGTGCAGTTAAACAGAATTTTCCAAGAATTGTGCTATACATTTTAAATTATGCTTTATTTTCCAAAATTATGCTTTATTATGCTTTTAAAATTAGTTTCTTCTGGACCCTTAAACAACCACAACCATGTTGAAGGTACCAACCATATGTCTATTATGCTTTTTATGCTTTGGGGTTGCCCTACTAATTAATAAAAAAAGTTGAATTTATATGGTGATTTTGAAAATCTCTTGAACTTGTACTGGCGCTATGTTGATGTGTCTTCTTCACTCTCTTATTTAACTAGTGGTTTTCTTATTATTTTTAAGTAACTAATAAAATCATAACTTCTATTGCCCAATATACAATAATAGGAAGATCAGTTGGGTTGTTGAATCTAGTTTCGATTTACCATTGTTGCTTTTCTTCCAAACGGGGAAATACCAGAATGACATCTCAAATACGTTCCTGGTATTTTATTTTCGTGAAGTATTTCTCTCTCCAAAATACTGAGTGCAATCTCCTATTCTTAATACCTTTATGACAGCCTGCCAATAAAAGAACATAACGGAATAACGGGGCAAAGCAACGGAATCCTGTCTAAATTCTTGTGTATTAACAACGGCAGTTTTCACAATTATTTTGTACGTTTTTACCATTATGGTCTTCAGAATTAACCAGAGGGATATGGTAGGGGGTTAGCGTTCATGAGCCTCAATCAGGAAGTACCGAGTTCGAGTCTTGCATTCGGCTATTTGACAGATTCTTTGTAGAGCTCTTTGTCGTCCCATCAAGTGAGTGCTGTGATAGTATTTTGTTTCTTTTCGCGAAGTATTTCTCCCTCCAAAATACTGAATGCAATTGCCTATTCTTAATACGCGCATCTTCATGATAGCACATCAATAAAACAATACAGCGGTAGAACAACGGAATCCTTTCTAAATTCTTGTGTATTAGCAACTGCAGTTTTCATAATTATTTTGTGTTTTTTTTCTTTTTTTTACCGTTGTGTTCTTCAGAGTTAACCAGAGGGTTAACATTTATCGTCCGCAATCAGGAAGTGTTGGGTTCGAGTCTTGCATTCGGCTATTTTGACTGAAATTCTTCGTAGAGCTCTTTCTCAGTCCCATGAAGTGAATACTGTGATGGTATTTCAATTTCGCGAAGTATTTCTCCCTTCAAAATATCGAGTGCAGTTGCCTATTCTTAATACCTTTATGACAACCAGTTAATAAAACAGCATAGCGAAGTAACTGGTGGAGCAATGGAATCTTGTCTAAATTTGTGTGTGTCACAACAACTGAGGTTTTCAACATTATTTTGTATAGCTTTTACCATTGTGTTCTTCAGAATAAACCAGAGGGTTAGTGTACATGATCCGCAATCAGGAATTACCGAGTCTTGCATTCGGCTGACCATATGTACTGATTTTCGCAGCACAGTACTGTACACTCATAAAAATAAAGCAGTTTGTCATTCGTCAAAGCATTTGGAGTTGTGTTAAATTCCTGGAATACTTTTGTTCAGTACTTTTCTTATTAACAAAAATGAATGATTAACTTAGGTTAGCGTTAAATGAAATAAGGACATGTGTATTGCCGACGCAGTAAACTATCATATACTATTATGGTTGTGTCCTACTTTTCGTTTGTCAGAATCTGACCCTAGGCTATTTTGACATTATAGGATCTACAGATAACTCGTAGTCAAATTTCTACCGAAATTGTTTCCGACGATTGATCGTTAATATTTTCGGTGCAAAAATAGAGTAGTTTAATAATTGACTTCCTATTTCAGCTCCATTTGACAATATTTTGACATTCAAGAAATTAAATTAAACACTCAATTTATTGTGATATAAACGGTATTACGTTTATACGATCTAATTTGACCCATCTCCACCCCATTTCCGAATTAAACAAATTAGCATGTCTAAGATGAGTGAATCTCACATTGTAACTATCTGTGGATACGTAACTGTAATTTACTTGGGAGATTATTTAGGAAAAAAAAGTAAAAAAGAAAAAGAACCATTTCCGCGATCCAAGAATTTGAATGGTTAAAACCATAATACAGTATTACAAAGTTGGTATATCATTCCGAATTGGATCGAATAGACAGAGCAAAGGATTCATTGGATGATAATTGTTTCTGCGGCGAAGAACATAAATATCTCCTTACTCATTAAACCAAAGTTGCCAACCTCAGAAAACGAAATTATCGATTCCATCTTTAAAATTATCGTATATTACAAGAAATTATCGTATACTCGTTATGCACTTGATAATTATGGAAACAAGTATAATACTACTACTAATAGGAATAATATACAGTAAAAGTATCTATAGTGCTGCCAAAATGTCTTGAGCCGTGGCAAAAATGCGAACTAAAGCTCACACCCTTCAGACACTCACACGTTGAGCCAATGAGGGTTCAGTTGTTGCTAGGAGACAGAGCCTTAGCAAAAGGAAGTAGAATTCCTTTAGCCGATAGCAGCGCTTGGAACGGAAGACAGAGGTGTCAAATTAATGTGGTATATCTATAGTAGTCTTTAGTTTCGAGCTCCCAATCGCCGTCATTGTCCTCTTTATCAACACTACTCTGAACAACAAAAATATTTCCACCCCCTTGTAAACGTAATTGAATTTAAGGATTGGGTATAGTGTTGCCCATTTGCCAATTCTCAAATAGTTATTGATTTATTTTAGCGGGATGACTGTTAAAAACCCCGGTGTGTGTTTTATAATTATTTAATATCTACAGTCTATTTGCATATTCAAATACTGCAAGAGCCGCGGTGGCTCAGTGGTAGAGCATTCACCTCTGGCGCTTGGGGTCTCGGGCTAAAACCCTGCTCCCGCCAAGTGAAGTTTGTGGTGGACAAACACCCGGTGTGCGTGGGTTTTCTCGGAGTTCTCCCGTTTCCTCCCACTTTCTTCACTCCGCCATTTCATTCATCTCTCATCATCACCGTCTCCTTTAGCCTAACCGACAAAGTAGGACGTACAAATCAAAAATTTCATTTCATTTCATTTTCAAATACTGCAAAAAAGTATCCGTTCTAAAATTATCGTATATCTATCTATTATTGTGGAGCTTCTTCGTGTCTAAGCGGTTAGCGTACGCGCCTTCGGAGTGGGAGACCCGGGTTCGATTCCCGGCAGGAGCTCATGTGGTTCGGATTCCACGTTAATCAGTAAGTCCACGTCTCATATAGCCTCGCTGCTGAAAGAGCCGCTAAACTAAAATCAACTCAACTCAACTATCTATTATTGCAAGGGCATTATTGTGTATAGCATTAAGGCGTAGATTATCATATATGGCGTTAAATTATCACATGGTTGGAAAACCTGCAATAAACGAACTAGTAAGTTACAGCTTAGTTTTATTTAGTGGTGGCTCTTGGAGGAAATTATATCAGTAAGAAAAAAATATATTTTATGGATAACCATTCTAAGGATAGAGATTTTACCTAATATTCTAATCCTTAAATACAGGAATTAGAGCCTTAGGTAAAGTTCCTTTCCTTTGTGGGTTAAGAAAAATTTCAACTTTTTACCGATGTGGTTTCACGCAGGAGTTTTTTTCTGTTTTTATTGTAGATTCTTCATGCAATATTAAAATATTTTCCTAGAAATGTGTCCTCTCGTGTTTGGAAATAATGAACTAATTTCGAGAATGAGTAATTAACAGAAATCCTGGTTTTAGAGTTTTTTTTTTTTTTGTTTTTTTTTTAGTTTTTATTTATATAAAATAACCAACCAAGAGCAACAACTGGATTAAAACAATCTGGCCTTTTAAGAAAAATCGTAACAATTTCCGTAAATAGGTTTCGTTACTGCATGTTTTTTGTTTCGTTCAAGTGCAGAGGTCATTAGGTTCTCTTCCATGTTGGTAATATTACACACTCTTTGAGAGAAAAGACAAATGCGAGAACAAACCAGATTTTTTTTCTTTTTTATAATGTGAAGCTGTTGTTCTTTGGCTTAAGAGTCAATTGAAAAGCGTTGTCCGTGCGTCGGACAGAGAGAGAGAGAGCCCAGACCGGGAGAGTAGAGTCAGCCGACGCCGAATGTTGGAAGAGGAACTGGTTTGGGGTCAGCAAGTGTCGATGGAACCTGCCTGGCCGCTCGCTGGAACGTGTTCTGCAATCGAATCGAGTCGACAGGATAACAAGCCTCATTTCTTATTCTGTGCAGCCGCAGCATCTTTTCAGGATTTGTTGTCCTCCAGTGTCCCCTTCTGATTGGACTTGAGAAACCTCAGGAACTTAAGTTCATTTGACAACATTTTTCTTCTTCTTTTTTTTTTATCCCAATGGTGGTCCATTTCCCTTGTGACGATTTCCGTCTATGTACACACTGGCGCTTCTGTAGGTTATTTATTTACGAAACACTGGACAAAATCCTTAGCTTTTCAACTAAACGTAAGAACATAAATTGCTTCTAAATTCGCGTTAGTACAAGAAACTTAACAAATCACACTGACGCTAAAGGATGTTTATTTGCTGTTTATCGTTTCGTTTTTTTTTTATTTGGAATTTATTGCCAGGTCTTATTTCAGAATAGAATTAAGCCCCAAAATTAGTTTTAAGAGTCATAATCTCTCCCCAATTGTAACAACTGCTAGGATTTACGAAACTTTCATTTAAAGTAACAATCATAAGATAAAATTTATTTTTCAAGAATTACTCGTACCTACATACGTTTGACTGACAGCCATAAGATTTCTCATATGAATAGAATTCACGAATGTTTAAGTGGGTTCTGTTCTCACTTTGAACTGAGGGTCCACGTTCCACATAGCTTTAGCGGTGAAAACAAACATTATCTTACAAATCAACTGAATGAAATAAAGGCGAAACAGTGGTTCGAATCCAACCTGAACTGTAGATCCTGTCTCATGTAATCTTAATGCTGGAAAGGGACATTAAAAGCCTCATCAGCCAACTAATTGAAGAGGTTAATTGATCCATAAGTTATTGATAAGAGAAGATGTATGAAGTAGGTAAATTTTATTGTCTCCTTTACATACGAGAGTATTTCCAAAAGATTCCGCCCTGACACTGAAATAATATTCGCGCCACTGGTAATAAGCCCACTGAAATATCGTGCCACTGATGATAAGCCCACGGGAATATCGCGCCACTGGTTATAAACCCAGTGGAATATCGCGCTACTGGTAACAAATCCACTAAAATGTCGCGTACTGGTAATAAGCCCACTGAAATATTGCGCCAGTAGTAACAACCCACTGAAACATCGACCACTGGTAATAAGTCCACTGAAATATCGCGCCACTGCTAATAAACTCATTGAAACATCGCCCCACTGGTAATAAACTCATTGAAATATCGCGCCACTGGTAATAAGCCCTCTGAAATCGTGCCACCGGTAATAACCTCACTGAAATATTGCGCCACTGGTAACAAACCGTTCGTGACCATCTATGGAAGAAATAATGTTTCAGTTTCATCTGTCCAGATGCGTCAGTCCGTTGGGGCCATCGTTAGAGTCAATCACTGTGCGCTGAGCTCGCATACTGCATGACAATGCTCCCCCCCCCCACACACACGGTTGTTGTGGGCTAGTATGGGTTAAGTATAAGCTGTAAGGTGGGTGCTTAACCTCCTGAAAGTCACAATCATGCAACTGCAGCCTTGGCAACAAGAGAAGCGTGGACTGGAGCATTGTCATGCAGTATAAGATCGCAACACACAGCGGACTAATTCAAATGACCTTCTCCAACGAACTGACGCAGCTAGATAGCTGAAATTGTTATATTATTTCTTCCATAGATGGCACTAGTTGCCACGATTGGTTTGTTACCGGTAACGTTATATTTCAATATCAGTCCGGAAAGTTTTGGAAATACCCTCCCTCGTATATGTTTAATTTTCCTTCTTCGTTACTCACTAAAATAATCTTGTAGGAATATTCATGGATTAAGAGAACGCATTGAAAACCACATTAAATTTAGTAAACATTGCTCTCAGACACGTATCACACCAACATTTCTGTTTAAAGGAGTATTTTTTAGAAAGTTACGAAAACAACCTTTGATAAATTAGTCTCTAGAGGAGTTGTATGTAAATGAGTGTCCAGAAGATCCACAAAATATATTATACATCTAGTGGCATTGTTATATGTAGGTACAAAGAGTAATTCTTCATATTTATTACCTACACAACAATTAGTGTCTGAGAGTCAAATTTAAACCACAGGGGTTAAAGTTTCTTTGTTCAGGTCTGTCATGGTATAATCTATAATAAGTAAATGAATAAATAATCTAAATAAATAAACAAATAAATAATCTATTCTAAGAAATAATCTCTTCTATTCTAAATAAAAAATCTATTTTATATAAATAAATAGATAATGTAAATCTATAATAAGTAAATAAATCATCTATTTTAAAACTAAAATAAATCTATTCTAAATCTATAATAAGTGAATTAATAAATAATCTATTCTTCAAGAAGGAAAAATGAGTGAAGATGCTCATCTCTGCCACAGTCAGTTCCAAATGAGTATCTCTCTTCACCATGCTGGCTGGCACCGAGAAATTTTCGTTGGGGGGAATCCAACCTTTGTGCTGGGGGACCAATGCTACAAACCACTGCGTATATGTGCACTCGAAAAAGACGATAAATAATTATAAAAATACTTCTACCTATATTTTCAGAAAAAAAAATGATAGAACTAGCTTGTTTTTATAAGAGAAAGAGTACAGATGAAGTGTAAGATAAAAATTTCACGCTACACCCATCATTTATTTCCCTCTTAAACAAATATAGTTTTATTGAGAATATGAACAAATGTATTTTTAATTACGAAGTTCATTTTGGAGGGGGCCCCGGACCCGGTGGACCCCTTCCCCGTGGGAGGACCCCCTTCCCTCTTCACATTTACGTTCTCAACATCACTTGCCGTTTGATAATGTTGACAACCCACGACCTCAGAGGCTGATGACATGGAACGGTGTCCTTCAGGAAGCAAGCGGTACCTGCAATATCTAATATAGGATTTTTTGACTCTCTCTCTCTGTCCATCCATATGAGAGTGACAGTATGCAGTAAAATCACGCGGCACACATCAATCACTTCTTATGGGCTGAAAGATGCCGCATGCAAGATAACGGGTAAGGAAGCATTTCTACCTGCATCTAAACGGACAGGCGTTTTTGTTCTTCGACAATGGAAACAAAGAAACGTGTTGCTGCATATGCGTTATGTCTAATTGGATATTCTCAAGTTGTCATGTTGTTTATTGGTAGAGACCTGCAAAAGTATGGATATTCGTGCTAATATAGCTTTCTCCGGATATAATTTTTATTTCATTTTGGGATGGCGGATAAAGTTACAGATGTTTGATGAAAACTACAAGAATTTTCGTGATCATTCTTCGAAACATTATTAATAATTATTGACTTATATTAAAATGTGATTATTCTTTTCGGACAATGGGTTAGTACCTAATGTATTTTGAATTTATTTAACAGACAGCGTTATCAAAGTTGACAATTTTCTTGTGAATATGCGAACCTATAAATTGAAAGTACTTACTGAAATTCGCGCTCTGCATAGATTTAGACCTATTTCTATTTAATTTGGCATAGTTGAATCAAAATTGTAAGTAATTGTGTTTAATATTTATCTGTATTTGATGGCATCATAGGTTCACAAAACTACAAACAAACAAAAAAAAAAAAATCAAACCACCTAGCGTAACAGCTCATTTTGTGGGTCTGAGCTGCTCCAACGCCATCTGTTAGCGACCGGCTTAGTGGCGAACACGTGGTCAGTGCGCTGTGTCGTCTTGTCTTTAACAGGTGTATCAGGAGATTTCTAGACCTAGTGACCGTCACGTGACTCCCCAGTTTGCCTCACGACGCTCGGTGGACGCCGAAAATTGGGAAACACCGGCCGGGAATCGAACCCGGGACCACGTGGACGTGAGTCCAATGCTTTAACCACTAGACTACGGTTCACCCTAAACTACTGTGTGCGCAATTAAAGATGGCTTCTGACAGTTGGGTAGAGCACGTGGAGTATTGGAGGCGCTGTTGCCAGACGCTCCGCAACAGAAACAACAGCTCTGACGACAAACTTAAGACGTTTAAGAAGTCGTCTCAACTACCGGCAACAGCGCGGTCAGCGACCTTCGTTGCCTAGCAACAGCGTGCAAGAATACTGCTGTGATTGGCAAGCAATCCTCCCTCTCGTTTTGTTTACAACATGTGCAACTAACTATCCGTCAGAGGCCATCTTTCAGTAACTCGATAGTACAAACAAGGGATTGACAATTATTATTAGGGATGCGCACGAGACGAGTCGAGACATTATTTTCCTGACAAAATTCGAGTCGAGACACGGCTCTTCCAATAGAAAAATATACATTTTTCGAGTCGAGACATCACTTTTACAGCACATTTTCGAGACGAGACAGCCACAAATCTTGTCTCGTGCGTATCCCTAATTATTATGTTAGAAACTATTTTTCAATTGATAGTAGGCCTAATTATAGAACAAATAATGTGTTATCTCATTATCTGCGGATGCGGGTACGGATGCAGACAGAAATACTGCGATGCTGTTGTGGATGGAAATATTACGGATATTTTACATTGACACAGGCCTCTACTTATTGGAGTATATTAAGCGGGAAAGCGACTTGAATTTTGTCAGTTCTACCAATCTGGGTGGTACTTACAATCAGTGGCGTACACAAAGGAGGGGTTTCGAGTTTTAACTCCAACTTCAACAAGGTATTATGAAAATGCACAAATTTACCATATTAAAATGTACATACAAAAATACTGTAACGATATGAATTTGGAAGCTTGCACTCCCCCCTGGAGGAAATTTTGCCGTACGCCACTACTTCCAATTATATTTCCTGGTTGACTGCCTTTCAACATTGAAACTAAATTTAAAATCTGGGCAAAAATCAGTCAGGTTAGTGGCTGTGCGTTTCTACCTGAATTTCTCGGTCACTAAACGAGACATTATCACTCACTAAACTATCTTCTTAGTTGTTTATAGATTTTCTGCGCTTTTTTTTTTTTTTTTTTTTTTTTTAGATAAAATATGTTGTTAAAGTTAGGGAACAGGGTTGAACTTTCAAGTATTTTCTAATCTGAAGAGAAATTGGAACTTATGCGTCGTTCCACATATATATACAAAGTAAGAAAAAGTACACAGAAAAAAATGTCGTCTCATTACTCATAATAAAATTGTGTACAACTTAGTTTGTTTACTGTCAACAATATACCAGAGCACGTAATCCACTTTCCCTCCTATTGTGTACATATGTTAATAAAACTATTAGAAATTGCAGCTGATGTCCAACTGCAAATGTCACGATTTGTTTTTGTTTGGATTTTTTAAAAAGAATTTAGAGGCAGAGGTTGTAGTTAAGGAAACAGAGCGACGCTAAGAAGACGCTTCGAGTAGTCTTAACCTAATACTTTCCACTTTCATTTTATATATTAAAAAGATATATTAATTAAATTTGTTTTGTGTATCATGGCGTCATAAAGTTAAATGTAAGTTATTATTTTGTGTAAATGTGTGAGTGAAAAACTAACAAACTCTTCTTCAGAGCTGATGATTGATAAATAGTCATTTTATGAGTTTCTTACAATGAGCTAATTCGGTCATTAGAACCAACTAGTAAGAGACATTCTTACTCATTTTGTTTTCAATATAAAATTCGGTCTATTTTTCGTTCTAAAATATCAATTTCTGAACAGAAAAAAGATGTCAAAAGGCACGAATTTTAAATTGAAGTGTTTCTGAATTCTGATCAGGGCAGTGGCGTAGGGAAGGGGGGCCCAGAGTGGCCGCCGCCTCCAAAAGAGTTCAGACAATGTACTTTGGTACTTTGATGTTTGTAATTTTTTTAAATATATTTTTATGTTTATATATTTTTTTGTTTGTAATTTTTCTATATGTACCTATAACAGCACTTGCAACCCCCCCAAACACACATCCTGGCTACGCCACTGGATAGTGACGTACGCAGAAATTTATTTCCTGATTTTGTTATTAACTTCATGTAGAAGGTATCAGAATCCTTCCGCGGCTCAAGAGGTCCGTGCAGGGTGTGATATAACAATATGAGACCATATTTATTATTGGAATATAGAGCGCTTACCTCTGGTGCTTAGGGTCCCCGATTCGATGCACATCAAGTAAATTTATGATGGACAGCATCATATCCGTGGGTTTTCTCGGATTATTCCCGTTTCCTCCCACATTCACATTCCACCAATTCTTTCCTCATCATTCACTTGCCTTTATCATCCGTCTCCCTTAGCCTAAAGGACATAACGCGGGACGTTAAACTGTAAGATTTTATTTCATTTCATTGTCATTATTGGAATATATTGTGTAATGGCTTGGATATATTTAAACACTGATAATTGATCTTAATTTTTACCAATTATAGTTTTTATACTATGAATCAGGTAACATTAGTGTTTGACATCCAAACCTTGAGTGAAGTAATGTTGCTCATGACACTTCTCGCTTTATCTCCAAAATTAGTCGAGAATTGCCATGAATTCGATTTTGATTTGATTTGATTTCATTTCATTTTTTAAGTTTATTATCCCTTTCAGAAGCAAGGCTATATGAGACGTGAACCTACACCTGAACATGGAATCCGAACCTCATGAGCTCCATCCGGGAATCGAATCCGGGTCTCTGACATCAAAAGCACATACTTAGTCACGAGGGAGTTGGTAATGAATTCGAGAACTATCTTTCGAATTTTAAAAAATGTCATTTTTCGTCTCGCAAGCTACACTAACACCCATTCAAGATTTAAAAAAAAAAAAAAAAACAATGAGTTACATAATGTGTCAATAGTATATTTGAAGATGAATTGATGTATTCGCCATTATAATGGATGTATCAAAAGTCCGGGACCATTGATCAATACCGCTATAAGTAAAGATATGGGAAAAAAAATTAAAAAAATTAAGTTGTTGCACATATGTAGTTTTTAATCCAAAATGGTGCATTGTTTCCATCACATCAGGCGTTTGCGCTCCACACTGGTAAGGCGCCCTATTTTAATTTAAAAAATCAACGTTGCCAGTATACCTATTTTATTGGACTCTCACCATAAAAACAATACAAAGTTGTTGAGGTATGGATTTGTCATGTTCCATGTTCCCTCACCCTCGGAGTCGGAGTATGCTCTAACCAGGGCCGCACCTACACAATTTGCCGCCGCGTGCACTGACATCATTTATCTTCTCTTTTCTTCAGAAAGAGCAAATCTTAAAAGCCAGGATTTTAAGTATGCTACCCCATTATGAACAACGGAGAGGAGAGAAATAGCATTTGCACTCAGAAAGGTCTAAACACTAAAAATACAATCTCGTTGTGTGTGTTATATTTTTCTTTTAATAATAATCTATTTTGTTAGTGAAAGATAAAGCAAGCACACCTGTAGAGGAAAGATTGTAATCCTTTTTTTATAGAATTCAATATCGAACTTCAATCTCAATATATCAGTTTGCAATTCCAGCGCAATTAAGTCTTCTATCTTTATTTGTTAATTTTCCTTCTACATTTGTTAAAAATTTGTTTCCACTTTCAATGTGAATTTGTTCGTGACAAAGACCAAACTAGTTTTCATATCAAAACTGTGATAACTAACTAAATGGAACAGGTATTCGCTACTGTTCAAAAATTGAGTTTCTTGTATTTGACAACAATCTAGCAGTTCATGCTGGGATTTGTTTGACCATTTGCTTTAGCACTGTCCAGGTAACCTAAAACTAATGCGACCTAAACCTGATTTATGACTGTAGTATTCAAATAGAAGGTTAGTTTAGTAAATTTAGCTACAATCATAAAGTCTGTTTCCAACGAGAAATATTTATTTTAAATAATATAGTTATGACAGATTTTGCCGCCCCTCGAAGCTACCTGCCCCGTGCAAATGCACGTGTTGCAAGTATGGTAGAGCCGACCCTGGCCTTATTGTTGGACATTTGTTTTCGTTAGTCGCTAATAAGATTTTATTTTGATTATATAGTATCTTCAGTAGAGAACAAAGATTAGATATAATTTTGCGTAACGTACCGAGAATTTGACATAATCTTGGTTAATTTTGTGTACCAAAAAAGAATGGGGAGGGGGAATAGAGAAGAAAAAAGAGAATTGCAGTTTGAATATGTTTTGTTTCTTTGTAAAAATAACGAAGACTTGTGTTTAAACCATCACGCTTTATTAACAATTTTTTTTTTGCTTTTATCTTTTCAGGTTCTGACCAGTGGAGGAACCAAACTCCAAAGGTTCGTATTATAGGTAAAGGTGTAAGTATAGGTTCGTATTTTCTAAAATTAAGAGTAATCTATTTCTAAACTTTTCTTGAGCTTCCTTGTGTCTAAGTGATAAGCGTATAAGTCTTTGGCGTGGGAGACGTGGGTTCAATTCCCGAAGGGACTTTATTTGGTTCGAATTCTACGTTAAAACTGTAGGTTCATGTCTCATATAGCCTCGCTGCTGAATGGGATGCTAAAGTGAAGTCAACTCTAATATTTTCTTTTAAAAACTTTTGCTATCCCGTATTCTTTTAAGATAAATTATAAAGCTAGAAATGTACATTTAAAAAAAGAACAATGAAATCTTTAAGTTGTATGTCCCACGCTTATGCCGGTTAGGCTAAAGGAGACGGTGATGATGAGAATTGAGTGAAATGGTGGGATGAAGAAAGTGGGAGGAAACGGGAGAACCTCGAGAAAACCCACGGTGTTTGTCCACCACAAAGTCCACACGGCACGAGATGGGATCGAACCAGAGACCCCAAGCACCGGAGGTGAACGCTCTACCACTGAGCCACCGCGCCCCCAAATGTAAATTGTGTATGACGTAATATTTGCATGGCTCTTCACAGAAGGTAGTATCAGAGAACTAATCCGAAAAGAGATCTTGCGTGTCTGACACGCTGGAGCCACCGCCTGTTCCGCAGTGTTTGTTATTCAAGGACAGATTCGCCTGAAACGCATGTGAACTTAGACGCGTGCGTGTTGTAAATGTTGCATAACCAACAAGGGGTGTGTTCTCTTAAAAGAAAAAATATGTGTTAATATTTGGAATTCAATTCGCATTAATATTAATTCTAAAAGGTCAGATATAAAGAACATATAAATTCCCATTTTGTTTCATTTAGAAATCAAATTAATGTATCTAGGCGTAGCCGGTTTGTATATTTGACATGTATCTAAGATCTGAATAAAACATGAAGACAGGTACTGAGGAACACAGATGAAAAATTCGTCAATCCTTGTGTTCAAGTTGTCATCTCGAAATTTCTTTCGTGAGGCTGAGATAATTTGTAGTAAGCTTCAAATAGGGTGGTTGATTTCAAAATTGTTCCAAGCGAATTTCTGTTATTTGCTTTCTTAAAAGTTATTAACCAAAACATAGTTAGGATGTGAAGTATCATTAGTATTAACCAAAAATCAAAGTAAGTTTCTGATGCTTAATTGTTGTATTAACCAAGAGTCAAGGTAAATTTTTGAGGCATAATTGTTGTATTAACCACGAATCAAAGTAAGTTTCTGAGGCATAATTGTTTATTAACCAAGAATCAAAGTAAGTGTCGGAGGCATAATTGTGTTATTAACCAAGAATCAAAGTAAGTTTCTAGGCATAATTGTTTATTAACCAAGAATCAAAGTAAGTTTCTAGGCATAATTGTTTATTAACCAAGAATCAAAGTAAGTTTCTAGACATAATTGTTTATTAATCAATAATCAAAGTAAGTTTCTGCGGCATAATTCTTGTATTAACGAAAAATCAAATTAAGTTTTAGATACCGTACTTAATTCTTGTAGTAACTAAGGATCTTAGTAAGTTTCTGAGCCTTTACGCTGTGGTGATTGGAGTGGTTATTTCCTGAGCTTCAACTTGTTATAGTAGGGAACAAGCGCAGCTTATTTTTATATTTCTTCCTGTTTCCATTTCCGACAGGACTATCATGAAAGAAAAAAAAAAGTACGAAAATCCACTAAAGAGATCAGAACAATTTAGATTTGTCTAATTGAAGGAGAGTATAAAAAGTAGGTTCGGATACCTAAAATTTTTCCAATTAGTGAACTAATGAAACAGGAAATTAGTCATTTTGTAGGCTGTTGGAAAAAAAAAAGAGAGGAACAAGGAGGAAGAATTAACCCCTTTTTGGGGATCAAATTTCCAAGTCAAAAAATGGGGTCACACACACAAGTATTTACCGAAGGCCATTATAATCGTATTTGGGTCAAAGAGTGAGTGAGAGAGAGAGAGAGAGAGATTGCAAAATGTCGCCGTCCCGTGGAGGGAATTTTCACTCCGCGCCAATGATTGCTTTGAGACCTTGGCTGCAATTATCACCGCATCCTCACATCTCTTGCGCACTTGCATTTAACCATTCGAAATATGGGCCATCTATCTCTTCACAACAAAAGCAATGACATAAGCTATACACTTCTTTTTTTAAATTTTCAATAAAAAAGAAACTACGTAAACAGGTAAACAATGTGATTACAAATGTAGTAACTGTAGTAACGCTGGTGTTAGTAACGAAGTATATTTATTTTAAGTTGTTGAGATAGACATATTTGTATGTAAATAACATGTTTTCATAGACGCGTAAAATCAGTCAACGGAACAACAGGAGATGCAAAATTTCTGTTTACTTTAAGTGTAATGTTCTCTTGCAGTACCAGGCCTATATGCGTCGCTATCTTATAACTGATTGTGGATCTGAGTACTTAGGGAATCGAACTCGAATATTCTGAAGTTTAAAGGTTTAGTCTCTTAATTTGCAATTTGCCATGTCCTTTTTTTTAATCATAGGAAGAGAAACTAGTCACGTTATCCCTGTAGTGGTCTCACATGACTACCAAGGATACGTGGACTAGAACCTTCCCTCATGCGGAGTACTGAGGTAAACAGGGCCAGAGAACGTTTTGTTTTGATCTCATTTACGTAACATCAGACTTCAAGCAGATAGAAATTCGACGTCTATAAGTTATCATAAGTAATCTGTATATACCATTTAGCATTCAGATTTCCCTACAGGATTCTCTGGGAGGCCAAAACTGGCACATTGCTTTTAAATTCTTTGTGCGTTCTTGAGACGTTATTTTCCTTTATAGGCTGCCTACTTTGTTTATTTTAAAGTATATTGTTTAAAAGAAAGAACTAAAGGTATGATGATAGAATCGTAATTTTCCTTTGAAATGATCTTTTACACATACAACTAATGTGAACATAATTTGCCAATGTTTGCAAAACAATTCGCTAATGCTGGTAAAGTCCTCAATGATAACAAATACTTTGAAATTTGAAAATATTTTAGATCAAAGCAAATAGCTTTTCTGTTCGATCCCTTTGTATGTGCAGTACCGTTGTTTGCTTGTTTCTTTAAATGTTGTACGCCGATTATATCCAATTGAATAAAGAAGGTAATTAATTGTATGAATAATGAAAGAATTGTGAAGTTATGTTAAACACTTATGCCCTAAGAGAAACTCAAATGACAGATATGTTTTATCTGTAGCAGCTATCTTCTTAGTCATTCTAAATACGTATGTCAGTCAACATTCTGTGAAAATTCTGCTCCGTGATTTTGAATAAAGGTTCAAAAAATGTCTCAGAAAACATACAAGTTGTTCTCAAAGATATCTCGTGGCACATGGCTTCCCCAGAATCCATATTTAAAATTGTTCAAATTCTCTCCAATCATGGTCAAGCATTTCTTGGTGGTTATGGATGAGAATTGAACGAAAAGTAACGAGACCAAATAGTTTTAGTGTAATAGACAATGAGTGGCCAACCTTTTTATATTTGAGGGTTACTTTTGGTTTCAGCAATGACTGGGGCCTATTTATCTGTTCACTAACCCACTATAGGGAATCATAGAATAGAATCATAGAATAGGGTGACCAGATTCTGACAAGCGAAAAGTAGGACACAAGCGTACTAGTATCTGATAGTTTACTGTGTTGGCAATATGCAAATGTCCTTATTTCATTTAACGTTGACCTTGAGTTAATCATTCATTTTTGTTAAAAATAAAAGCATTGAAGAAATTCAACACAACTCCAAATGCTTTGATGAATGACAAAATGGTTTATTTTTATGAACGTACACTGAAACTTTGTGTTGGGCTAATTTTTTAAAAATCGATTTTCGGAGCATGGGGCTACTTTAAGCAATGAGAGAAAATTTAGACCGGCATCAAGGAGTTTCTTCCTACCTTAGTTGGCATCACTGTTATAAGTAGGAAAATAAACTTTCCTATTTTAAGGATATCTCAACAAGCCCTTGTCAGTAAAAACAATATATTGCAAAACAGTGGTTTGTTGATTGTTCTCCATTCCTAATCTTTTGAGGAATGTTAAAAAAAACACAGTAGTTCATCATTTAGGAAAAGAGTGTGTGTGATTCAAAAGAATGGAATATTAGGATATTGGAAATAAGTTAACTCAGGACATTTTAAAAAAGAAGGGCATTTCTCGATTTTCTAGACGTCTTCGCAACACGCAGGGCAGCTCTTTGAAAAACAATACTCTCCTGAGGAAATCAGTACGTCTGGTCTATCATAGAAGAATGACGAGTGTTACAGACACTATGATACAGACTACTGTTGACTACCTCTCACAACTTGTCAGCCGACACGTTGGCCACTCCTATAATAGACTGATATCTGCAACTTATGCAACCCATTCTACACTTAGCTTCGTTGGGTTGCGTATTGCTTAGGATTGGAACCTATGATACAGACAGTATGATACAGACTATTTCGAACTGCCACTCACAACTTGCCGGCCGACGCGACACATTGGGCACTGCTGTAATAGACTGATATCTGCAAGTTATGCAACCCATTCTACGCTTAGCTTCGTTGGGTTGCATATTGCTTAGGATTGGAACCTAAGATAGAAATCGTAGATTCAATGTTTCTTTCCAAACACTGGCGAAATTACCCACTCTTCTATGCTTTTAAATTCCCTTTCTTATGTATTTTAGTATGTCTACAGTGCAATCTCAAACTACCAGCACGGGCTTTCTCTCCAAAGACATTTAAAACAACACTACCTACAATAACGATAACTTATCAAAATAAGTGTTGTTCCCCTTTCTTGCTCCTTAGTACACTTCTATCATTATTACTTTTTCGGGAAACGCAGTATTTTAGAGCTATTCGGGATGAAATCTGATAATTTTACCATGGTAATTTTAATTATATTTTAGGAGCTCGAAATGTACACATTCCATTCCATTGGATTTCAGTGAACATATTGTTGATCAGTGATAATGATTCGATAACGTATGGTATGTTATGTATGTTATCACGCCAAAAATTATAAACATCTGTTCAGCAGTACTTTTGTAATGCTGCTACAAATACAGGATTGCTTCAGTTCTAATTGCTATATACGTTATAGAAAATGACATTAAGAACTATAACAGTTTGCCAGTGACTGCGAGCCCAAAGACGTAACTAAGCTCTACCACATTGAGAAGACCGAGCAAGAGCTCATTGAGAGTAGCGAGCCGAAATGAGAGAGCCAATGAGAGTCTGAGCTTACTGTGAGTGTCAATAAAATTAATGAGGACGAGCCTAATTGAGAATTATGAAACTGAATCCGAGTGAGCCCTCGATTGCGGTAATAGTGGTAATCAGGGCCGGTTCTACCATATTGCAACACGTGCATTTGCACTAGGTGACATGTTTCGAGGGGCGACAAAATCTCTCATAACCATAATTTAGTTAGTATCACAGTGTTGATATGGAAACTAGTCTTGTCTTTCTCATACACAAGTTCCCTATTATTCAAAGTGCAATCAAGTTAGTTTTTAAATTTTTTTAACAGATATAGAAGGAAAATCAAGATATAAAGATAAAAGAACTAGTTGCACTGGAATTGAAAAATGATATATTGAAATTGAAGCTCGATATTGAATTTTACAAAAAGGATTACCATCTGTTCTCTACAGGTGTGTTTGCTTTATCTTTCACTAACATAATAAATTATTATTTAAAGAAGAAAAACACAACGAGATTTTATTTGTAGTGTTTAGGCCTTTCTGAGTGCGAGTGTCGTTTCGCTACCATTCGTTGTTCATGACGGGGTAGTGTACTTATAATCGTGACTTTTAATATTTGTTTTTTTTTCTCTCGAGAAAAGGAGGGCGGCAAATTTCCTAGGCCCGGCCCTGGTGATAGTCTTGATTTAGTTTTTGTTGTTCCATCAAAGTTAGCCAACAGACACGGAAATCCTATCAGTGCAGTCACTCAGTGGTACAGAGCATGTTCAGATACTAAGAATCATAGATCTAACGTAAAGTTATTGTTGACAACACCATGCATTACTTCTTCTCACAATTCTTTGTAATTATCTCCTTTTACCGCCTTCGTTTTTATCAATTATTTCGCCATAATAAACTTTTGACGTAACTTAACTTCTGTTTCCTCTCCGCAAACCGAATCCTTCCCAGAAAACAATAGGAAATTTGGGCGACTAAAAATATTATAGTGAATGATAAGTGCATTTCCTTGCATCACCTAACGATGATGCTTTTTTTTTTTTTTTTTTTTTTTTTTTTTACCTGAGTGACTTTCACATTCTACGTGGAATGTGTCACGTATAGTTTACTCTGTTTTTATTGTGCGACCTTGCTAATTCAGGTCTCTTTCGTTTCTCCCTTTTCTTTCAAACGGGGGGTAAATAAAAAGGAAAAAGAAGAGAGAAATATACTTCTACATTCGAAGAGCTACGTTAACATCTGTCTCTTTGTAGGACTGGTCCATATTATTACAACAGTAGTAATCTTGTTGCTTGGTTTATTAAAGTTTAGCGTCTCTTTCAGCACAGTACCTGTATGTGACGTGAACCTACAACTTAATCTGGGATCCGTTCCTTCCACATGAACTGCCACCGGCAATGGGATCCGGATGCCCTGTGATAGAAGCGCGTATGCTAACTATACAGCCAAAAGAGAGTTCTAATAGTAACATTGTGTATTCAGTGAAGTGCCCCTGTAAAGTAGGCAGCCCCATAAAGGTTGATTTCTTACTTGTTACCAACTGACGCGTAGGAAATAATCAATAACATGTGAAGTAGGTGAATGAAACAAAGTCTGTAACGCGGTGTTGCCATGTGTAAAACGATTTTGCTAAGCAGATGTATTACACAGCGCGAGCAGATGAGCAAGTGACATATTACATCTCGTGAATGTGTACAAAGATGTGGCAACATCGCAGCTTTCTCATTTGCTATCAGCGTTTACAGAGAACTTGAAGCTCCGCCTTCAAATGCCACCAACGCTGTACCTTTGCATAGGTTTGAGGAAACTGCGGTTGAAAGGAAAAGTTGTAATGTACTGTTGGGGTTGGAAAGAGTTGTACAATGTAGAAAAAAAGTCACGGTAAATTTAACAACAAAAATAAGTGACAATTTCTACACCAAGCCCTATAACCAGATTTGCTACTAAATATTTGAGCAATATACAGTACAGTAAATAATAGCGTGTCTGTTTTAAATATACATACATACACTTTACATTTGAGAAATTGTATGATAAGCGACATAATGGAAGATACTGTTGAAGGAAGAAGAGCAAGGAGCAATGAAGGATCTAATTGGTGCGTGGTATGATAACATAGAAGTCCTACGTGAAGACGAAGAGGTTACCTGAGAACGTGGTGCATGGAACATTCTCAATTTACAGCAAGCGATCTATGATATATAATGGCAGAATACCTATGACGACGACGACGATGATGATAATGCATAAAAGTGCAACTAGTTTGTAGAACACTAATGATTTAAGTATACAACTTCAAATAATAACCACAAACTCACTGGTAGCAGCAAGAGAGAATGTAAAAATAGCATTGCAAAGATTAAAGGAATGTGTATATACAGTAACTAATATAACTTATCTCGTGACCTATACTCTTGTGTTAGCAAACAAAAGACAATATCACGAAAATAACCACAAGAAATTAATGGCCTGAACAGGAATTTAGTATATATATGGTATATAATGGCGTAACCGTCCTTAACATTTACTGCGCTATAACTTTGCAACGGCTCCCGCCACGCCACTGGCCAATAATCAAATAATAAAAGAAAAAAAATAAACATGCAAACACATAAGAGAAAAACAAAGCTGTATGGAGGAAATTTTTACTAGATATTACGACAACTAATAAATTCTCTTTTGTTTTTTGTTTGGAATTAATGCATATAGTAGTATGGAGGCCACAAAATAGTGTGCCGTGACTGTTTTAATGAAACGCCATAAATATGGAGAATTCATTCACCTCCGACCCATATTTTTATTATGTGCTTTTACGTTTATTTTCTTAGATTACCAACTTTCATGTTTTATTTATTTATTTATTTACTTTCATAGATAAGTCAATAGGAAAAAGCACTCACTCTGATTCCTTTGCAGGCAAAATTTTATTCGCCTTGCTTTCAGTCTTCGGGTAATATTTTGTTATCAATCAATCTTTCATTGCAAAAAGAATATACATTGTGTCATTGTTAGAAGTATTTGTGTCATTGTTAGGAATATTTGTGACATTGTTAGGAGTATTTGTGACATTGTTGGGAGTATTTGTCTCATTGTTGGAAGTATTTGTGTCAGTGTTAGGAATATTTGTGCCATTGTTAGGAGTGTTTGTGACATTGTTAGGAGTATTTGTACCATTGTTGGGAGTATTGTCATTGTTGGGAGTATTTGTATCATTGTTGGGAGTATTTGTGACATGTTAGGAGTATTTGTGATATTGTTAGGAGTATTTGTACCATTGTTGAGAGTATCTGTGTCATTGTTGGGAGTATTTGTACCATTGTTGGGAGTATTTGTGACATTGTTGGGAATATGTGTGTCATTGCTGGGAGTATTTGTGACATTGTTAGGAGTATTTGTACCAAAGTGGGGAGTATTTGTGTCATTGTTAAAAGTATTTTTGTCAATGTTAAGAGTATTTTTCTCATTGTTAGGGGTATTTGTGTCATTGTCGGAGTATTTTTGTGATTGTTATATATTTGTATTTAGTAAAAGAAAGTACTTAATAGCTTGTTTTAATAATTGAAGGCTGTCAAGTATATTATATGTATTATATGAAGTAAAAACCGTAATAAATTTCATATAGTGTTAGTACTTGGATAGAACATAAAAACGTTTGCTTATGTAATTTTCAAACTCTCTTTGACAATCTTAACTATAATGTTCACTTGAATCTTATTTTTTTCTGTCCGTTTTGATCCAATGTTCAGTCTAATTGAATCACAGTATCAGGACTCGAGGACCACTTGTGATGCACTCACCAACGGTTGCAAAACGCTGAGTTATAGAATCATGGAAGTGAGATCCTTTGTTGATTCATTTGAGCATATTTGATGAGGGAATAGACTCATTTGACCATATTTGATACGGGAATTGATTCATTGGAGCATATTTGGTTGCGAAATTGATTCATTGGAGTATATTTGATAGGGGAATGGATTCATTCGAGAATATTTGGTAGGGGAATTGATTCATATGAACATATTTGATAGGAGACTTCTGTTTGAATTGGAATACACATCACTACTTCAGGTTTGCATGCTAACCAAGCACCTTCACTGGGAGTGGAGCCTAGCATCAAGTAGTTATTTTAATTTACTAGTAAAAGTAATTGTAGAGTGGCCCTTAGAAACTCTGCTAGGTTTAGGCTAGTGATGTTAAAATTAGAATACTTCACCATTTAAATTACAGGTTCTTGAAAACGAATATTCGGATATTCGTATAACCGCCAAAAATATTCAAATGATTAAACAAACGGATATTTTAATAATTTTAACATTACTAGTCCAGACATTTTTGTTTAGGACTACAGATAAACACCTGTGAACATCATCTGCAAAGATGAAAAGGGCATGTGTTATCCACTTTCTACCACCACTGCAAAAAACCTTCTTCGGTGCAGTTATAAACGTGTGAAGATATAGAAAAGTAACCAATAATAATAATAATAATAATAATAATAATAATTACAATAATAATAGTAATAACTGGGCGAAGCTTGTGTCTCGTGACGTGAGAAGAAAGTTCCAGGAAAACTAATTGTGAGGATGCGATTTATCTGATGGGATCCACCCAGTTGAAAATGACGAGCACAGTGTATGTGAATATGCAACGTGATGTATGAGCCCAGCCAACATGACATTTAGATACATAATAACTAACCAAGCTTTTACTTTTACCCATCGGGAGTCATAAAATACTTATGCATTTGATTCATGCACCTAATAAAACTTAGCAGCTGCAGGCTGTGAACAGCTCCAGACCAATATATATATTCAGTTTTTTTCTTTTATCTTTGTGGACTGAGAATGCTGTATTTAACTTGAATGTACAGCGTGTTACAAAGTTCAGGGTGAGCAGTGAGGAAGTTAATAAATAGGAAAACATTTCCTCCACTTGTCTGACACAATTCTTGACGTACTTTCTCAAAAATTCCGGCATGTAGGTCGGCAATGATGAACTGATTCAGCTGCCGAATTTTTACAGCATACATCTTAGAACTGGGGGAACTGTTCCCCCAATAATCTGATTTGAAATGTGTTTTCTGGGAAGAAATGTGATGATTTGTGTCCAAGTACTACAAAGGAAAGTGAGATGAGATTGAAGTCCTTTAACTTGTTTCATTTTCACTGCTTTATCTATATCGCGTGCTATATAATATACAAGTTCACCTCAGAAATCAGATTTATATACCGAAATATGAGTCTCATCTCCCCCAATCCTCAGAATAAACGTCAAATCTGCCCCCTGCCAATGTTGAAGACAACTCTGCTCACTTGATCCTCCACAACACCGTTTTTCAACTTCATGAATATTTTGAACAACGCTTAATATATATATATATATATATATATATATATATATATATATATATATATATATATATATATATATATGAGAATGGTCTTACCCGTCCCCCCACCCCCCAATGTTGAAGACAGATTTGCGCCGATGATGGCAAATATGATCAAAATATATTTTTTTAGTTTCAGTGAGATGTGACCAAATTAAGGGGCGACTGAATAAGGGAAATGTTCCGTATAATTGATTTTAGTAATACAGTATATTTAACCTTAGTTTAGTACTACGTATTCAGTTATCCATATTCTTGAATTCAACACTGTTTTTCATAGAAATAGTGAGTGTCTGGGATTTTATATTTAAAGAAGAATTTTAGGAATGATTTTTAAAAAATGCATCAAAAGATTGCGATCTTGGCCAATGGTTCGTGTTTGGATCAGGGGCCACAAAATTTTTGAACGGAAATCAAATATTCGTATTTTTTACGGAATAAGCACATCAATACTGAGTTAAGTAATAGTTTGGGTTTGGCTACACTATATGTAGTTCTCCAGATATAAGGCCTGCAAGAAATTCTTTTACTGAAATATGTTGGGTCTTTTGATCCAAAAAATCACATGTGACCACAAATCTGATCAAATAACCAAAGAAGTATAGCTGGTCCATTGAAACTCGACTTTGCTTGCTACGTGCTATTGCTATGCCGGTGAGTGCATCATCAACTCAATCTTCCCTTTCCGTCCGGCCGACCGACCTGTGTCATGCCAGCCACCGAGTTCAAGGCCACACGGAATAAGCCGAAAGTAGCCGAACGTTCTCAGCTGATATCACCAGCAACTTCGGTTGATCTACATTGCTTATATCTTACCAGGTCTGATTCTGAATCACCGCTCTAGACTCTTTAAAAGAGATCGGTGGCTATGCTTTTAAACGAGGGAACAGTCAGTGCATTTACCTCTCTCACTAAGATGCATTAAGCAAAAGCACAAGAAATTATACAGGATGTAGGAAGATGGTACTCAAGAGTTCTTTTTCATGTCTCTTTCTTTACTTTGCACTTCAAGGCAAGCACGACACAATATTTTAAGACGATATCCTTTCCTTCTTCTGTTCCTCATGGTCAACAGAATTTTGCAATAAACGAAAATTTTAATGTTCAAAATTTTATTTCCTATTTCCTTCAAATATTTTATTTCTTTTTGCAATCTTGTATGTATAGCTAAATGTTGGTTTGTCTCGTATAAAAATACATATCGATAGTTTGAGATACTTCTATATAACTGTAAGCTGTTTCCTAGTGTAGGTTAAGAATAAGGTTACCAATACAAAATCAGTATATAAGTTCTGCCTTTTCGATAAATCTGGAGCCAAGGTGGCTTAGTGGTAGAGTGTTCACCTCTGGTGCGTGAAGTCTCTGATTAAATTCATTTCGAGCAAGGTAGGCTTTGTGGTGGACAAATACCGTGCGCATGAGTTTTTCTCGGGTTCTTCCGTTTCCTCCCATTTTCTTCGTTCCACCATTCATTACCATAATCACAAACTCCCTTAGCCTCGGTTCAAATCGCGGAAAGTTAGAAATTTCATTTAATTTCATCTTTGATGTAGGGGCCGCAGTGGCTCAGTGGTAGAGCGTTCACCTCTGGTGCGTGTGATCCCAGGCCGCGTCTAGTTAGCTTTGTGGTGGATAAAGAACGGGTATGTGGGTTTTCTCGGGTTTCTCCCGTTTACTCGCACTCTTCATTCCACAATTTCATTCATTCTGCCAGTGGCTCTTCACCACCGACGGCCTAACTGTGGGACGTAAAACTGAGAGATTTCATTTCCGATTAAATCGACTCTTGGTTTCTTCAAAAAAAAAAAAAAAGTGTTTATAAGGAACATTGTATTTCTTGGTGCACTTTATTTTAGGAGAACATAATTATTATGGCTAGAAGTACAGCGTTTTCTGGGCGAATTTCATACTAATTAGAATTTTTTTTTTCCTGGGTAACACCGAGTACTAATGTAAATACAAGAGCAAAGTCGCACCTACAGGATGGCTCGGACCATCCAATCTTCGTAACTCGACAAACACAGTTTGAGAAATCCTGCCCTAAACGTAAAACAGTGTTAAACAGCAAAGGGCATTGAAAGCAAAATCATGCAAATTAATTACTTATCGGCTTCATTTTTTTCATTTTTCAAAAAAAAAAAAAAAAAATATTATTAAAAAAACATTTCAACTATGCTATGAAACCAGAAACTATTATTATTATTATTATTATTATTATTATTATTATTATTATTATTATTATTATTATTATTATTATTATTATTATTATTATTAATTATATGAAACTGTAATACAAAAATAAATGTTTTTTTTTTTTTTAATACGTAAACATAAGTTACAAAAACGAGCGACCTTTGGTGCTAAGAAATACAAATAATTTATAGGGAGAAAAATGAAATATGAATTGTTTTTAGTGCCGTGCTGAATCGTTCCTTGACCGAAACAGGAAAACAGGAGTTGACAACATTCCGAGCGAGCTCAATGCAGTTACGTGTACATGGACGCATTCAATGCAGTGCCGTATATGTATGTCCCCCGTCCATTCTTCGTTTATTACTCATAAAATTTCCCAGGATTTATTTTTTTTTAATTCTTTCTTCGTTTGTTTACTTATGTCTCAAGTACTCTGTTTTGTTTTATGTTTATTCTCTTTGTTCATTCAGTTTCACGTTGCTTTTACCATCAACAGTGTAACGTAATTATCTATTTCGAGGAAGAAGCTGTTATTTAAATGAAATCTTTGAGTTTAACGTCATACTATTATGTCTTTTAAGCTAAGGTAGAGTAGTAAAGCAAGTGATGATGGAAGAATTAGCGGAATCACAAAGTGGGAGGAAACAGGAGCATCCCAAGAAAACCCATGAGTACGATGTTGTCCATCACAAACTTTATTGGCCAGGATCGAACCAGGAACCTCACGCACCAGAAGTGAGCTCAATTCAACTGTCCCACCGTTCCCTCCGAAGAAGCTGTTATAAATATTTAATATATTGTTTATTTTAATGCACTCACAGCTCGGGAGACAGTGCCCCCCAAAAAAATATTTGGAAGAAACACTGCACACACACACACACACACACACACACACACACATATATATATATATATATATATATATATATATATATATATATATATATATATATATATATATATATATATATATATATACTATTATTTTACTTTCACTAGTAATCTTATTTAGTTAAGGAACTTGAAGAACTTCGAGTTCTAGAGGGTGAATAAATAAAACTTGGAGTTTTAGACGTTGTAGAGTCACTTTTCATTAAGAATCTCGATATTTCAAATTTTTGTTATGTCCATCTTGATAACTTTAACCTTTGATTATTCGAAAAACCCGATATATCGATTTTTTATTCACTCCCTTCAGCTTCAAGTTATAAAGGTCCCACTCTGTGTATATACATATCTAACTGGAATTGAACCTGGGTTTTATAAACAAAAGCTAGGAGCGTAGTTCACCTTTGTTCACATATTTGTGTGTAATGTATAGGGCAACCAACTTTATGCTTTATACAGCTGTATGTTATGTTTTATTTTCCCTTATGTTATGCTTAATTATGCCTTAATTTTCTGTTCCTTAAATTAAACTTCATTTTTACCCATTTCAATTACATACTTATTATAGTTTACTCGTTTTTATTACATAAACATTAAAAATGTGTATGAAACTATTCATTTCTCTTACTAAAATTACATCAATACAACATACTACCTCATTTTGTGTAGTTTTCCTTAAGAGTCCCTACCACTGCGAAATTAAAATACCGCTAATTTTACAGTAATTGTATAATATCTTCAAATAGATGAAAGATAATCGAAAAGTGGATCAAGACCTCCCTAGACAATATTATTTTGCATGAGGTACCGTTATCACGAGTCACCTAGCTTTCCGTTTGCAGTTATTTAGAAACGCGAAAATAAATGCCGATTTTCTAAATGGCAGGAAATCGAAAGCAGATAAATGAGTCGTAATAACAGTATCTCATGCAAAATAATATTTTCTAGGGAGATCTTGTTCCACTTTTCGAGTATCTTTTATCTATTTGAAGATATCTTATAATTACTGTAAAATTAGCGGTATTTTAATTTCGCAGTGATAAGGCCTCTTAAGCGATATTTCCAAGAAGAAACATTCATACTTAATGAATTCAGAACAAAGAGTACAAAATAGATTACCGCCTTGTACTTTGAAATGGCCAGTTGGGAATTCTCTTACTCTCTGAGATTGCATAAACTCTTGATGGCATTTTGGAATAAGCACAACTAGTCTTTGCCTGCCTTTTTAACACAAAGTAGAGGTCTACACGGGCTCGGGCTAACAAAGCATATATAACTTCGGGTCCGGGCCAAGCTCGGGCCATAAATTTTTAAATATACAACCATATTTTTCGGGCCTTTTCGGGCCTAACTTTTTAAATATACTGTACAACGATATATCTATATTGCACCGTTCTTTCTGGAGATCTTTTAAAACACAACTGCAAAATTGAACCTCTATTTCCTGTATATAAAAATACAATTTTGCGTTAATTATTAAGTTTCTGTAGTTCGGACTTATTTCGGGGTCATTTGATTATCACACAAGTTCGGGCCTAAATACTAAAACATATTTCGGACTCGGGTCGGGCCTTACATTGTAAATTCACGAGCCGGGCCGGGCTCGGGCTAAAAATTCCGGCCCGTGCAGACCTCTAATACAAAGTGAGGAAGCAAAAAAAAAAAAAAAAAAAAAAAAGTCCTAACTTGTAAGCGGAAGGTGCGAAGAGATGAGGAATTCGAACTTCCCATTGTTTGCTACATTAATAATAGCCTTTGTTGTTCATTTTTTTATTTGGCAAAAGACATATTAACATATGTTTCTTTAATGTATACATATACAGGGTTCTGGAATAAAAAACATTAAGCATTATGCTTTATGCTTTATTTCTGTAAATTATGCTTTATTATGCTTATAAGATTAGCATATTTGGATATGTAAACTGCTCAAAATCACGGATATGGTACCAACCGTAGCTGAAAAATTCCATTATGCTTTTACTGCTTTTTATACTTTATGGTTGCCCTAGTAATGTAGATATATGTGGTATATCAACCGATTTTTTTTTATTGGCAGAAGAAAGAAAAAAAAACATCAAGCTTAAGGCTGCTTCATAGAAACGCATCTTTCCGTGAAACGATGGGTGCCAAAAACAAAAACGTAAAATTTAATGACGTCTTGTGGATTGAGAGCTTTTCTGGGAATTGTCAAAGATAATTGTGCATGTGTGTATGCTTATTACTTATATAGACTGGACGTGCTTTGACTCCATTGATGTTATCTGTGTAATATCCATTTCGTGGTTCGGGAACACCTTCTCCCTCAGTTTGAAAGACCAAAAAAAAAAAGAAAAAAAAAGAAAAGAAAAATCTTTGATGGTGATGAACAGCGAGCAAAGAAGTGCATTTTTGTGTGTGTGGAGAGAGAGAGAGAGAGAAGAGATAAATTGGGGCTGGTCTTTCGATTGACGAAGCGATTCTCTCTTAACACTGATTACATGCTTAGCTGATCCGCTGGCTTTTTGGACACTGGTTGGGGGATGACGCATCCATCTGGTGGTGTGGTAGTTTAGTTGCCAAGGTTGAGAAATCCCGAGGAATGCCCTCTCAACAGACCGTGAGGGCACACCAAGGACGAGTCGACAACCTCGGCTGGCTCACTGGAGGTGGTTTTGGACACACCTGTTGGAATGCAGCGGGGAGAATTGGGATTCGAGCCAATGGTATCGCACGAAAACCATTAATGCGATCTTCAGGCCACGATGTCAAGCTTTTTGGCTCTCGATGGATAGATATGGTAGTTCCTGCAGTCTACTCCATTAGGCTGTAGCTACTTAGAACTAAAGGCAGTGGAAAAAAGGATTTTGTTTTCAGAGAGAGTGAAGAAGATAAAAGAACAACGCACGAGCAATGCTTTTTATACTCGTATTTTTTTGTTCAACGTGGAAAGGGACTTTTTTCCGCTCTGTATATCTTCCTCTTTTCTTCGTCGTGTTTACTTTTACTTTCTGCAAAACGAACGTGCCTCAGGTAGTCGATGCCAACTCAACGCTTAACAATGCACTCACCAAAATCAGCATAAATATTCCATCAGGTAAAAAGCACCTTTAGATTGTTCCTCTTCCCCGTATATACATATATGAGAATTTTTTTCCAAACAATTTCTTGCAAAAGTATAGTTTGGGAGCAGGTGCTCATCAAGAAATTTTTGTTGGAGGGTGTCCAAGCCTTGGGGAATGCCTAATACTACAAACCATTACGTCTATGTAGTGTTGAACAGGTATTATTCTCCACCTGAAAAGACAATAAGTAATTGTAAAATAATTCCACCCATATTTTCAGGAAAAAAAGTATAGAACTAGAATGTTTTTATAAGAGAGTACAGATGAAGTGTAAGATCAAATTTCATGTTACATCAATCATTTCTGTGTCAAACTATTATAGTTTTATTAAGAAAGTGTCCCCCGCTGTACAAATGTATTTTGAGTTAGAAAGTTTTTTTTTGGAGGGGCGGTTAACTCCCATGGATGTACCCCTGTTAGCGAGCCAAGTCTTATTATGCCCTTACAGTTAGATAGCGTAGCGTAAACTTAAGAGACCCGATTACGGCAAAATTTAAATACTGCTAATTTTACAGTAATTATGTGATATTTTCAAATAGATAAAAGGTAATCGAAATGTGGAACACGAGCGCCCTAGGCAATATCATTTTATATGAGATACCGTTATCACGTCTCACTTATCTGCTTTCGATTTCCAGCCTTTTACAAAATCGACACTTATTTTCGCGTTTATAAATGGCTGCAAACGGAAAGCTACTAGGTGACTCGTGATAACGGTATCTCATGCAAAATAATACTATCTAGATAGCTCTTGTTCCACATTTCGATTATCTTCTATCTATTTGAAGATATCACATAATTACTGTAAAATTAGCGGTATTTTAATCTCGCTGCGATTAGGCCCTTTAAGACAGATGAAGACAGGTATAACCATTCGTGGCCGAGTTGCTAACACAGGAATTTCTCGGCACATGGTCTCGGGTTCGATTCTCGGTAGCTATTCTTGCTTCAGACATAAACCGGAGCAGTGACTCGGATTCTACTTTAAACAATACTCCATTTAGGTTTCAATCATATAGTCTCGGTTGTGAAAAGCAGGTGCGTACCCAGAAATTTTTGTTGGGAAAGGTCCAAAGTTTGATGGGGAGGGAGTCCAATGCTACAAGACACTACATGCATATAGTATTGAACCGGCATTATTCTACACCCTAAAGGGCGATAACTAATTGTTATGTGCTGCCATCTGGGTTGCCACCGTTTCTTTAAAAAATCGGGACAGGACAACTGGTGTTGAGCCCCTTTCCCCCCGTCCGGAGATGACTACACCCGCTGAAGTGAGCGCAAGTATTACTGCTACTACGGTAGCAGCCGCATTTATGTAGAGGTTGCAAAAACAATATTTTTATTGCTGCATGGGATATACTATCATCATAATCGGTTGGATTATCAACTCAAAACAATCTATATATATGAAAGAGAACGTACAATTCTTTGTCCGCTCATCACGCTAATACGGCTGAACCAATTTCTTTCATTTTTGGGGGGTTATTAGGATTTGGACCCTAGATGGTTTTTATCATATCACTTTAATTTTTAATTACCAGTGTCTTGAGATAATTGACCATTCAGGTGTCCACAAATCCTTTGTTAGTTCATCATAGGTAAAAATAAACGTATTTATATGCAACCCGCATGACCGTGTCACTCGGCGGGTTAACATAAATGACAGGCGATATACAGCGGAAAATAGCTTGAATCTTCTGTTTAAAATTTTTTAATTGATTTGCTTATTTTTAGAGACACTTTTACAATATGCCAGCACCGGGATGACCGCAGCGAAGCGGGGCGGGTTAACATAAATGACAGGCGATATAATGTTAAGATTTACTGCAATATTCTATGGTTTTTATCATATCACTTGAAAGCGAAAAAGTAAAAATTATCTAAGTAACAAAGTTTATTGCGTTCCGGGGTGACCGCAGCGAAGCGGGGTGAACGCTGCTAGTTAGGGAATAACTATGAATTAAAGACGAGCAGCTAATTATTTTATTCACGAGTGAAATTAAAACAAATTTGGTAAATTGTGTATGTACATGAATAAGTTATTCTTATGTAAAAATGGCCCAGTAAAAATATTAATTAATTTTAAAAATCGGGGTGATATTCGTCCCGACGAGTTTCTGGTCGGGCCGCGGGACAAACAAGTCAGAATACGGTTCAGTCCCGACAAAATCGGGACGATTGGCAACCCTGGCTGCCACTTACATGCTCAGGAAAAATGATAGAACTATTTCCTTTATAAAGAAAGAAAGAGTACAGAAGAAGTGTATAAGATAATAATCTTTAGGCTGTATGCAATCATTCCTCTGTTAGACAAGTGTCGAATTACTAAGTTTAGGGGAGGGGCCTGGACCCAGTGGACCCCGCGTGGGTGTACCCCTGCTGAAAAGGGACATCAGATTCCAGATAACTCAACAGAAGGCACTTTGACCTAAAAAAAAAAGTTACCTATATCAATATGTCAGCGTAACTTATATTCCATGAAGGACTTTAGCTATATTAAGTTTTAATTCCAAACTTCAGTATACAAAATAAACTCTTAGTTTGTTGGTATAAACAACATTGATGGGAGAAAATAATAATTTAAGAAGTAATAAGAAGTTTAATATATGTAGCAAACGAGAAAACAAAAATATTAAGTCTTACCATTGTTTCAAGTGCATGCAAAATATGTTAATGACTTTTGCTAACCTTTCACATATTTAAAATATAAATATGTGAAACAGAACATATACCGTACATATTATTGTTTATAACTATTATATTTTTTATATATAATGCATAATTCAGATTTGTGTTTAAATGCAAATTGTTTCGTTGATAAGCATAATTTGACTTTAACTATGTACGTATTCATTACTCCAGTTATATTGATATTCCGTTTTTTGCTCCATTTGTTCTGTCTAGAATTTGTATTATTTAAAAAAAACCTTAGTTCAAAAGTTTTTTTAAAATCTTTTCTTTCTTTTCTTTCTTTTTCAGTTTAGGGTACAGTCTAATTTAATTAAATAAATTCTCATATAATATTCGAAAATACTATGTTGGTCGTGTTGTAATTTTTTGCGTGATAAAAGTGTCCAACGCTGTTCCTTATACAAATTTACACTTCGTGTCCTTTTCCCTAACAGCTCATTTTATGTAGACTAATGGTCGGCATGGTTGGGGAATCAAAATTATTTGGCCAATGTAGTTCGTAGTGTCTGTTAGCCAGCCAACCAATTTGCCGTTATTTATTGGACAGGTTATCTTGGCCAACCAACAATTTACCGTTATTTATTCGACAGGTTAACTTGGCCAACCAACAATTTGCCGTCATTTATCCGATAGTGGAGACGAGTGGAGTTCAGAAGGGGGTGGCATGTGTGTAACGCAAGCTTACACAACCCCACATTATTTGAGGGAAGTGCCAAAAGGAACTGTGTTTAGGGAATGCGATTTTTTTAACCAAAAAAAATTCTTCTGAAATAATAAATGAAATAAAAATTACATATCAAATGTAAGTGATATTAATAACTAGAAAATGTTGATAGAATATATCAATATTTAAAATTGTTGTGTATATTCACATTCCCTAGCTTGCGAACTATTGGGTTCTTTTTTTATGGTCACTTGCCCCGTCAGTGACTTCTTTCAAATACATGGCTTACTACTGCCCACTGTATATATGGATGTCTTCCACCATCAGACAAATTTATATTATTAATTACTTTGATTCCCGGAAGGAAATCACACCTCCCATCCTGAAAGAGAGACAATACAGGATAAAAATCTGTACTTACCACACAGCCCGATGAAAAAGGATTCAAGAAAAAGAAATAATAATAATAATAGTAATCCTCTTTCCTGTGAATGACTACAAAATCACTTTTATTCTTGTTTATAAACCAATATGATTTAGAAATGCCCTACAAACGTCTTCTATCTGAAACTAATGTTTATTATTCACTTGTGATCACACAACAAAACAAAAAAAATTTTTTTTTTACTGTTCGTGCGCACTATAAATTGAAATGTTGGACATTATCCTTCTTCCAGTGTCTCAAAGAAATATAAATGGAAGTTCCTATAACCTGACAGTTTATGGAGTAGAGTATTTGTTCAGCTAAACACACTTATTTTCGATTTTATCTCACATATTAGACTTTTTATTTTATTTAGAAATATTTTTTTTAAGTCTGTGATGAGTCTAGTTTCTGCAGAAATACTAACTGATGCTCTGCGACTAGTAACACTGTTTGTTGTCTAATTACTTATTTTTATGTCTTGAAATATTCATAGTTTTTTAAAAAAAACACACACAAACTTTGCCTCCGAGAACACAGGCATTATCACCAGTTTTCTGAAGTTGCATTGCCAGTTAACTTTCCACTATAGTCTCCTGGTCAGTTTTGTCTGAGAAGACCACCCTCTTCACACTTCAAACAAAAACACACCAACTGCTCCTCGTTTCTCCCTCCAGTCATCTCAAAACTGTCGCTCTCTCTCTCCCCCGCGACTCCATTCCAGATATCCTATTTCGGAAAGGGACGCTGTTTGTCCGTTGGTTTCTTTCACGCTTTCTTAAAAAGAATCTTGTGGAAAACTTCAGGCTTTTCTTCCTTGCGTTATTATAATGTCACTTCTAAGTAAGTCACTGCACATACAGAAGTTCTATACTAATTGATATATATATATATATACTCAATATACTCACTTCTATCTATTTGAAAAACTTTTTTTTATTGTTTGTAGAAGTCCGGTTATTTGTTTTCTTTTAAATTTGAACTAGGCACTGAATTTTCTGATTATATTTAGTTATATGTTTAAAAAATAAAAATATTATAGAAAACATGTAAAAATACTCATATAGACTAACATAGCACATCTAAATACACCTGTTATCACTTGAAAGTGATTATTAGGTTGAATTCTTTTTCGGCTGGGTGGCATCGTCCACTCTCAGGCGAGAAGCACAACAGTCCTTCTAGATGCCAAAGTAATCACTTTATGAAATGAAATTTTACATTTACTTTAAATGAATGAGGGCGCGTAAGGGTAATATATTTATATAAGTACGGCAATTCCAAGAGCATTTGGAAATTCATCTATTTAATTATATATCAAATAAAAGAAATATCAATACGTTAAATGCAAAATTCAAATATCAATATGTAAATAGGTAAGATTTGCATATTGAAAAATAATAAAATTGCATATTATTATCAAATTGCACTTGGGAAAGGTGTGCCTTTCACAATCCCCCCTTTGAAATTTTAGAATATTATGAACATAATCTTATAGAATTTCACCATTCGTAAAATTAAGGTATTTTAAATGACAAAATAAGTTTCTGAAAATCTTATACATTCTTATAATATACACTGTAGTCGTATATCTCATATCCAACATAAATAAAGAAATTATATGTAATTTTAAAATGAAAACACTAATACTGATAATAATAATTATTATTTTACTTATCATTAGAAATTGAAAAGTTACTTATTGAACTACACAAGTCAATTAATTAGCTTACAAATTAGATACCTAAATGAATATATCAACCATTGATTTATGTAACTGAATTTTTTTTTTACTACTTAATGAACATATATACAAAAATACTACTTAGACAAGAGTAACAGTTCCTTTTTACCTATTACTATCTTTCCATTTCCATATGTTTCTTAATTTTCATCTGCTTTCTTTTCTTGTACATCTCGTTGATTGTACTTCTTCAACAGGTATGCATTTCTTTTGATAGTTTCCTGTTCTTTATTAGGATTCATTAAAGTGTACACATTCGTATCTGTTCTGCTGATTACTTTCCAAGGGCCTGAATATAACAACATTAATTTCTTTGACACGCCTGCAAATGCATCAGACTTTGGAAAAACTCGTACCAGAACCAATTCTCCTATTTCATATTGTACAGTTTTTTGGTGTGCATCGAAATATTTCTTCCTGGCCATTGCCTTCTTCTTCAGGTTTCTATGTGCGAGTTCCACAAAGTACTCAGCATTTGTTGGTCTTTCAACCTCCGGAACTTCAAATAACTTGGCGACTTCGCTGGTCGAAGAAACTCCCAAGTGAACCTCATAAGGAGATAGTTGAGTGCTCAGATGTTTTGCAGAATTGAGACATCTTTCTACTTTATTCAAGTATTTTGGCCAAGACTTCTGAGTGGTGTAACAGTATTTTCGCAACATGCGTACTGTACTCTTCACAGCTGTTTCTGCCATCTCACCCTGTGGATAATAAGGTGTGCTCATTAAGTGTTTTAGGCCTAATGACGTCATTTCTCTCTTCCACCTCTCCAAGGTAAACTGTGAACCTCTGTCCGTCAGTAGGAATTCGGCATTCGGGCATAGCTTCAAAAATTCTTTTAATTTCACAAGGGTAGTCTCTGTAGTTGCTCGCTTGCACGCGTAGTCCCACTAATTTAGAAAAGGCATCTAAGAATACTAAAATGTACTTCACGCCTCCAATTCCTGTCACCAAAGGCCCACAGAAATCGGCACAGAGGAAAACACCTTTCTTATTTGGGACTAGTGGATTTAATGGGCCACTTGTATAGCATGCAGGGGGATTCGCCCGCTGACATATCTGGCATGTTCCACAGTATTTTCTTATAGTTTGCCTCATCTTTGGCCATACATAGCATTCAGACAGTTGTGGTACAAGCTTACTCGCTGAAAGATGGCCACGTTCATCGTGATAAAAGTTTAGAAGAGGTTTCACCATCACTTCAGGAATGCATATTCGCACTCCATTATTATCTCGCTTACAAAACCTCCCATTCAAAACTTCGTATGTATGCGCTCTTCCTTTTACTTTTCTGGATATTTCTTTACCTTCAACGGCCTTCTTCAGTTTTCCATAGAAGGGATCAGACGTCTGCATTTCAGGTAAAATTGAAATTAAATTTCTTAATTCACATGGTACCTCTTCCAGTATTCCCATTAATGTTTCTTTCAAGATAGGTTTTGAGTCAATCTCTACATCGAGATCTTCACTAGGCGGATATCTTGAATGGAAATCAGCCTTGTTGCCGTTTGAAGGAACGTGTTCAAATATGAAATCTAAATTTGCTAAAGCGAGAACCCAACGCGTAATACGTTGGTTCGTGAGCCTGCATAGAAGTATAAATTTGAGAGCATGATGATCAGATCGTATCCGAAAACGCCTGCCTATCAAGTATTGTTTGAACTTTGACACACCTTCAATTAGTGCCGCAAATTCTTTCTCCGTTATTGTATAGTTTTTCTGTGGCCCAGAGAACACTCGGGATGACATCCCTATGACATGTGTGTCACCATTGTCATCGATTTGGTACAACAGGCTTGAACAAGCCCGATCAGATGCATCAACCTCTAAAATCATCTCTCTGTCTTGCATAGGTTTCTTAAGAACAACTTCCTCTTCAAATATTTCCTTAATTTTGTCAAGTGCAGTTTGGTGGCAGGCTGTCCACTTGTATTTGACACCTTTCTTTAATAATTGGAAAAGTGGATATAGGACTTCAGAGTATTTGTTACTGAAACATCGGTAGTAACCAAGATAACCAATTAATTTCCTCAATTCTTTAACGTTACGAGGTGCACGAAAATCTATTACTTTCTGTATTTTCGTTTTATCCTTACCAATCCCTTCCTGTGATAACTCATATCCCAATATTTTTATCTTAGTGCGTGCAAACTCACATTTCTTTAGCCTTAGTGTCACTCCACCCTTTCTTAACAAAGTTAACACCTTGTCAAGGTGCATCAGGTGTTCTTCGAAGCTTGTAGAAGCGATAAGGGTGTCATCCACGTAACTATTGCAGTACTGTTTGACTTCGTCACCGAGCACTTGATCTAGTGCTCTTATACACGAGGATAAACTAGTCTTTGTTCCAAACGGCAATTTAACAAAGCAATACGAAATACCTTCATGTACGAAACCCAGGTATTTCTGATCTTGTTCTCTGACACGGACCTGAACAAAAAATTCTACAAGATCTATTTTGCTAAACATGAACTTATCACTCAGTTCCTGTAAAAGATCGAGAGGAGGGACAGGCTGGTCTGTTTCTCCCCGCATAATTTCTCCAAGTTTCCTCCCATCGATACATACTCTTACCTTACCATTGGATTTAGGAACACATACTAACGGATTACTAAAGGAGCTGGGACATTTTTTTATAATGCCCCAAGCTAACCACCTGTTAATTTCATTCTTAACCTGGTTTTTGAATTTTACAGGAAATGGGTACATTTTCGACTTTATAGGAGTGTATTCAGTTAATTCGATCTTGTGTTCATAACCTTTTATACATCCAGGCTTTTCGTCAAATATCTCTTTATGTTTTACGAGGAGAGATGCTAGCTTGGACTTCTGAGATTTTGACAAATTTTCATATGCATCAACGTGGTTAATTATATCATCGTCGGTGGCCTTCGTCTCGACTCTAAGCCAGTCAGACGGTGTCAAGACAATAGTCTCCAACTCAGAGGCGGTTGGGAATTTCCTTACATCCAATCTTTGTACTGGGGTGCTTTCGCTTGACCTGTCCCCAAACATACTCAGGGCCACATTTTTAGTTTCTGTATGTCTTTCTAAAGCATAAATATCATCATGAAATTGGCCTGTATCTTGAACGTTACCACCGTCGAGAACTTCTTCGATATTGCGTAATACAAGATCATGATTATCAATTTCCACGTCTTTGAAGCTAACTTCGACTTCATAGGGTCGCTGCAAAACTAGCACGCCTCTCCCATAATCCAAGATGGCACTTGATTCTGCGAAAAATTGAGAGCCAATAATAAGATCTCTATTTAGACCACTTACTATTATCCCTACAGTCTGAAATGTTTTCCCATTAATGGTGATTTCTAGCATCGTTTGTCCTTTTATTACTGCAATTTTCTTACCAAATGCTGAGGTAACTTTCATATTGTTTGCCTTTAAATACGCAGGTGGTGGAACACAGTTCCTCACAGTGTCCCATAGCTTCTCACTGATAGCTGAAATCGAAGACCCAGAATCCAATAGTGCATTAACTGAGTGAGCAAAGATTAACACGTTAATTTCTGGCAAAGTTATAATGTTATTTCTTGCTACTGGTTCATCTCTTGTATCTAAAAGTTGGTCGAAAATTCCATTAACATGGTCAAAAGTTTCTTTATTCAAGGGGACTCTCTTTCCACTTCTTAATATTAAATGAAGATTATTTTGTTCCGAACTACATGATGATTCAAAATGTCTCTTGTTCTTTATTTGTTCACACATATTACATTTTATACAACTTTCATCTAACGTGGACTCTACCTCTTTTATAGACGTTTCGTAACTATTGACACCCTCATTTGTTTTTTCTAGCACACCCTGGGATGAGTAGTTTGCCAGCTGGACATTATGTGAAATACTCTGTACATCCGTATCCTGCTGTTCCCAAGCGTGTGCTCTTCTTCCTCACTGATTGTTGGAAGAGCTACTGCTGGAATTTCCGCTATTTCCATACACTTGACCTGCCTGAGACTCACCCTGTGAGTCATATGTTTCGAGTAACTGAATCTGTTCTTCATCGCTGTAGTCTCCTCTATTATTTTGACCCCTAAACCTATTTATACGCTGATTTCCTCTCGAACCGCGCTGAGAATTTCTATTGGAATGTCCATTGTGATTGCTACTAATATTATGGTTTCTTACAGTACGTCCACGGTTACTGGTACTGGCCTCAGAATTTTGCGTATGTGTTTCATTTCGTTCTAGTCTCCTATTGCTGTTTCGAGTGTAGGGTCTCTGATTGTGTCTATCATTTCTTTCATACCGATGTGGTTTCTTTTGATTTCGTTTCTCACGAGTTACTTGCATCATATTTAGACTCTTCTTTGACTGGTAGCTGTCACGTTCTCGATAGCTGGTTTGGATTTCGTTTACTACAGCAAGCATCTCAGATATCCTTTTTGGTTTAGCTGCCACCACTATACGAAACATCCACTGAGGTAATTGTCTTGGAAGAACCTTCAGTAAAGTTTCTTCATCCATTGGAGGATCCAGCACAGAATTTTGATGTAATAGAGTCAACAAGTAATCAGAGGTGTGCTGCTTGTTGACTTTTGGATCATAATGGCTGGTAAGTATATTTGCCCTCAGTGTTGCCAGCCTCTCATGATTTAAGTACGTAGATTTGAATTGGGTAATAAACTCTTCATATGTGGTTATTTTGTTCTGCATTACCTTAAACCAACACAATGCAGAGCCCTTGAGAGTTCTTGGTATAAAAGACAAACGTAATTCTGGAGCTACACCTGTTAATTCAAAATAATTATCCAAATCAATCATAAAACCATAAGTTTGAGCCTCATCTTCCATGCCTTTGTATACAGGTAAACTTAAGTCTCTGTGCATAAACGAGGACATGACTGATGTAAGTTGGACTAGATTGCTGTCAGTCTGTGTGACCGGTGATGCTGGTGGCGGAGTTACAAGTGAAGGAAATACATTTTCAGGCACAGTTCTAGAGCTTGACGGAACTGACTCATTTCTCGGTGTCGGTGATGTCACAGGTTGTGACACGGAACTGCTCGTACCCGGACCAAGCTTTGTAGCAATTAAAACTTCAGTTTCCTTACGAAGTGTTTCCTGAAATTTCGACATATTATTATCGACGTTAGTATACAGTGCATCTATCGAGTCTTGCGTCTTGGAAGCAATATCTCTCATTCTATTATTCATACCTTCTTCCATATCATTTATCTTTTCTCCTAATTGTTCTGATACTGTTGCCTGGGCAGTCAGAATTTCATTTCTGAGCTCATCGCGTAACTCGTCCTGACCAATGGTAAGCTGGTCTACTCGGTGGTCAAATTCGATTCGTGAACGCTCTAGCCTGGTCTGTAAATCGGTAGTCCGCTCATCTAGATTACCTAACTTAGTATTAAATTCTGACCTAATTTCTTTAATCGAATTTTCCAATGAGGTTTTCAACTCGCAATTGGATAACTCTAATCTCTCATGCACGTCATTCAATGAATTCCTAAGGTCATCCTGTAATTGTCGAGTAGTATTCTCTAAGGATTCTTGTAATTTATTTTCCAAATTTTTGTTAGAGTCACGCAATTTACTCTCTAAATCTGTACTAGTCGTTTGCAACTGAGGTTCTACTTTTACCAATGAATTTTTCATTTCAAGCAATAGGCCTAATATCTGATTCATGGTGGCGGTATTCGATTCTTCCGATCGTGACTCCGTATTTCCCGTTTCCTTTTCTCTATTTCCCGCAATACTAACATTGCTAACTGTACTTTCTGCATTAGTTGTGTTTTCGAAATATTCTTCCCCCTCGGGACTGACATGCTGCGCGTCGTCTAGATTTGATACTTTTCCCTCCATTTTCTTCAACTGCAACCTAGTTATTACCATACGAATAGATATAAGATAAACTCTAGTACTCTAAAAGAAAACACTTTTTTTAACATGTACTTGTAAAACTTTTTCTCTCCCCCCTTACACTCTACTCGAGTTCAATAGCTTCGACACATGACATAAATGCAACAATTTCCACTGAACACAGGCAAACATTCAAAACAATACATTTTTCAATAAACAAAAGCATGAAAATACACTACAACAATTTAGAGTAAATGCAAACCATCAAAACATACTAGAATAATTTCTCATGCTCTTGGAATTGAATTTGGAATGATATTCATAATCCCGAAAACTTAGGCCAAAACAGTGTCTGATGGATTTTTGTTAGCCCCACGCTGGGCGCCAAAATTTTTTGTGTAACGCAAGCTTACACAACCCCACATTATTTGAGGGAAGTGCCAAAAGGAACTGTGTTTAGGGAATGCGATTTTTTTAACCAAAAAAAAATTCTTCCGAAATAATAAATGAAATAAAAATTACATATCAAATGTAAGTGATATTAATAACTAGAAAATGTTGATAGAATATATCAATATTTAAAATTGTTGTGTATATTCACATTCCCTAGCTTGCGAACTAGTGGGTTCTTTTTTTATGGTCACTTGCCCCGTCAGTGACTTCTTCCAAATACATGGCTTACTACTGCCCACTGTATATATGGATGTCTTCCACCATCAGACAAATTTATATTATTAATTACTTTGATTCCCGGAAGGAAATCACACCTCCCATCCTGAAAGAGAGACAATACAGGATAAAAACTGTACTTACCACACAGCCTGATGAAAAGGATTCAAGAAAAAGAAATAATAATAATAATAATAGTAATCCTCTTTCCTGTGAATGACTACAAAATCACTTTTATTCTTGTTTATAAACCAATATGATTTAGAAATGCCCTACAAACGTCTTCTATCTGAAACTAATGTTTATTATTCACTTGTGATCACACAACAAAACAAAATTTTTTTTTACTGTTCGTGCGCACTATAAATTGAAATGTTGGACATTATCCTTCTTCCAGTGTCTCAAAGAAATATAAATGGAAGTTCCTATAACCTGACAGTTTATGGAGTAGAGTATTTGTTCAGCTAAACACACTTATTTTCGATTTTATCACACATATTAGACTTTTTATTTTATTTAGAAATATTTTTTTTAAGTCTGTGATGAGTCTAGTTTCTGCAGAAATACTAACTGATGCTCTGCGACTAGTAACACTGTTTGTTGTCTAATTACTTATTTTTATGTCTTGAAATATTCATAGTTTTTTAAAAAAAACACACACAAACTTTGCCTCCGAGAACACAGGCATTATCACCAGTTTTCTGAAGTTGCATTGCCAGTTAACTTTCCACTATAGTCTCCTGGTCAGTTTTGTCTGAGAAGACCACCCTCTTCACACTTCAAACAAAAACACACCAACTGCTCCTCGTTTCTCCCTCCAGTCATCTCAAAACTGTCGCTCTCTCTCTCCCCCGCGACTCCATTCCAGATATCCTATTTCGGAAAGGGACGCTGTTTGTCCGTTGGTTTCTTTCACGCTTTCTTAAAAAGAATCTTGTGGAAAACTTCAGGCTTTTCTTCCTTGCGTTATTATAATGTCACTTCTAAGTAAGTCACTGCACATACAGAAGTTCTATACTAATTGATATATATATATATATACTCAATATACTCACTTCTATCTATTTGAAAAACTTTTTTTTATTGTTTGTAGAAGTCCGGTTATTTGTTTTCTTTTAAATTTGAACTAGGCACTGAATTTTCTGATTATATTTAGTTATATGTTTAAAAAATAAAAATATTATAGAAAACATGTAAAAATACTCATATAGACTAACATAGCACATCTAAATACACCTGTTATCACTTGAAAGTGATTATTAGGTTGAATTCTTTTTCGGCTGGGTGGCATCGTCCACTCTCAGGCGAGAAGCACAACAGTCCTTCTAGATGCCAAAGTAATCACTTTATGAAATGAAATTTTACATTTACTTTAAATGAATGAGGGCGCGTAAGGGTAATATATTTATATAAGTACGGCAATTCCAAGAGCATTTGGAAATTCATCTATTTAATTATATATCAAATAAAAGAAATATCAATACGTTAAATGCAAAATTCAAATATCAATATGTAAATAGGTAAGATTTGCATATTGAAAAATAATAAAATTGCATATTATTATCAAATTGCACTTGGGAAAGGTGTGCCTTTCACAATCCCCCCTTTGAAATTTTAGAATATTATGAACATAATCTTATAGAATTTCACCATTCGTAAAATTAAGGTATTTTAAATGACAAAATAAGTTTCTGAAAATCTTATACATTCTTATAATATACACTGTAGTCGTATATCTCATATCCAACATAAATAAAGAAATTATATGTAATTTTAAAATGAAAACACTAATACTGATAATAATAATTATTATTTTACTTATCATTAGAAATTGAAAAGTTACTTATTGAACTACACAAGTCAATTAATTAGCTTACAAATTAGATACCTAAATGAATATATCAACCATTGATTTATGTAACTGAATTTTTTTTTTACTACTTAATGAACATATATACAAAAATACTACTTAGACAAGAGTAACAGTTCCTTTTTACCTATTACTATCTTTCCATTTCCATATGTTTCTTAATTTTCATCTGCTTTCTTTTCTTGTACATCTCGTTGATTGTACTTCTTCAACAGGTATGCATTTCTTTTGATAGTTTCCTGTTCTTTATTAGGATTCATTAAAGTGTACACATTCGTATCTGTTCTGCTGATTACTTTCCAAGGGCCTGAATATAACAACATTAATTTCTTTGACACGCCTGCAAATGCATCAGACTTTGGAAAAACTCGTACCAGAACCAATTCTCCTATTTCATATTGTACAGTTTTTTGGTGTGCATCGAAATATTTCTTCCTGGCCATTGCCTTCTTCTTCAGGTTTCTATGTGCGAGTTCCACAAAGTACTCAGCATTTGTTGGTCTTTCAACCTCCGGAACTTCAAATAACTTGGCGACTTCGCTGGTCGAAGAAACTCCCAAGTGAACCTCATAAGGAGATAGTTGAGTGCTCAGATGTTTTGCAGAATTGAGACATCTTTCTACTTTATTCAAGTATTTTGGCCAAGACTTCTGAGTGGTGTAACAGTATTTTCGCAACATGCGTACTGTACTCTTCACAGCTGTTTCTGCCATCTCACCCTGTGGATAATAAGGTGTGCTCATTAAGTGTTTTAGGCCTAATGACGTCATTTCTCTCTTCCACCTCTCCAAGGTAAACTGTGAACCTCTGTCCGTCAGTAGGAATTCGGCATTCGGGCATAGCTTCAAAAATTCTTTTAATTTCACAAGGGTAGTCTCTGTAGTTGCTCGCTTGCACGCGTAGTCCCACTAATTTAGAAAAGGCATCTAAGAATACTAAAATGTACTTCACGCCTCCAATTCCTGTCACCAAAGGCCCACAGAAATCGGCACAGAGGAAAACACCTTTCTTATTTGGGACTAGTGGATTTAATGGGCCACTTGTATAGCATGCAGGGGGATTCGCCCGCTGACATATCTGGCATGTTCCACAGTATTTTCTTATAGTTTGCCTCATCTTTGGCCATACATAGCATTCAGACAGTTGTGGTACAAGCTTACTCGCTGAAAGATGGCCACGTTCATCGTGATAAAAGTTTAGAAGAGGTTTCACCATCACTTCAGGAATGCATATTCGCACTCCATTATTATCTCGCTTACAAAACCTCCCATTCAAAACTTCGTATGTATGCGCTCTTCCTTTTACTTTTCTGGATATTTCTTTACCTTCAACGGCCTTCTTCAGTTTTCCATAGAAGGGATCAGACGTCTGCATTTCAGGTAAAATTGAAATTAAATTTCTTAATTCACATGGTACCTCTTCCAGTATTCCCATTAATGTTTCTTTCAAGATAGGTTTTGAGTCAATCTCTACATCGAGATCTTCACTAGGCGGATATCTTGAATGGAAATCAGCCTTGTTGCCGTTTGAAGGAACGTGTTCAAATATGAAATCTAAATTTGCTAAAGCGAGAACCCAACGCGTAATACGTTGGTTCGTGAGCCTGCATAGAAGTATAAATTTGAGAGCATGATGATCAGATCGTATCCGAAAACGCCTGCCTATCAAGTATTGTTTGAACTTTGACACACCTTCAATTAGTGCCGCAAATTCTTTCTCCGTTATTGTATAGTTTTTCTGTGGCCCAGAGAACACTCGGGATGACATCCCTATGACATGTGTGTCACCATTGTCATCGATTTGGTACAACAGGCTTGAACAAGCCCGATCAGATGCATCAACCTCTAAAATCATCTCTCTGTCTTGCATAGGTTTCTTAAGAACAACTTCCTCTTCAAATATTTCCTTAATTTTGTCAAGTGCAGTTTGGTGGCAGGCTGTCCACTTGTATTTGACACCTTTCTTTAATAATTGGAAAAGTGGATATAGGACTTCAGAGTATTTGTTACTGAAACATCGGTAGTAACCAAGATAACCAATTAATTTCCTCAATTCTTTAACGTTACGAGGTGCACGAAAATCTATTACTTTCTGTATTTTCGTTTTATCCTTACCAATCCCTTCCTGTGATAACTCATATCCCAATATTTTTATCTTAGTGCGTGCAAACTCACATTTCTTTAGCCTTAGTGTCACTCCACCCTTTCTTAACAAAGTTAACACCTTGTCAAGGTGCATCAGGTGTTCTTCGAAGCTTGTAGAAGCGATAAGGGTGTCATCCACGTAACTATTGCAGTACTGTTTGACTTCGTCACCGAGCACTTGATCTAGTGCTCTTATACACGAGGATAAACTAGTCTTTGTTCCAAACGGCAATTTAACAAAGCAATACGAAATACCTTCATGTACGAAACCCAGGTATTTCTGATCTTGTTCTCTGACACGGACCTGAACAAAAAATTCTACAAGATCTATTTTGCTAAACATGAACTTATCACTCAGTTCCTGTAAAAGATCGAGAGGAGGGACAGGCTGGTCTGTTTCTCCCCGCATAATTTCTCCAAGTTTCCTCCCATCGATACATTCTCTTACCTTACCATTGGATTTAGGAACACATACTAACGGATTACTAAAGGAGCTGGGACATTTTTTTATAATGCCCCAAGCTAACCACCTGTTAATTTCATTCTTAACCTGGTTTTTGAATTTTACAGGAAATGGGTACATTTTCGACTTTATAGGAGTGTATTCAGTTAATTCGATCTTGTGTTCATAACCTTTTATACATCCAGGCTTTTCGTCAAATATCTCTTTATGTTTTACGAGGAGAGATGCTAGCTTGGACTTCTGAGATTTTGACAAATTTTCATATGCATCAACGTGGTTAATTATATCATCGTCGGTGGCCTTCGTCTCGACTCTAAGCCAGTCAGACGGTGTCAAGACAATAGTCTCCAACTCAGAGGCGGTTGGGAATTTCCTTACATCCAATCTTTGTACTGGGGTGCTTTCGCTTGACCTGTCCCCAAACATACTCAGGGCCACATTTTTAGTTTCTGTATGTCTTTCTAAAGCATACATATCATCATGAAATTGGCCTGTATCTTGAACGTTACCACCGTCGAGAACTTCTTCGATATTGCGTAATACAAGATCATGATTATCAATTTCCACGTCTTTGAAGCTAACTTCGACTTCATAGGGTCGCTGCAAAACTAGCACGCCTCTCCCATAATCCAAGATGGCACTTGATTCTGCGAAAAATTGAGAGCCAATAATAAGATCTCTATTTAGACCACTTACTATTATCCCTACAGTCTGAAATGTTTTCCCATTAATGGTGATTTCTAGCATCGTTTGTCCTTTTATTACTGCAATTTTCTTACCAAATGCTGAGGTAACTTTCATATTGTTTGCCTTTAAATACGCAGGTGGTGGAACACAGTTCCTCACAGTGTCCCATAGCTTCTCACTGATAGCTGAAATCGAAGACCCAGAATCCAATAGTGCATTAACTGAGTGAGCAAAGATTAACACGTTAATTTCTGGCAAAGTTATAATGTTATTTCTTGCTACTGGTTCATCTCTTGTATCTAAAAGTTGGTCGAAAATTCCATTAACATGGTCAAAAGTTTCTTTATTCAAGGGGACTCTCTTTCCACTTCTTAATATTAAATGAAGATTATTTTGTTCCGAACTACATGATGATTCAAAATGTCTCTTGTTCTTTATTTGTTCACACATATTACATTTTATACAACTTTCATCTAACGTGGACTCTACCTCTTTTATAGACGTTTCGTAACTATTGACACCCTCATTTGTTTTTTCTAGCACACCCTGGGATGAGTAGTTTGCCAGCTGGACATTATGTGAAATACTCTGTACATCCGTATCCTGCTGTTCCCAAGCGTGTGCTCTTCTTCCTCACTGATTGTTGGAAGAGCTACTGCTGGAATTTCCGCTATTTCCATACACTTGACCTGCCTGAGACTCACCCTGTGAGTCATATGTTTCGAGTAACTGAATCTGTTCTTCATCGCTGTAGTCTCCTCTATTATTTTGACCCCTAAACCTATTTATACGCTGATTTCCTCTCGAACCGCGCTGAGAATTTCTATTGGAATGTCCATTGTGATTGCTACTAATATTATGGTTTCTTACAGTACGTCCACGGTTACTGGTACTGGCCTCAGAATTTTGCGTATGTGTTTCATTTCGTTCTAGTCTCCTATTGCTGTTTCGAGTGTAGGGTCTCTGATTGTGTCTATCATTTCTTTCATACCGATGTGGTTTCTTTTGATTTCGGTTCTCACGAGTTACTTGCATCATATTTAGACTCTTCTTTGACTGGTAGCTGTCACGTTCTCGATAGCTGGTTTGGATTTCGTTTACTACAGCAAGCATCTCAGATATCCTTTTTGGTTTAGCTGCCACCACTATACGAAACATCCACTGAGGTAATTGTCTTGGAAGAACCTTCAGTAAAGTTTCTTCATCCATTGGAGGATCCAGCACAGAATTTTGATGTAATAGAGTCAACAAGTAATCAGAGGTGTGCTGCTTGTTGACTTTTGGATCATAATGGCTGGTAAGTATATTTGCCCTCAGTGTTGCCAGCCTCTCATGATTCAAGTACGTAGATTTGAATTGGGTAATAAACTCTTCATATGTGGTTATTTTGTTCTGCATTACCTTAAACCAACACAATGCAGAGCCCTTGAGAGTTCTTGGTATAAAAGACAAACGTAATTCTGGAGCTACACCTGTTAATTCAAAATAATTATCCAAATCAATCATAAAACCATAAGTTTGAGCCTCATCTTCCATGCCTTTGTATACAGGTAAACTTAAGTCTCTGTGCATAAACGAGGACATGACTGATGTAAGTTGGACTAGATTGCTGTCAGTCTGTGTGACCGGTGATGCTGGTGGCGGAGTTACAAGTGAAGGAAATACATTTTCAGGCACAGTTCTAGAGCTTGACGGAACTGACTCATTTCTCGGTGTCGGTGATGTCACAGGTTGTGACACGGAACTGCTCGTACCCGGACCAAGCTTTGTAGCAATTAAAACTTCAGTTTCCTTACGAAGTGTTTCCTGAAATTTCGACATATTATTATCGACGTTAGTATACAGTGCATCTATCGAGTCTTGCGTCTTGGAAGCAATATCTCTCATTCTATTATTCATACCTTCTTCCATATCATTTATCTTTTCTCCTAATTGTTCTGATACTGTTGCCTGGGCAGTCAGAATTTCATTTCTGAGCTCATCGCGTAACTCGTCCTGACCAATGGTAAGCTGGTCTACTCGGTGGTCAAATTCGATTCGTGAACGCTCTAGCCTGGTCTGTAAATCGGTAGTCCGCTCATCTAGATTACCTAACTTAGTATTAAATTCTGACCTAATTTCTTTAATCGAATTTTCCAATGAGGTTTTCAACTCGCAATTGGATAACTCTAATCTCTCATGCACGTCATTCAATGAATTCCTAAGGTCATCCTGTAATTGTCGAGTAGTATTCTCTAAGGATTCTTGTAATTTATTTTCCAAATTTTTGTTAGAGTCACGCAATTTACTCTCTAAATCTGTACTAGTCGTTTGCAACTGAGGTTCTACTTTTACCAATGAATTTTTCATTTCAAGCAATAGGCCTAATATCTGATTCATGGTGGCGGTATTCGATTCTTCCGATCGTGACTCCGTATTTCCCGTTTCCTTTTCTCTATTTCCCGCAATACTAACATTGCTAACTGTACTTTCTGCATTAGTTGTGTTTTCGAAATATTCTTCCCCCTCGGGACTGACATGCTGCGCGTCGTCTAGATTTGATACTTTTCCCTCCATTTTCTTCAACTGCAACCTAGTTATTACCATACGAATAGATATAAGATAAACTCTAGTACTCTAAAAGAAAACACTTTTTTTAACATGTACTTGTAAAACTTTTTCTCTCCCCCCTTAAACTCTACTCGAGTTCAATAGCTTCGACACATGACATAAATGCAACAATTTCCACTGAACACAGGCAAACATTCAAAACAATACATTTTTCAATAAACAAAAGCATGAAAATACACTACAACAATTTAGAGTAAATGCAAACCATCAAAACATACTAGAATAATTTCTCATGCTCTTGGAATTGAATTTGGAATGATATTCATAATCCCGAAAACTTAGGCCAAAACAGTGTCTGATGGATTTTTGTTAGCCCCACGCTGGGCGCCAAAATTTTTTGTGTAACGCAAGCTTACACAACCCCACATTATTTGAGGGAAGTGCCAAAAGGAACTGTGTTTAGGGAATGCGATTTTTTTAACCAAAAAAAAATTCTTCCGAAATAATAAATGAAATAAAAATTACATATCAAATGTAAGTGATATTAATAACTAGAAAATGTTGATAGAATATATCAATATTTAAAATTGTTGTGTATATTCACATTCCCTAGCTTGCGAACTAGTGGGTTCTTTTTTTATGGTCACTTGCCCCGTCAGTGACTTCTTCCAAATACATGGCTTACTACTGCCCACTGTATATATGGATGTCTTCCACCATCAGACAAATTTATATTATTAATTACTTTGATTCCCGGAAGGAAATCACACCTCCCATCCTGAAAGAGAGACAATACAGGATAAAAACTGTACTTACCACACAGCCTGATGAAAAGGATTCAAGAAAAAGAAATAATAATAATAATAGTAATCCTCTTTCCTGTGAATGACTACAAAATCACTTTTATTCTTGTTTATAAACCAATATGATTTAGAAATGCCCTACAAACGTCTTCTATCTGAAACTAATGTTTATTATTCACTTGTGATCACACAACAAAACAAATTTTTTTTTTTACTGTTCGTGCGCACTATAAATTGAAATGTTGGACATTATCCTTCTTCCAGTGTCTCAAAGAAATATAAATGGAAGTTCCTATAACCTGACAGTTTATGGAGTAGAGTATTTGTTCAGCTAAACACACTTATTTTCGATTTTATCACACATATTAGACTTTTTATTTTATTTAGAAATATTTTTTTTAAGTCTGTGATGAGTCTAGTTTCTGCAGAAATACTAACTGATGCTCTGCGACTAGTAACACTGTTTGTTGTCTAATTACTTATTTTTATGTCTTGAAATATTCATAGTTTTTTAAAAAAAACACACACAAACTTTGCCTCCGAGAACACAGGCATTATCACCAGTTTTCTGAAGTTGCATTGCCAGTTAACTTTCCACTATAGTCTCCTGGTCAGTTTTGTCTGAGAAGACCACCCTCTTCACACTTCAAACAAAAACACACCAACTGCTCCTCGTTTCTCCCTCCAGTCATCTCAAAACTGTCGCTCTCTCTCTCCCCCGCGACTCCATTCCAGATATCCTATTTCGGAAAGGGACGCTGTTTGTCCGTTGGTTTCTTTCACGCTTTCTTAAAAAGAATCTTGTGGAAAACTTCAGGCTTTTCTTCCTTGCGTTATTATAATGTCACTTCTAAGTAAGTCACTGCACATACAGAAGTTCTATACTAATTGATATATATATATATATACTCAATATACTCACTTCTATCTATTTGAAAAACTTTTTTTTATTGTTTGTAGAAGTCCGGTTATTTGTTTTTTTTAAAAATTTGAACTAGGCACTGAATTTTCTGATTATATTTAGTTATATGTTTAAAAAAATAAAAATATTATAGAAAACATGTAAAAATACTCATATAGACTAACATAGCACATCTAAATACACCTGTTATCACTTGAAAGTGATTATTAGGTTGAATTCTTTTTCGGCTGGGTGGCATCGTCCACTCTCAGGCGAGAAGCACAACAGTCCTTCTAGATGCCAAAGTAATCACTTTATGAAATGAAATTTTACATTTACTTTAAATGAATGAGGGCGCGTAAGGGTAATATATTTATATAAGTACGGCAATTCCAAGAGCATTTGGAAATTCATCTATTTAATTATATATCAAATAAAAGAAATATCAATACGTTAAATGCAAAATTCAAATATCAATATGTAAATAGGTAAGATTTGCATATTGAAAAATAATAAAATTGCATATTATTATCAAATTGCACTTGGGAAAGGTGTGCCTTTCACACATGATAAGATAATCGAAAAGACCGATATTAGTGTCCATTCCGTAGTTTTCGTGGTCGCTGAGATGAATAGTGAGACCAAGATCAACCCCATCGGCATCAAGAGTGAAAGAGGGAGAAGAGAGGAGGTAAAAAACGGCGTACCATGTAAAAAATTATCGACAAACGACCGATATTACTGTCAAAATCCATAGTTTTCGAAGCTGGTGAGAGATCTCATATATATATATATATATATATATATATATATATATATATATATATATATATATATATATATATATATATATGTATACATATTAATACTTTCATTGAAACGTATCCTAAGGGGAAGGGGTGTTCAAATACTTTCTATAAAATTTATTCTCATCTTGTGATGAACGAGCATTTCGGCTAGTATTTTCTAAGTTCTAAATACGAGGGTAAGTCAAAAATTATCGCAATTTTGACATAACTTTTCTTACTTTGTTCATATTGACTTCTGTCCTCGTTTATTTTATTGTTATGCTGTTGTGGTCATGCTATGAAAGTTTGATTCTAATTCTTCCATTTGTCTCCCTTTTGTTGGAGATAGATCATGGCCGCTCCATTACAAGTTTGCTTCAAAGAGGGACAAGGAGCAGTGATGCGGTTTTTGTGGTCTGGACTGGAAGGTGTATCAGGGACCGTAATCCATCAAAGACTTTCGTTACAATAGTCAATAGTCACTCATATCTCTAACAGAACCATGTCACGTGCACGCTCAGCCGTAGATGCAAGGATGTTATAAATAGAGGATCTGCCCATATGTATCGTCATCCTATTAAATCGATGAAGCCCCCCCAAAAAACAAAACAAAAAAAAAACGAGCATCGGCACGTCTGATTGGCTACTCTCGTTTCCGCCATCGTCTGATTGGCTACTTTCGTTTCCGCCATGGTTGTTGGCTCAAAACATTGCGTTGGGCGGAGTGGGCAGAGTAGAGGTGGCCAAACAGTGACGTATGGCTTCAAGATTTTGTTGTTAAGGGCAGATCCTCTATTTTATAAGATCCTTGCGCAGATGCTGATCCAGCTTCTTTCTTATGCGTAACATTTATGTGATCATTTTTGATTTTTTCAATCCATTATCAGACGCTCCGTTGCGGCAAGATACTGTTTTCGTATTGTGCCGAAAGTCTTTGATGGATTGCGGCTCCTGATCACAAAATCCGGATCAGTAATCGTTGTTCCTCTTTGGTGCAAACTTCTAATGGAGCGGCCATGATCTATCTGCAACAAAAGAAAGACAAATGGAGGAATTCGGATCCATCTTTCATACCATGACCACAATAGCACAACAATAAAATAAACGAGAACAGAGGTCAGTATGGACAATATAAGAAACGTTATGGCTACCTTACGGATAATTTTTGACTTACCCTGGTAATTAGGCAAAACACTTTTAGTATTACTTTTATTTATTTATTTATTTATTTATTTATTTCCACACCATTCTGAAAAGTACAAAAATCAGGATTAACTTTCAGCAGTGGACTCAGATTTTATAATGCTTTTGATGATGAAAAGTTCACACAAAGAACTCTGTTGTTATTGAAAGCGAAAGAATGTTTGGTTAATACTTGCTTTGATGGACGAATAAATGACATTCCAACATAACATTGAATAACCTTCTTCAACATACTTCTTCCGCAAAAAGAAGAAAAAAAAAGTTATTCTACTCACTCTGTAAGTGTATTGAAACTGCATTACACCTGAGGGTCAACTCTTTTTCAGGGGCGAAGAGCAAAGTACATCAACAGTTGTAGAACTGACAAAAGAATTACGGTGCTGGCTGTTGAGTGCTCTGGGCGATTATTCCTGACAGTACACTCTCCTCACTCAGTCACATGTGATTACGATGGATTCTCTTCCGAAGAGACACCAATGATTTGTCGAGAGTCGAAAGCAGTTATGAGGTCGATTCTTTCGAGGATGCTACATGATCAAGCGTTGCAATTGCCGTGGAAAGGGAATCCGTTATGAATACATAATCTGTTCCGCTGTTGGGACGCCTTAGTTGCTTACGAAAATAAAAGAAAGAAAGAAAAAAAAAAGCTCAGGCGGCGAAGAATGAAGTGATGGATGCCTCGGATAGATGAATGAATGATTAACGGAGTTGCATTCATACATAAATATTCTTTTCTTGCCACTATCTTTTGTTTTCTCTTTGGAAAATGCAACAAAATAGATATACTTCTCGCCTGCATCATGAGGCCACAGTTCCGTTCGAAACTATTATTATCTGATAAATGCTATTGCTCAAACTATGTTACGGTCCTTTCTTTATAAAAGTATTGGGATTACGACGAGGTTGCCCTATCGTGACGGAGATGTCTGACCTGTGTCTCTCTCAAATGTAATTATTTCTTAAGAATTTATTTCCTTGCAAATATTTTGAAAGTTTATCGTAACAGCTTAAATTCAGTGTCAAGAAATGTATGAACACGTTTATCGTACTTTTAACGAAGTAAGTTAGGGACCACGATGGATCAGTGGTAGAACGTTCACCTTTGGTGCCTGAGGTCCTTGGTTTGATCTCAGCTGGCGTCAAGTGAACCTTGTAGTGGACAAACACTGTGTGGTGGTGGGGGTTTCTCGAGGTTTTCCCGTTCCCTCCAACTTCCTTCATTTTACAATTTCCTTCATTTCTCATCATCACCGTCTCCTTTAACCATGGGCGCCCGAAGGGGAGACCAGGGTGGGACCCAAGCCACCTCTTTGGCTCACGAAAATGTATTAAATTTCTTAACATTTCTTAATACAAATTTAAAAAGATACGAAACGTAATATAGCAATTAGGGATTTGGGCCCCCTAGAAAATTTTCCTTGGGCGCCCATATGCCTTTAGCCTAGCCGGCGTAATCGTGAGACGTAAAACTTAAAGATTTTATTTCATTTTTAACTAAGTTAACTCTGAATCTCAAGTACAGTCAGCGACATAACTACTTTCCGTTTGGTAAAATTTATTTTGGGAATGACAGTGAAATGTACGCAGTTTCACTGAGTTACAAGGCTGTAGCGTACAGAAAATTACGTTATTTTTTACTTTACTGAAAACTGTACTCGAATTCTCCTTCCATTCTGAAGTTATTTACGAAATTAATTTCATCAGACCGAAAAGACTTTTGTCACTGATTGTACATTGGTTGGTTCTTCTGAAGAAACAAGATGAAAATTTGAGTTAACGTTCCACGTGTATACTGCCTAGACTAAAATAAAGAAATAACAAAAAATATATAATTGCATATGAACAATTTAGGAACACCCATGGGCAAAGTTTCCTCCATAAAGTTACAAGACGTGATATCGAATCAAGACCCCAGTAGATAAGAGTCCACCAGCTAAACCACCATCTTCCTTGGTATTCCGGATTTCGGGAGTCAATATTTAATTGATGTATAAAGATAACCAAGAAAGTTCTGTCGCTTTTTCACCCACCATCTTTGAACATCGATATGTCACCTAAAACGTATCTGAAAGATAAAAAATAGTCCCCATCAGCATCAACGACCTTCTGCCAACGTTCTGGAAGGCCATGGAGTCCATCGCGATAGAACTTAGTGGGTCGTGAAGCAAAGAAGATATCAAGTGCATTTTGCACCTCTACTAGTGATTTGAACTGGCGTCTTCTAAGGTGATTGTCCAAGGAACAGAACAGGTGATAATCAGACGGTGTAATGACCCGGGAGTATGGCGGATGCAATAGTGTTTCCCATCCAAGGAGTAAAATGGTGACCCGCGTCATCCTAGCAACGTGGGGCTTAGCGTTGTCCTGTAACAGAAGGGCCCCTTTGCGATTCAGAAGTTCTGGCTTCAGAGTTTTGAGTTTTTCTTAAGCATGTTCAACTACTGACAGTACACAGTTGCATTAATACTCTGGCCAGCTTGTAGCAGATGAACGATGCCGCGAGTAGTCCACCAAACACACAGGAGGACCTTCTTCTGGTGCAATGCCGGTTTTGGCTGTTTTGGAAGCGGTTCATTGTATGTTAACCAATAATGACGGCGCCGTGGAGCTTCGTACAGGATCCACTTCTCATCACATGTCAAGATCCTGTGCAGAAATGGCTCCTTCCGCAGACGAAACAGCAAAGAAAACAGGTGTCTGCTCCGTTGCCTTCTGGCCCGGAGTCAAATCATGTGGGACCCATCGACCCAACTTGTAGTGCTCCGCAAGTTGATGGAGTTCCTACCGAATGGTTTCTCCATACTGAATTGTAGTTCCAGTTCCTCACATGTCTGGCCACTGTTCGCCTCAATTGTTGCTGAAGATCTTCATTTTGTACATGTGTTGGTCTTCCGGCATGTGGTTGGTCTTCGACTGTTTCATCACCGATCTTAAACTTGTTAAACCACCGCAGCACTCTCTGCGTAGTCACGATATCCTCACCAAAGTCCTGGCATATCTTTCGCCCCGCTGCAGAGGCGTTTGACTCCAGTTTGAACTCGTACAGCATACACGCCCTTATGACGCTTTGTGGAGGCCCCATGTTCACTCTGGTCTTACGCAAGTTCACGGTGTAACTGAACTGCCACAACCACGTAGTGTGTTGGATATACTCACACCATCACCTGACCTTCGCCTTATGTCCATTCGCATTCAACTCAGGATGTGAGGGAAATTAAACACAGACCTCCACAAAAAGCGACAGAACTTTCTTGGTTACCTTTATAATATAGTTACTTATGTGTATTGTAAAATAATTTTGGAGATGCATTTCAGGAGGGTGCTTTATTTAAAACTGTAATGAGTTGAGGATAATAATTCTAAAAATAAAAAAGAAAGAAAGAAAGAAAGAAACAAGTCATCTTTCTTAAAACGCTGTTCATACTAGTAGCGCCAAGTGTGGCCATCTGTGTAACTAGAATTCGAACCAAACGAAGAAGGAACGGCTATAATAGTGCCACTTTTGAACTAGTCATCAAACTGTTAAAGTCTGGCTTCTGTTAGTTTATCAAAACATTGTAATTAGAATAAATCGTATTCGAAATTGAAGTGAAGTTATCCTTATTGTGTTTAATTACAGATATTATCGAGTATTGTGAGAAATGGTCAAAATGTGCCATTAATATATATAAGTAATTGAAAGTCTAGTGTATCAAGTTAAATGTTGTATGTTGAAAGTTACATGTTATTCGGTAATTGTATTACTATTGAATTTAGATACACATGTATTCTGTTGTTTTCAAAGTAAATTACATATAGTTATCAATGTGAAGTATATATATATATATATATATATATATATATATATATATATATATATATATATATATATATATATTGGAGTTATTTTGATTATAAAATATAGAGTTTAAATAGAATTTTTTGGGGTATATTATCATTATCCTGAACTAGATCTTCCTAGAAATAATCAAATTGCGGTCATAGGTTTTATGTTAAGAGGCCTTATCACGGTGGAATTAAAATACAGCTAATTTTACAGTAATTATGTGATATCTTCAAATAGATAAAAGATAATCGAAAAGTGGAACAAGACCTTCCTAGACAATATTATTTTACGTGAAATATGGATATCACGACTCACTTATGTGCTTTCGATTTCCAGCCATTTAGAAAATTGGCATTTATTGTCGCGTTTCTAAATGGCTGCAAACGGAAAGCTACTAGGTGACTCGTGATAACAGTACCTCGTGCAAAATAATATTGTCTAGAGCGCTCTTGTTCCACATTTCGATTATCTTTTTATTTATTTGAAGATATCACATAATTACTGTAAAATTAGCGGTATTTTAATTTCGCAGTGAATAGGTCTCTTAACCGAATTCTCTTACAGCTGTATTGCATTTTTGAAGTTAATTCCTGGAAATTTATTGAATATGTTTGCAGTCTGTTATTCGATAATTTCTCAATTATTATTTAGCAAGAATATTTCGACTCTTAACGGCATTAAATGTGTGTGGGGGGGGGGGTGCTTTGTAGTTAAGCCCTGCCGAATGACGACGGGTTAGGTATTTTCTTAAATAACTTATCGCGCGTTACAAAATCTAATTTGATGTTTTTATGGAATATTTTAGTAGCGCTGTAATTAGCTTAATATAAAATAACACAGTTTGTTATCACGCATGATGAAATCAGAGAAATAAGATCAACGTTACTAACCAGATGGCTTGATGTGAAGCACTGTTTTAAGTTCAACAATAAAACGTCTTCGTCACAATAATAAAACTTTTGATTTGTTTTGGTCTGGTGATCAACAAGCGTGCCATATTCCCTGCTGTAATAGGCTCTCTCACATATGAATCCCGACCGATGAGAAGGAAGACATATTTCCCAATACACTTCAGACAGAGCCATTCTTTACTGAGGTTTCTCTCACGACTGAAGTATTTCATCAGAAGACTCCGTTGAGATTAATGCTTTAGATCACTTCGAACTGAAGCACCTTTATGAAATGAAAGATCAGAGTGAATAGGGGAAAGTTGAACTGCTGACGTGACTAACTTCTTTTCATTTTCTTTTTAACGAATTATTACAGAAGAAAGTAGTGTACACATTTACAATATTGACTCTATAAACAGATGATCTATTGTGTTGCATCTATGTACCGTATGTACGTACATACTAATTATTTTCCTTCTCTGTTTTATAATATCAGTTTGAAGCATATGATTCAGGTGGCGATAGTTAGCAGAATAGCTAATCATAATATAATAAGCTGAAGGTTTCAAAGATGAGTCTTTCTTTCACGTTTGTTAAGAGTCTTCATCCCGGCGAAATTAAAATACCGCTAATTTTACAGTAATGATGTGATATCTTCAAATAGATAAAAGATAATTGAAATATGGAACAAGATCGCTCTAGACAATATTATTTTGCGTTAGGTACCGTTATCACAAGTCACCCAGCGGTTTTCCGTTTTCAGCTGTTTAGAAACGCGAAAATAAATGCCGATTTTCAAAATGGCTCGAAATCGAAAGGAGATAAGTGAGTCGTGATAACGGTATCTCATGTAAAATAATATTGTCTAGAGCGCTCTTGTTCCACATTTCGGTTATCTTTTATCTATTTGAAGATATCACATCATTACTGTAAAATTAGCGGCATTTGAATTTCGCCGGGATGAAGACTCTTAACTGAAAGTTCTGTAACATATTCTTAAGTTAGTGTGTACTTGAAGCAACATACACTTATTTGTTTAGAATTTTAAAGTCTCTTTCTATCACTGAAGCTGTAAAAGGGATTATTACATAAGTTATTCTTTATAAGTCATTTGATCGTCGAATAAACAACTTCAGCTGTTAGTTTTGAGTGGTTGAACGTTCTTATGAGTACTAGAAGTGTGATCAAAAAATACGGTGAATAATTTTATTAGAAACAAAGTAGTAATCTTACATGGAACTTGATTTAATTTGATTTAATCTCCTTCAAAGTACTGTCCTACTGTCCTTAAGTAGCAATGCACTCATCCCAACGTTGAATCTATGACTGGAAGCATTTCTTTCTGGAAGGCTTCTTTTGGAAGGGTGTTCAACTGCTCTGTCGTGGTCTTCTCAATCTCAGGAATGGTGTCAAAACGTTTCCCTTTAAGCACGGTTTTAATATTGGGAAAGAGTTAGAAGTTGTATGGTGCCATATCCGGATAATACTGTGGATTGTACAAACACCAACATTTTTATCGACCAAAAAAACTCCTGTTCGTCAGTTTAAAGTCGGAAAACGAATTTAGCACCCACTCTTCTCATTTGCAAATCGGTGGTTAAAGTGCTTTGTACAGACTCTTACGTGATGCTAAATTCTTTGATAAGCTCTCGAATAGTTATTCGCCTGTTTGAACGAGCAGTTTTGCCACCTTTTTCACGTCTTCTTCTGTTTTTGAAGTTAATGGATGTCCCGAACGTTGCTCATCTTCTACCGACCGATTTCGCTTTTAAATCGCACATATCACTTGTAAACAGTCTTCAGAGTTCAAACATTATCGCCACAGACCCATTTCGGCATTTCGTGAGTTTCTTTGGCTTTTGTTTGCAACTTGAAACGGAACTTAATGTTCACGCGTTGTTCGAAATCCATGATGCGCGACGGACAAGGTAAACACAACCTTTGGCTCTGGATGCTGACTGAGACAAGCCAGAACGTGTTCCCAACTTGACGCTGCATGTCTCATCGGATCAGGATATCTCACAAATTACATCAAATGGTTGTAGCACCAGCAGTTGGTGCTAAAAAAAAAAAAAAAGGAAAAGATTATTCACCGTATTTTTTGATCACACTATGTATGTTCTTTTTCGATTAACTATAATATCCACAGCCCTTTTAAGGGTTTTAACTCAAGTTCATTTTGTTCTAGTTGATTTCTTTGTTTGTTGAAGTTTACGATTAGTTTTCAGCACCTTTGCCAAATGAGACGTTGGCCTACAGTTTAAGGTAGAGTCTGAAACACCGTAATGCATTTAGAAACACCCCTACCGAGAATCGTATCTGGGATCATATGCGCTCTAGTCACTAAACGTATGAGGAAGGCTTAGTTCTAGTTGAATCAAATATATATAACTGCAAATGGGGATCCTGTAAGTTGACCTAGATAATAAATAAAATAAAATAAGACGTAAATCTGAAGTCTAACCCTCTAAATGCCAAGATAAGGCAATTTTTGATCCATGTAAATTTTTCGTTTGTTATCCAGAATAGGCGCCGCTTCCATCGACGGACTCGCCAGTATACATGTTGTGCTACTTAAAATATTGATACCTGTATACTTGTTGAGTCTCTTCGGACAAAAGCACTCATTCTTTAACGTGAAACTTACATGGGTCAAAAATGATCCATCCTGCCGTTCCTTCGAGGGTTAACGTGGGATGCATGCTGAATGAGCTGTAGTGCTACCAAAATGTCTTGAGCCGTGGCAAAAATGTGAACTACAGCTCACACCCGCTACACACCCACGCGTTGAGCCAATAACGGTCCAGCTCTTGCTAAGTGAGAGTGCCTTAGCGAAAGGGAGTGGAATTCCTTCAGCCGATAGCAGCGATTGGAATAGAAGACTAGGTGTCAAGTCAATGCGATATCAACAATCGAACCGAGCCTTTTGAACCAAAAAGTGAATTATGTTCATGCGGCCCTGATGAAACCTCATAATACACTTCTGGTACTTTCTCGTAGTTTCCAATTTATTTAAACTACAAACTGTTTCATGACCGTAGTATTGCTTATGCCGTATCACTGATTGGAGTATCTTCAATTATCGTGTCATATGGTATAAAAGTGTGCTTGAAGTACAATGAAATAACACTTAATATTCTAAACAAATATTTCCTTCAGAATAAACTAAAATAATATTTTCTTTCTTTTTCGTTCTAGGGCGGCAAAATGACGCATGCGGCGCCAAAAGTCGCATCAACGCCTTGGCATCACCTGATTCTATCACTGGACTGAGAAAATTCTGAAGAAGATGGCGGCCACCGACGGGCAAATTCTTCTTGCAGCAGCGCGGTGGGGTGACGAAGGCCACTACCTGCGGGAATTCGTCGCCAAACACCAGTTGCCACAAGTTGTTAAAATTATCAAGGGCCAGTATATGAACCTTGGTGTTCCGACTCTTCCTAACCCTTCGCTCCATTCCACAGTGCTTCTGGTCTCCGCGGGTTGGAGACTGAAGATTGCTGCACAATCAGTCAAGTTCAAAGAGGGTCGGAGAGTGATTCCAGTAGGTCCAAAGTTCTCTATTCCGGACTCCTATGGCGGTTATTTCGAAATTCTTAGTGAAGACGGTCGACCGGTGAGGTGCATTGAAAGTGTTGCCGAGCTGGCTCGGCGATTTCCAGACTCCTGTCTTGTTCGTGATAACATCCGAGCATTCGTTTCGCGTTCGGAAGACATTAACAGTATAACAGAAAAGTCACGGACTGTTCCGGCCGGAGAAACGTTGGTTCTTGTGGGTGAGGTAATCGGCACAAAGGGTAAGGGTCAAAATAGGTTTCTGCGTTGCTTTGACAGTAAGGGAGAGAATGTATATCTACCATACGACCAAAGGGGACGCTTTAGTGCAATTGCGAAAGAGGACAATATCAGTGGAGTGCACTCAGTGAAGAATCTTCTAACAAAACGAATGCCATTGATGGTGCGGTTGGTGCATGGGACTCCGCCTTTGGGAATCAAGAATCCTAACCACTTTATTCCGGAACTTCGTCTGTATACGACGTTCGAAGAAGAACATATGTTTGCCCTCCCTTTGCAGAAGGATTCGACAATCATGGCAGTGCCAATGTCTGCCCCGCTGAAGGTGCAAAAGGCAAAGAATGAGGAACAACTGAAGTCGATGAAAGAGTTCCTCAGGCTCACGGACAAGAGTGGCAGATTAATGGCAGACGTTGTGGATCGAATCCAAGTGTTCGACGCGACGCTCAGTAAAGAAATGCGCTTTGGGGACAAGCAGTGGAAGGCTCATCCGAAATCATATTTCTTGAGAAGAAGCATATCGACAGATTCTGCTCATCATCCGCATCGGCATATTCACCACAGAACGGGGAAGTCTGCTCCACCCACGCCTACGGAACAAGATGAGAATGAGAACCCCGCGATGGACGATTATGACGAAATTGATCAAATATACGATTACGTTCGTGGATTCGCGCCATTGCCCAAGTCAATCAAATCTCCTTTCGTAAAGTCTGAGGATAATTCGCCAGTGTCTTCTCCTACGTCTACCCCGAGTCACGTAGAAATCCCGGTGGTGGACAAACTTCCTCCGGACGACAGCCCCAAGCCAGAACCTCCTCCAATCGAAACTATTCCTACAAAGAAAGCCCAGCAAGGGGTGACAACACCCGAAATAACATCACCTCCTGCTGTGACTGAGGGTGTGACTGTGTTGGTGAGCAGAAGCTCCAGCAGAACTGATCTCAAGGAAAAGCGGAGAGAGAGGAGTGGGGAAAAGAGAACTCGAAAAGCATCTCTGGGGACGAACAGTGTTGCCATAGGGACCACGACGGAAAAGTCACCGGGTCTCAAGCTTTACATCAAGAGTGCCAATCACCGAAACGCCCAGAAGGCAAGAATCTTCAGGCACAAGAGCTCTTCGCCGCTCAAGGAGAGTGTTCCTTTGCGAGTCATGGCTCAACCTCTTTCTCCAGGGACTGTCAAGTCAATGAGCCCTTCTCCCCTCTTTAATATTCGATATAAGTCGCTCACGAATCTCGCCATGGACTTCGATACTCTTGATTCCAGTAACTCAGGAGGACGGACGTCAGGGGACTCTGCAGGATCGGCAGCAAAGCTTCCAGAAAAAAGGTCTCGTAGACTGAGTAGACCTCGATCTCTTACGAATCTTGTGTGGGAAATTAGGGGTAACTCACCTACTCCGCCAAACACACCCAATCCGGTTGTTAGTACGGATCCTAACCCAACAGCTGGACGTCATGCTATCATATTACCTCCACCACCTGAACTGGAGCGACAAGTGAAGCTGGAGCCAAGGGTGTACCGCAAGAACTCCAAGGGCAGCAAAATGGGATCCGCAGTCGAGAAAAGGATTGGAACTCTCTACCTGTGAATTGGAAGCATTTCCCTCTTAGGAAGATTTGTTAAGGTAAGTTACTTCTACCTAATACTGCATTCTTCTACTTACTTATTATTCTGTTATTATTTTACTTCAAGAAAAGAATAGTCATACCATAACTAGGTATCAAGATATTGTTCTACTGTGAACAATATGATTTTATCGAGGGTCGTGTTTCATTTCTGAGTTTTCCTTGTGCATGATGCAGCTCCTGTTGTAATTTTATTTAGTGTTTATCAACTAAATGATTTCTTTTTTGAAATGTTTGCTGACTTCAAACTTAAGTGGAACTTCTGTCACCTTAAAATTTCGGATTCCTTATTTTGTATTGTTATACTTCTGTATAGTGTTCAATTGTTACTACTTTGTTCATTGCGACCTTCAGAAGAACGATCTTCAGGTTCCGTTGATATGTTCTAGACGTTAGAATATGCTTTTAAAAATTGCAAAAACTTGACAGAGATAAGATCTCTTTTTTGTCATTTTCGGAATGTATAGAAGCGTTATAAATCTAAGTTGTATCTCTCCATATTTCTTTACCATACTGGTTATAAGAACCAAACTGTATTTGTGATGGGTGGAACAATTGTTTCATTCTAATTTTATAGACTGTTAAACTAGAATCTTACAAACCAGAAAATTTATTGAGATTGGAATGTCAACGTCATATATTGCCGATATAAAGAGCCCGATGCGATTTGGAGAAATACGAGATCGGCAGTGTTACACAAAATTGCCGATCTGGAATACTTCTAAAAATATTCCAAATGAATTCGATTGCTCTAACTTTATATCGCCATTAAACTGCTAGGTTTGTTCAGCGAGAATTAGAACTAATAATACAGGTCTCTTCTATTGCAAAAAAGGCTAGGACCAACATAATGCTGAAATCATCAATTTGGGGAATATGTTCCACCTATAGTAAATTATGTCAAACATTTGTCAAATTGATATATATATATATATATATATATATATATATATATATATATATATATATATATATATATATATATATATATATATATACCATGTCCTGTAAGACACTAAAAATTGTTGCGTAAGTGTATTATAATATTTCAACACTCTATTGTTGTGTTGATAAATAAATAAATAAATGTAAAATTGTAAGACTCGTGGTAACTCATGTAAAACATTAGACAATCAAGAGAATAACATACACAGAGAAAAGAGTTAATGATCCTTCGCACGCGTTTTCACACCTTCTACGTTATTGGTTAGTTCTCTGAAACTTGAGCTTCATGATTGGTCTTCTTCTTCTTCTTCTTTATCTAAGCCATTCTGAGCTTCCAGTGAAGATGGTCTGTGAAGCTTCCATTGAAATCGGATTAATAGTTCTTCAGATAAATAAAGCTTAATAATCAAACCGTTAGGGCTTGATTATATTGGTAGAAATATAGTTGAAAAGAAATTGTTTTATTGCTTATTTGAATTTGTGCCAAATTAATCACATAAATAATCGATAACTAGCCAGTAGCTTTATTGGAAAGGGAAGCCAATATTTCATGATGAATTCATACTGCTTCCAGTTCGCACTTTCCAAGAAACTGTTTGTAGTAGTATATGCCTAAAAGGCAGGTAGGCCAAATGCCTTCGTCCTTGAGTTGATATTTTTCGTTTCCTTTCATCCATTGGTTAGGTTTTTAAAAAAGAAACCTAACCAATTATTAGCATGTAATTTCTTACACTTTTATTTTATTCATTCCTCTTTCGTTGTGTTCACTGCTTGGAAATATATTTTGGCATCCTGAAGTCTTTCTTGCACGCGACTGTCTTATGCTATTTTCTTATGTAAAAAGGTCGACTTACCAAGGACTTATTATGATGCTATGTTAAAAAGGCAGAGAGAAATACAAAACTATTGTCTTCAGTAGCTGACATAACGTGGGATGTGCCAACCGTAACGTTTAGCTTGCAGCTGTTATATTAGTTTCTTTTTTTTAAATAAAAAAAAATCCCGTTTGTTGTGTTTGTGTGTGAATATTCATGGTGTTGTCCTCAAGTGCTCCACATTCTGCTATTAGCTCCTCGTAAAAGAAAATTAAGTAATCAGTAGGCCAGTTACTATCTGACTTTGTACTCTGCACTAGCATAATTGAAATCTTTTTACGATGTTTAGCCCATTTGGTAACTGTGTTCACTGTTTGCGTGGGACGAGGAATGCGGTAGAAACTTAACATATGCATTGCAAGAACATGACGAAACTTTGATCATTTGTAAAGCTATTGTAGCACTGTTTTGTATGCGTTATTAGAGTACAAATTGGGGGCCCAAATGACTCAGTGGTAGAGCATTCACCTCTGGTGTGTGGAGTCCCTGGTTCGATACCAGCTCGCGCAAAGTGAACTTTGTGGTGGGTATACACCCTGTATGTGGGTTTCCTTGGGGTTCTCCCGTTTCCTTCCACTTTATTCATTCCACTATTGCAATCATTTTTTATCATCACCGTCTCCTTTAACCTACAGGACATAATCGTGGGACGTAAAACTAAAAAAAAATTCATTTCATTTTTTAGAGTACAAATTTACTTTTCAATTCCTTAAGATAGTGTTCTTGCACTACTTTCGGTAAGTTGAATCCCTGATGGGCATATGTGAGGTTTAGATTATATATGAAGTTCCAGGTTGATTCTGGCTAGAATGAAGGAATTCTCTCCAAATATTTTTTAAGTAAACTTCCCTCCGGTAATAAGTTACTAAGTATGATTGAAGAAATTAGCATTATTGTCTAAAGCTTGCAAATTAATTACAGTAATTCATTTGTAATTAACTAGAGTGGCCATGAAAACCGGTTTTTAGGAAAACCGAAACTGCTTTTCAAAACTTTCATAAAATTGGTTCGGCTTTCTATTTAAAAAAAAAAAAAAAACATCGGCTTCCGTTTTAAAACCAGTTTGTTTTCTATTAAAAACCAGTTTCGATTCTTTATCTTATCCTGACGGGAACAAATAGTTTCGCTGCTATCATTAAACTATAACCATTCGTTCATTCAGTTCTTTATCAAAAACCAGTTTCGATTCTTTATCTTATCGTGACGGGAACAAATAGTTTCACTGCTATCATTAAACTATAACCATTCGTTCATTCAGTTCTTTATCAAAAACCAGTTTCGATTCTTTATCTTATCGTGACGGAGATAAATAGTTTCGCTGCTATCATTGAACTATAACCATTCGTTCATTCAGTTCTTGATGAAAAACCAGTTTTGGTTCTCTTATCTTATTGTGACGGGAACAAATACCCTTGCTGCTGATGTCAGCGGAGCTGAATATTCTCAATAGCCGTAGGGTAGATGCGCCATGTACGCTCGAAGGGACATAACTTGGCCTACCTAAGTTTCTGAAAACTTACAATATTCTCTCAGTAAGTAGGAAATTGCTTTTTCCATATATGCCTACAACGGCTATCTATGAACCCACACAGGTCCAATGAAAATCTTTCTTTATATTTAATATGTTAAATCTATCTAGTTTCTGCGAATGGATTATTGTTTCATATTGGTTAGCGACGTCATGAATTCTCGTTTAGTTCCAAAGTTCCAATTTCACTTCATGAAAAAAAAAAAAAATGTTGAGCTCTGAAGTTTCTTTTCGTCTAAGGTATTCTTGACATTTTTGCCATCAAGATTCTAAGGTATTTCGTCGGCGTCCCAAGTAAGAACATATTCGCAATCAAGTGCGGATCTAAGGGGGGCTATAGAGCTTATAGCCCCCCTTTGACCCTCAGGTATACACTGGATAAAATGGATTTCAATCCTGTTTTACACTGGATAAAGCGGCAAACTATGGTTTAGCCCCTCCCTTGATCATATCCTGGATCCGCCACTGGTCGCAATAAGGTATGTTCACAAATTCGTAATTCGTAAAGATATAAAAATAAAATGCAAATTTTAATTTCACGAACAATTCTTTGTATAAAGCTTTTGACAACTTTTGATGTAACCCAAAATCCAAATAATTGTCATCATACTTACGGAACTTTTAAGGCTATCATTTCAGGGTAAACTTACTCAATATTTTGCGGCGACCCTGTAAATCAGCCAAGACGAACCAGGGTGCCTCGGCGCACAGTTTGGGAAACCCTATTTTAGACCATTATCGTTTTATTATCATAGGCATTCTGCCATTGGTGTCAGATCACTTATCGCAACACAGAAAAACCGTTGCGCATTACGGTCTTCAGCTAAACCTCTTTATTTTGATATTGAAGTCGTCCGCTCTGATATTGTTCATCATTTTAGTTTTATCTTCCTCTCTCTCTTATTCTTTCCTCCATACCTTTTATCTCCATTCTAAGAATAAAACTTCTCTCAAAAGGATTGCTCATCTTTCTTTTTCTTTTTAAATTCATTCCGAACAGACTTAGGTTACAAGTTATCACTATTCGTAATAGAAGGGTTCCGGGTTCCAGTTTGGTAACAGATTCTTTCTACAAGTCTTTTTTTTTTCATAGTTTCTTCTTTAGTGGCGACAGTTGAATGAAGAGACGGTATCTTTAAGTACCTACCCTGTTTCTACCTCCCTCCCCATTATTATTATTATTATTATTATCAGTGGCGTATTTATGATTTTGTTTCGGGAGGGGCTTTGTCAACTTTCGGGGGGGGGCTTTGCCTGAAAATGTGAAAATTCTGCAAGATATTTCCTATACTTTACTATAGCAAGTAAGATTTCGGGGGGGTTTAAGCCCGGAAGCCCCCCTAAATACGCCACTGATTATTATTATTATTATTATTATTATTATTATTATTATTATTATTATTATTATTATTATTATTATTATTATTATTATTATTGGTTGTTAATTGGTGTACCATGCTGTATCCGGAAGTTGTTGATCTTAAATAAATAAATGTCTGACATTATTTTTTCTACTTTATACGTTCTCATTGGTCTTTTGTTTGTCCAAGTTAATTTCCCATTTTCTTCTCCACACACACATTTTTCGAAAGCTTCTACTCAGTCATGTACATTGTCTACGTTTTTGATTTGTAGGTCCAAAAAGCAACCTTCAAACAATATTCTGGGTACATGCTTGGAATATACATTTACTAAAATAATACCGTACATTTGGTATGGTCGAGCCCATAAGACTGAAGAAGTGTGGTTTTACCGTATGTTTGAGGTACTTCAAATTAATTGCACGCTATCTGCTCAGTTGTTATTATTCCCTGGCATTAGCCAATCTATACGTATACCATGCAATGAGTTCAAAGTTACTGGCTGAGGTAGTTTTCAGTTAAATATTAGTTCCTCTTGATTTCAAGGCCTTTTCTAATGGAGCTGACCGTAAAAGCTCACGAACAGAAGATGGAATTGATGGTACTCAATTGCTGCAAAAGTGGTTCTCTGATGCTTTCGACCTCACTCCTGTCTTTCAGTAGGCAGATGAGTTAAACGAACAAATTTTCATTTTGACAACAATGCTTTCCGGCAGCTGCTGTTTTGTTACTCGTTGCGTGTGCTGTAAGAGGAAAATAATCATGACGTCACTTCCGGCGAACGAATGCGGAAACAAAGCAGAAAACGCCTTATTGTTGATTTAGCATGGGAAGATCCGGCGAAACAGAGGTAACGGTACGTTCACGTGATAACTATCATGCATTGACCTTTGTTTATATCGTCTGTTGCTCATGGATCATACTTCAACATACGGAAAATAATATATGACAATTGAACTGGCAGTATTGACGAATTGAGATCAGTATTTACAGCTTTTCATTGTATTAGCTTGAACGTGCCGTGTTTAAATAAAACAGATTTGTGAGAATTTTGTTTATGAGGATTTCATTCATACAATATTAAGCAGAATTGTAATATGTATATCATCCAGCATAACTATGCAAATTTTAACAAAACTGTTTATATGATTTGCATAAAATTCTATAACAAATTACTGACAAAGTATAAGGACATTAACGAAAAATGTATTCAGAAATACTTTGTTACAATTATTGTTAGAATAAAGTTATTACTCGGTTGAACATTATCATACTGATAACATATAGAGAATGTATCCATATATGACAATTGTAAAGCTTCATTGGGGAATATCCTCATATTGTAAGGTATGAACAGGCAAATAAATATGAATATGAGCCAAAATCAGCTGAGAGCTTGTAAAGTCAAAGAGGATCCGCAATCTAGGTAAGTTATTCGGGTCAAATGAAAAGATTACGGGAAAAAATATAAGATGGAAAAAGAAAAAAATGCAAAAGTGAGAGAAGGGATGTAATATGTGTTTTGAGTAAAGAGGAAATGTTTGTATAAGAAAAAGTGTTGTTCAAAGTGCATGAACCAAACCAAGGCAATCCTCTTTCTTTCCGAACACTATGGACGATATGAGAAAAACCTGCTAAGAATATGGAGTGAAAATATGCGTTAGAAAGATAAAAGCAACAAATGATTCGGACCAACGTGGTCTGCATCAAATATAGAACTAGAAAGAGGGAAAATAAGAGGGGTTTTTGCTACGAAGGTAGCTTTACTATTAGTGAAGAAGGAAGCACGAATATGAAACAAGACCTAAGTGGGAATAGAGAAAGAAGAAAAGTGTAATTTTGTGGATTATTGAATTCAAGAATTAATGAAAAATCTCATCAAATGTTTCGTGTGAAATAATATGTACTACGAGTCATGAAAGCAGACACTACAAGAAACAACATAGCCTCTCGGAATGTATTATGGCGAACAATGGACAATATTAGCTGGGTTGAAAGAAAAACGAACAGGATGTATAGTGTGTTCACTCAACAGGAGTGCAGCCCGGCAAATGTTTTTGAAGTTCCCATGCTGAATTTTACAACGATAACCCTTTCTTTCTCCAACCCTCTTTTGACCGCATTTGCGAGGTTGCAACGTCTCAACACCCATTATGTCTGTTATTTATTCCCAATACTGTGGCTAACATGAAATAGATGTCAGACAATGTACGAATAAGGAACTTGGTCTTGGGAACAGCAGTGGCGGATCTAGGCCAGGACCGGAGGGCCTGGGCTCCCCAGTTTTTTCAGTGACATTTTAAGCTATTATTTATATATTTTTAAAAGTTTATATATGCCTATCATAGTCTGGGTACTGGCTGGCCCTCCCAGTTTTTAACTTCTAGATCCGCCACTGGAGAACAGCGAATCGAGCACTAACTTAAAGGACAACATTTGGAACTATGGCAGCTAAGACTCCACGTGGATTTGACAAGCGGCTATCAATTGCTTGAAAGACGGTTCTGGTTGGCCATTTAGTTATCGGGATTGCTTTCCGTAAGATCCCTCCGACGATGACTTATTTTTGGTACGAGTCACCACACTTAGAGGCAGTATTCTTTATATACAAACTGCACTTCAATTAAAGAAATGAACTATATTAAACATAGTAGGGAAAGAAAGAGCAGTATTGCGTGTAATTAGAAAGAAGAGGAGAAACTGGTGGGAACAGGAACCGTCCTTTGATGGACATGGTAAAGGTTACGATGTAAGCAGTGATTCACGAGACAAGAGTACTTGTACGAGTGTCGATTCTCAGTCGAGATAGAAAGTACATTTTTAACGAGAAACCTGAAAATTCTCGATTCATTTTCGAGACGAGACGATTACGAGTCTTCATCCCGGCGAAATTAAAATACCGCTAATTTTACAGTAATTATGTGATATCTTCAAATAGATAAAAGATAATCGAAATGTGGAACAAGAGCGCCCTAGATAATATTATTTTACATCAGATACCGTTATCACGACTCACTTATCTGCTTTCGATTTCGAGC